>NW_028295588.1:0-600000 GCF_964341445.2 Mesoplodon mirus | reverse complement strand
AATCCTGGGGTCACATATCGACCAAAAAATTCAAAGGACGTCCATATTTCAAAACGACCGTTTCAAAAGGCATATTTTACGCACATTAGTGTTCTGCTTCTTTTCCTTTCTTTCCTTTTTTGTTAAAAAACACGGGAATGGAAAAAGGCATCCCTCAGAATGGACGAAAATCGTTGCAGACGAATCAATGACAAAGGTTTAATCTCCAATATATATAAACAGCTCATGCAGCTTAATATTAAAAAAAACAAACAACCCAAAAAAATGGGCAGAAGATCTAAAGAGACGTTTCTTCAAAGGAGACACAGAGATGGCCAAGACGCACATGAAAAGCTGCTCAACAGCACTAATTATTAGAGAAATGCAAATCAAAACTACAATGAGGTTTCACCTCACACCTGTTAGAATCGGCATCATCAGAAAATCTACAAAGAACCAATTCTGGGGAGGGTGTGGACAAAAGGAGCCCTCTTCCACTATTGGTGGGAATGTAAATTGATACAGTCACTATGGAGAACAGTATGGAGTTTCCTTAAAAAAACTAGAAATAGAATTACCATCTGATCCAGCAATCCCACTTCTGGGCATATACCCAGAGAAAACCGTATTTCAAAAAGGCACATTCACCACAATGTTCGTTGCAGCACTATTTACAATAGCCAGGTAATGGAAGCAACCTAAATGCCCACAGACAGATGAATGGATAAAGATGTGGTACATATATAAAATGGAATATTACTCGGCCATAAAAAGGAATGAAACTGGGTCATTTGTAGAGACATCGATGGATCGAGAGACTGTCATACAGAATGAAGTAAGTCAGAAAGAGGAAAACAAATATTGTATATTAACGCATATATGTGGAGCCTAAAAATGGTACAGATGAACTGGTTTGCAGGGAAGAAATAGAGACACAGAGGTAGAGAACAAACGTATGGACACCAAGTGTGGGAAGCCATGGGGTGGTGGTGGTGGGATGATTTGGGAGTTTGGGATTGACCTGTATACATGGATATGCATAAAATACATAACTAATAATAACGTGCTGTATAAAAAAATAAATAAAATTAAATTTCAAAATTTTAAAAAATAAAATTTAAAAATAAAACAGAAAAAAGTTCTTCCCGTCACACAGATGTATTTATAGGAATGAATTGTTTCCATGCTTATATCTATAAATACATAAAAAAGGAATAAAATCTAACTTGAACCATAAAAGAAAAAAAAAAACCTGAACCCACGAGTTATACAGAGGAAAACCCTATCACGGCACTTGCTCCAGTGGTAAACAATTCTGAAATACGTCAGAGGTGGGGAACCATCTCCCATACAGCCATCAACCCACCCCCCACGCAAGGAGCATCCTCATTGCAAAGCTGGGGGACTGTGCCGAGGCATCTGTGAGTAAACGTGAGCTGAGCCCCAGGCCAGCTGCTGCTGAACTGTTCCCACCCTTTCCAGGTAAAACACCTGAATATGTACAAGGGCTTGAAAGCCTAGAGGAAGGACCGTGGAGCCACACCAGCGACAGCACGCAGGACAACTTGGTGCCTGCAGGCCAGCCAGGGTGGTCCTGGCCCCGGGCGCTCTTCCAGAAGCTTCCCATTGCCCTGCCTGTGAAACCCCTCCTGTCCCGGCCCCCACTCCTTTTTTCCTTCCACACCTCTGTCCGGAGAGAAATTCCAGCGGAAGCTATGGGTGACACATCCTCTTCTTTACAGGCGGCAGCCTGGCAACTCCTGCAGAAAGGCCAGCAGAACCCCACTCACACCGGGCCACCCACAAAGCTGTGGCCCCACACTCCCTCCCACCAGCACAGCCCCGAGACTGCTGACGGGGCAGAGAATATGGAGTCAGGCACAGCTTCAGGGGCTATTGCTGCCTGGAGCGCTGTTTATATTGACCTCAACGAGGCACACCTGGGGAGGGCGGGCCGGCAGGGTAAGGCTGCCCAGGTCAGCTAATCCACAACGCTCAGGGAATCACATTGTTGAAAATGGACCCCGCTAAGGCAGAAGAGAAGCCAAGGGAAAAAAGGACACAATGCCATTTGCAGCACCGTAGATGAGTCTAGAAGTAATCACGTGACTTGTAGTAAGTCAGAAAGTGAAAGACACATATCATATCATATCACTTATAGGTGTTACCTAAAAATGGATACCAGGGCAGATATTTCCACGGAGAAGGGCAATCACAGATTCATTAAACAGACTTATGGTTCACCAATGGAAATGTGTGAGGATTGGTTTCAGTACGATATCGGGGTTAACAGACATATACAAACACAGGTGACATATATAATCACCAAAGACCTACAGAATACCAAGAGAGGACTACTCAACATTCTGTCATAATGTACATGGGAAAAGGATCCCAGGAAGAACAGTCATCTGTATATGTGTAAAAGAACCACATCTTCCACACCTACAACAAGCCAAACATTGTAATCAAACTTGCTGTAATAAAAAATAAAAAATTAAATTAAAAACACGAACAAGAAGTAGTGAGACAAACGTGAGGGGCTTTCTCCTGGCACATTCCATTCTAAACTCCAATCTAGAACACCACTTCCACTGAGGCTCTCTTGCCCTAGTAACCAGATTTGGTAAAGGTGAACTGCTGCCACCTTGTGGCCGTTTCACACAACAGCAGCTTTAATCCCAACGCTAATGGTCAGTTGATATTCAAAATCATTGCAGGCCTGTAAATGACACCTGCCGTGAAAACAAATCCTGGGGTCACATATCGACCAAAAAATTCAAAGGACGTCCATATTTCAAAACGACCGTTTCAAAAGGCATATTTTACGCACATTAGTGTTCTGCTTCTTTTCCTTTCTTTCCTTTTTTGTTAAAAAACACGGGAATGGAAAAAGGCATCCCTCAGAATGGACGAAAATCGTTGCAGACGAATCAATGACAAAGGTTTAATCTCCAATATATATAAACAGCTCATGCAGCTTAATATTAAAAAAAACAAACAACCCAAAAAAATGGGCAGAAGATCTAAAGAGACGTTTCTTCAAAGGAGACACAGAGATGGCCAAGACGCACATGAAAAGCTGCTCAACAGCACTAATTATTAGAGAAATGCAAACAAAAATTCAATGAGGTTTCACCTCACACCTGTTAGAATCGGCATCATCAGAAAATCTACAAAGAACCAATTCTGGGGAGGGTGTGGACAAAAGGAGCCCTCTTCCACTATTGGTGGGAATGTAAATTGATACAGTCACTATGGAGAACAGTATGGAGTTTCCTTAAAAAAACTAGAAATAGAATTACCATCTGATCCAGCAATCCCACTTCTGGGCATATACCCAGAGAATACCGTATTTCAAAAAGGCACATTCACCACAATATTCGTTGCAGCACTATTTACAATAGCCAGGTAAAGGAAGCAACCTAAATGCCCACAGACAGATGAATGGATAAAGATGTGGTACATATATAAAATGGAATATTACTCGGCCATAAAAAGGAATGAAACTGGGTCATTTGTAGAGACATCGATGGATCGAGAGACTGTCATACAGAATGAAGTAAGTCAGAAAGAGGAAAACAAATATTGTCTATTAACGCATATATGTGGAGCCTAAAAATGGTACAGATGAACTGGTTTGCAGGGAAGAAATAGAGACACAGAGGTAGAGAACAAACGTATGGACACCAAGTGTGGGAAGCCATGGGGTGGTGGTGGTGGGATGAGTTGGGAGTTTGGGATTGACCTGTATACATGGATATGCATAAAATACATAACTAATAATAACGTGCTGTATAAAAAAATAAATAAAATTAAATTTCAAAATTTTAAAAAATAAAATTTAAAAATAAAACAGAAAAAAGTTCTTCCCGTCACACAGATGTATTTATAGGAATGAATTGTTTCCATGCTTATATCTATAAATACATAAAAGAGGAATAAAATCTAACTTGAACCATAAAAGAAAAAAAAAACCTGAACCCACGAGTTATACAGAGGAAAACCCTATCACGGCACTTGCTCCAGTGGTAAACAATTCTGAAATAGGTCAGAGGTGGGGAACCATCTCCCATACAGCCATCAACCCACCCCCCACGCAAGGAGCGTCCTCATTGCAAAGCTGGGGGACCGTGCCGAGGCATCTGTGAGTAAACGTGAGCTGAGCCCCAGGCCAGCTGCTGCTGAACTGTTCCCACCCTTTCCAGGTAAAACACCTGAATATGTACAAGGGCTTGAAAGCCTACAGGAAGGACCGTGGAGCCACACCAGCGACAGCACGCAGGACAACTTGGTGCCTGCAGGCCAGCCAGGGTGGTCCTGGCCCCGGGCACTCTTCCAGAAGCTTTCCATTGCCCTGCCTGTGAAACCCCTCCTGTCCCGGCCCCCACTGCTTTTTTCCTTCCACACCTCTGTCCGGAGAGAAATTCCAGCGGAAGCTATGGGTGACACATCCTCTTCTTTACAGGCGGCAGCCTGGCAACTCCTGCAGAAAGGCCAGCAGAACCCCACTCACACCGGGCCACCCACAAAGCTGTGGCCCCTCACTCCCTCCCACCAGCACAGCCCCGAGACTGCTGACGGGGCAGAGAATATGGAGTCAGGCACAGCTTCAGGGGCTATTGCTGCCTGGAGCGCTCTTTATATTGATCTCAACGAGGCACACCTGGCGAGGGCGGGCTGGCAGGGTAAGGCTGCCCAGGTCAGCTAATCCACAACCCTCAGGGAATCACATTGTTGAAAATGGACCCCGCTAAGGCAGAAGAGAAGCCAAGGGAAAAAAGGACACAATGCCATTTGCAGCACCGTAGATGAGTCTAGAAGTAATCACGTGACTTGTAGTAAGTCAGAAAGTGAAAGACACATATCATATCATATCACTTATAGGTGTTACCTAAAAATGGATACCAGGGCAGATATTTCCACGGAGAAGGGCAATCACAGATTCATTAAACAGACTTATGGTTCACCAATGGAAAGGTGTGAGGATTGGTTTCATTACGATATCGGGGTTAACAGACATATACAAACACAGGTGACATATATAATCACCAAAGACCTACAGAATACCAAGAGAGGACTACTCAACATTCTGTCATAACGTACATGGGAAAAGGATCCCAGGAAGAACAGACATCTGTATATGTGTAAAAGAACCACATCTTCCACACCTACAACATGCCAAACATTGTAATCAAACTTGATGTAATAAAAAATAAAAAAAATTAAATTAAAAACACGAACAAGAAGTAGTGAGACAAACGTGAGGGGCTTTCTCCTGGCACATTCCATTCTAAACTCCAATCTAGAACACCACTTCCACTGAGGCTCTCTTGCCCTAGTAACCAGATTTGGTAAGGGTGAACTGCTGCTACCTTGTGGCCGTTTCACACAACAGCAGCTTTAATCTCAATGCTAATGGTCAGTTGATATTCAAAATCATTGCAGGCCTGTAAATGACACCTGCCCTGAAAACAAATCCTGGGGTCACATATCGACCAAAATATTCAAAGGACGTCCATATTTCAAAACGACCGTTTCAAAAGGCATATTTTACGCACATTAGTGTTCTGCTTCTTTTCCTTTCTTTCCTTTTTTGTTAAAAAACACGGGAATGGAAAAAGGCATCCCTCAGAATGGGCGAAAATCGTTGCAGACGAATCAATGGACAGAGGTTTAATCTCCAATATATATAAACAGCTCATGCAGCTTAATATTAAAAAAAACAAACAACCCAAAAAAATGGGCAGAAGATCTAAAGAGACGTTTCTTCAAAGGAGACACAGAGATGGCCAAGACGCACATGAAAAGCTGCTCAACAGCACTAATTATTAGAGAAATGCAAATCAAAACTACAATGAGGTTTCACCTCACACCTGTTAGAATCGGCATCATCAGAAAATCTACAAACAACAAATTCTGGGGAGGGTGTGGACAAAAGGAGCCCTCTTCCACTATTGGTGGGAATGTAAATTGATAGAGTCACTATGGAGAACAGTATGGAGTTTCCTTAAAAAAACTAGAAATAGAATTACCATCTGATCCAGCAATCCCACTTCTGGGCATATACCCAGAGAAAACCGTATTTCAAAAAGGCACATTCACCACAATGTTCGTTGCAGCACTATTTACAATAGCCAGGTAATGGAAGCAACCTAAATGCCCACAGACAGATGAATGGATAAAGAGGTGGTACATATATAAAATGGAATATTACTCGGCCATAAAAAGGAATGAAACTGGGTCATTTATAGAGACATCGATGGATCGAGAGACTGTCATACAGAATGAAGTAAGTCAGAAAGAGGAAAACAAATATTGTCTATTAACGCATATATGTGGAGCCTAAAAATGGTACAGATGAACTGGTTTGCAGGGAAGAAATAGAGACACAGAGGTAGAGAACAAACGTATGGACACCAAGTGTGGGAAGCCATGGGTTGGTGGTGGTGGGATGAGTTGGGAGTTTGGGATTGACCTGTATACATGGATATGCATAAAATACATAACTAATAATAACGTGCTGTATAAAAAAATAAATAAAATTAAATTTCAAAATTTTAAAAAATAAAATTTAAAAATAAAACAGAAAAAAGTTCTTCCCGTCACACAGATGTATTTATAGGAATGAATTATTTCCATGCTTATATCTGTAAATACATAAAAGAGGAATAAAATCTAACTTGAACCATAAAAGAAAAAAAAAAACCTGAACCCACGAGTTATACAGAGGAAAACCCTATCAGGGCACTTGCTCCAGTGGTAAACAATTCTGAAATTGGTCAGAGGTGGGGAACCATCTCCCATACAGCCATCAACCCACCCCCCACGCAAGGAGCGTCCTCATTGCAAAGCTGGGGGACCGTGCCGAGGCATCTGTGAGTAAACGTGAGCTGAGCCCCAGGCCAGCTGCTGCTGAACTGTTCCCACCCTTTCCAGGTAAAACACCTGAATATGTACAAGGGCTTGAAAGCCTAGAGGAAGGACCATGGAGTCACACCAGCGACAGCACGCAGGCCAACTTGGTGCCTGCAGGCCAGCCAGGGTGGTCCTGGACCCGGGCACTCTTCCAGAAGCTTTCCATTGCCCTGCCTGAGATACCCCTCCTGTCCCGGCCCCCACTCCTTTTTTCCTTCCACACCTCTGTCCGGAGAGAAATTCCAGCGGAAGCTATGTGTGACACATCCTCTTCTTTACAGGCGGCAGCCTGGCAACTCCTGCAGAAAGGCCAGCAGAACCCCACTCACACCGGGCCACCCACAAAGCTGTGGCCCCTCACTCCCTCCCACCAGCACAGCCCCGAGACTGCTGACAGGGCAGAGAATATGGAGTCAGGCACAGAATCAGGGGCTATTGCTGCCTGGAGCGCTGTTTATATTGACCTCAACGAGGCACACCTGGGGATGGCGGGCCGGCAGGTTAAGGCTGCCCAGGTCAGCTAATCCACAACCCTCAGGGAATTACATTGTTGAAAATGGACCCCGCTAAGGCAGAAGAGAAGCCAAGGGAAAAAAGGACACAATGCCATTTGCAGCACCGTAGATGAGTCTAGAAGTAATCACGTGACTTGTAGTAAGTCAGAAAGTGAAAGACACATATCATATCATATCACTTATAGGTGTTACCTAGAAATGGATACCAGGACAGATATTTCCACGGAGAAGGGCAATCACAGATTCATTAAACAGACTTATGGTTCACCAATGGAAAGGTGTGAGGATTGGTTTCAGTACGATATCGGGGTTAACAGACATATACAAACACAGGTGACATATATAATCACCAAAGACCTACAGAATACCAAGAGAGGACTACTCAACATTCTGTCATAATGTACATGGGAAAAGGATCCCGGGAAGAACAGTCATCTGTATATGTGTAAAAGAACCACATCTTCCACACCTACAACAAGCCAAACATTGTAATCAAACTTGCTGTAATAAAAAATAAAAAATTAAATTAAAAACACGAACAAGAAGTAGTGAGACAAACGTGAGGGGCTTTCTCCTGGCACATTCCATTCTAAACTCCAATCTAGAACACCACTTCCACTGAGGCTCTCTTGCCCTAGTAACCAGATTTGGTAAGGGTGAACTGCTGCCACCTTGTGGCCGTTTCACACAACAGCAGCTTTAATCCCAACGCTAATGGTCAGTTGATATTCAAAATCATTGCAGGCCTGTAAATGACACCTGCCGTGAAAACAAATCCTGGGGTCACATATCGACCAAAAAATTCAAAGGACGTCCATATTTCAAAACGACCGTTTCAAAAGGCATATTTTACGCACATTAGTGTTCTGCTTCTTTTCCTTTCTTTCCTTTTTTGTTAAAAAACACGGGAATGGAAAAAGGCATCCCTCAGAATGGACGAAAATCGTTGCAGACGAATCAATGACAAAGGTTTAATCTCCAATATATATAAACAGCTCATGCAGCTTAATATTAAAAAAAACAAACAACCCAAAAAAATGGGCAGAAGATCTAAAGAGACGTTTCTTCAAAGGAGACACAGAGATGGCCAAGACGCACATGAAAAGCTGCTCAACAGCACTAATTATTAGAGAAATGCAAATCAAAACTACAATGAGGTTTCACCTCACACCTGTTAGAATCGGCATCATCAGAAAATCTACAAAGAACCAATTCTGGGGAGGGTGTGGACAAAAGGAGCCCTCTTCCACTATTGGTGGGAATGTAAATTGATACAGTCACTATGGAGAACAGTATGGAGTTTCCTTAAAAAAACTAGAAATAGAATTACCATCTGATCCAGCAATCCCACTTCTGGGCATATACCCAGAGAAAACCGTATTTCAAAAAGGCACATTCACCACAATGTTCGTTGCAGCACTATTTACAATAGCCAGGTAATGGAAGCAACCTAAATGCCCACAGACAGATGAATGGATAAAGATGTGGTACATATATAAAATGGAATATTACTCGGCCATAAAAAGGAATGAAACTGGGTCATTTGTAGAGACATCGATGGATCGAGAGACTGTCATACAGAATGAAGTAAGTCAGAAAGAGGAAAACAAATATTGTATATTAACGCATATATGTGGAGCCTAAAAATGGTACAGATGAACTGGTTTGCAGGGAAGAAATAGAGACACAGAGGTAGAGAACAAACGTATGGACACCAAGTGTGGGAAGCCATGGGGTGGTGGTGGTGGGATGAGTTGGGAGTTTGGGATTGACCTGTATACATGGATATGCATAAAATACATAACTAATAATAACGTGCTGTATAAAAAAATAAATAAAATTAAATTTCAAAATTTTAAAAAATAAAATTTAAAAATAAAACAGAAAAAAGTTCTTCCCGTCACACAGATGTATTTATAGGAATGAATTGTTTCCATGCTTATATCTATAAATACATAAAAAAGGAATAAAATCTAACTTGAACCATAAAAGAAAAAAAAAAACCTGAACCCACGAGTTATACAGAGGAAAACCCTATCACGGCACTTGCTCCAGTGGTAAACAATTCTGAAATACATCAGAGGTGGGGAACCATCTCCCATACAGCCATCAACCCACCCCCCACGCAAGGAGCGTCCTCATTGCAAAGCTGGGGGACTGTGCCGAGGCATCTGTGAGTAAACGTGAGCTGAGCCCCAGGCCAGCTGCTGCTGAACTGTTCCCACCCTTTCCAGGTAAAACACCTGAATATGTACAAGGGCTTGAAAGCCTAGAGGAAGGACCGTGGAGCCACACCAGCGACAGCACGCAGGACAACTTGGTGCCTGCAGGCCAGCCAGGGTGGTCCTGGCCCCGGGCGCTCTTCCAGAAGCTTCCCATTGCCCTGCCTGTGAAACCCCTCCTGTCCCGGCCCCCACTCCTTTTTTCCTTCCACACCTCTGTCCGGAGAGAAATTCCAGCGGAAGCTATGGGTGACACATCCTCTTCTTTACAGGCGGCAGCCTGGCAACTCCTGCAGAAAGGCCAGCAGAACCCCACTCACACCGGGCCACCCACAAAGCTGTGGCCCCACACTCCCTCCCACCAGCACAGCCCCGAGACTGCTGACGGGGCAGAGAATATGGAGTCAGGCACAGCTTCAGGGGCTATTGCTGCCTGGAGCGCTGTTTATATTGATCTCAACGAGGCACACCTGGGGAGGGCGGGCCGGCAGGGTAAGGCTGCCCAGGTCAGCTAATCCACAACGCTCAGGGAATCACATTGTTGAAAATGGACCCCGCTAAGGCAGAAGAGAAGCCAAGGGAAAAAAGGACACAATGCCATTTGCAGCACCGTAGATGAGTCTAGAAGTAATCACGTGACTTGTAGTAAGTCAGAAAGTGAAAGACACATATCATATCATATCACTTATAGGTGTTACCTAAAAATGGATACCAGGGCAGATATTTCCACGGAGAAGGGCAATCACAGATTCATTAAACAGACTTATGGTTCACCAATGGAAATGTGTGAGGATTGGTTTCAGTACGATATCGGGGTTAACAGACATATACAAACACAGGTGACATATATAATCACCAAAGACCTACAGAATACCAAGAGAGGACTACTCAACATTCTGTCATAATGTACATGGGAAAAGGATCCCAGGAAGAACAGTCATCTGTATATGTGTAAAAGAACCACATCTTCCACACCTACAACAAGCCAAACATTGTAATCAAACTTGCTGTAATAAAAAATAAAAAATTAAATTAAAAACACGAACAAGAAGTAGTGAGACAAACGTGAGGGGCTTTCTCCTGGCACATTCCATTCTAAACTCCAATCTAGAACACCACTTCCACTGAGGCTCTCTTGCCCTAGTAACCAGATTTGGTAAGGGTGAACTGCTGCCACCTTGTGGCCGTTTCACACAACAGCAGCTTTAATCCCAACGCTAATGGTCAGTTGATATTCAAAATCATTGCAGGCCTGTAAATGACACCTGCCGTGAAAACAAATCCTGGGGTCACATATCGACCAAAAAATTCAAAGGACGTCCATATTTCAAAACGACCGTTTCAAAAGGCATATTTTACGCACATTAGTGTTCTGCTTCTTTTCCTTTCTTTCCTTTTTTGTTAAAAAACACGGGAATGGAAAAAGGCATCCCTCAGAATGGACGAAAATCGTTGCAGACGAATCAATGACAAAGGTTTAATCTCCAATATATATAAACAGCTCATGCAGCTTAATATTAAAAAAAACAAACAACCCAAAAAAATGGGCAGAAGATCTAAAGAGACGTTTCTTCAAAGGAGACACAGAGATGGCCAAGACGCACATGAAAAGCTGCTCAACAGCACTAATTATTAGAGAAATGCAAATCAAAACTACAATGAGGTTTCACCTCACACCTGTTAGAATCGGCATCATCAGAAAATCTACAAAGAACCAATTCTGGGGAGGGTGTGGACAAAAGGAGCCCTCTTCCACTATTGGTGGGAATGTAAATTGATACAGTCACTATGGAGAACAGTATGGAGTTTCCTTAAAAAAACTAGAAATAGAATTACCATCTGATCCAGCAATCCCACTTCTGGGCATATACCCAGAGAATACCGTATTTCAAAAAGGCACATTCACCACAATATTCGTTGCAGCACTATTTACAATAGCCAGGTAAAGGAAGCAACCTAAATGCCCACAGACAGATGAATGGATAAAGATGTGGTACATATATAAAATGGAATATTACTCGGCCATAAAAAGGAATGAAACTGGGTCATTTGTAGAGACATCGATGGATCGAGAGACTGTCATACAGAATGAAGTAAGTCAGAAAGAGGAAAACAAATATTGTATATTAACGCATATATGTGGAGCCTAAAAATGGTACAGATGAACTGGTTTGCAGGGAAGAAATAGAGACACAGAGGTAGAGAACAAACGTATGGACACCAAGTGTGGGAAGCCATGGGGTGGTGGTGGTGGGATGAGTTGGGAGTTTGGGATTGACCTGTATACATGGATATGCATAAAATACATAACTAATAATAACGTGCTGTATAAAAAAATAAATAAAATTAAATTTCAAAATTTTAAAAAATAAAATTTAAAAATAAAACAGAAAAAAGTTCTTCCCGTCACACAGATGTATTTATAGGAATGAATTGTTTCCATGCTTATATCTATAAATACATAAAAGAGGAATAAAATCTAACTTGAACCATAAAAGAAAAAAAAAACCTGAACCCACGAGTTATACAGAGGAAAACCCTATCACGGCACTTGCTCCAGTGGTAAACAATTCTGAAATAGGTCAGAGGTGGGGAACCATCTCCCATACAGCCATCAACCCACCCCCCACGCAAGGAGCGTCCTCATTGCAAAGCTGGGGGACCGTGCCGAGGCATCTGTGAGTAAACGTGAGCTGAGCCCCAGGCCAGCTGCTGCTGAACTGTTCCCACCCTTTCCAGGTAAAACACCTGAATATGTACAAGGGCTTGAAAGCCTAGAGGAAGGACCGTGGAGCCACACCAGCGACAGCACGCAGGACAACTTGGTGCCTGCAGGCCAGCCAGGGTGGTCCTGGCCCCGGGCGCTCTTCCAGAAGCTTTCCATTGCCCTGCCTGTGAAACCCCTCCTGTCCCGGCCCCCACTGCTTTTTTCCTTCCACACCTCTGTCCGGAGAGAAATTCCAGCGGAAGCTATGGGTGACACATCCTCTTCTTTACAGGCGGCAGCCTGGCAACTCCTGCAGAAAGGCCAGCAGAACCCCACTCACACCGGGCCACCCACAAAGCTGTGGCCCCTCACTCCCTCCCACCAGCACAGCCCCGAGACTGCTGACGGGGCAGAGAATATGGAGTCAGGCACAGCTTCAGGGGCTATTGCTGCCTGGAGCGCTCTTTATATTGACCTCAACGAGGCACACCTGGGGAGGGCGGGCTGGCAGGGTAAGGCTGCCCAGGTCAGCTAATCCACAACGCTCAGGGAATCACATTGTTGAAAATGGACCCCGCTAAGGCAGAAGAGAAGCCAAGGGAAAAAAGGACACAATGCCATTTGCAGCACCGTAGATGAGTCTAGAAGTAATCACGTGACTTGTAGTAAGTCAGAAAGTGAAAGACACATATCATATCATATCACTTATAGGTGTTACCTAAAAATGGATACCAGGGCAGATATTTCCACGGAGAAGGGCAATCACAGATTCATTAAACAGACTTATGGTTCACCAATGGAAAGGTGTGAGGATTGGTTTCATTACGATATCGGGGTTAACAGACATATACAAACACAGGTGACATATATAATCACCAAAGACCTACAGAATACCAAGAGAGGACTACTCAACATTCTGTCATAACGTACATGGGAAAAGGATCCCAGGAAGAACAGACATCTGTATATGTGTAAAAGAACCACATCTTCCACACCTACAACATGCCAAACATTGTAATCAAACTTGCTGTAATAAAAAATAAAAAAAATTAAATTAAAAACACGAACAAGAAGTAGTGAGACAAACGTGAGGGGCTTTCTCCTGGCACATTCCATTCTAAACTCCAATCTAGAACACCACTTCCACTGAGGCTCTCTTGCCCTAGTAACCAGATTTGGTAAGGGTGAACTGCTGCCACCTTGTGGCCGTTTCACACAACAGCAGCTTTAATCCCAACGCTAATGGTCAGTTGATATTCAAAATCATTGCAGGCCTGTAAATGACACCTGCCCTGAAAACAAATCCTGGGGTCACATATCGACCAAAATATTCAAAGGACGTCCATATTTCAAAACGACCGTTTCAAAAGGCATATTTTACGCACATTAGTGTTCTGCTTCTTTTCCTTTCTTTCCTTTTTTGTTAAAAAACACGGGAATGGAAAAAGGCATCCCTCAGAATGGGCGAAAATCGTTGCAGACGAATCAATGGACAGAGGTTTAATCTCCAATATATATAAACAGCTCATGCAGCTTAATATTAAAAAAACAAACAACCCAAAAAAATGGGCAGAAGATCTAAAGAGACGTTTCTTCAAAGGAGACACAGAGATGGCCAAGACGCACATGAAAAGCTGCTCAACAGCACTAATTATTAGAGAAATGCAAATCAAAACTACAATGAGCTTTCACCTCACACCTGTTAGAATCGGCATCATCAGAAAATCTACAAACAACAAATTCTGGGGAGGGTGTGGACAAAAGGAGCCCTCTTCCACTATTGGTGGGAATGTAAATTGATACAGTCACTATGGAGAACAGTATGGAGTTTCCTTAAAAAATCTAGAAATAGAATTACCATCTGATCCAGCAATCCCATTTCTGGGCATATACCCAGAGAAAACCGTATTTCAAAAAGGCACATTCACCACAATGTTCGTTGCAGCACTATTTACAATAGCCAGGTAATGGAAGCAACCTAAATGCCCACAGACAGATGAATGGATAAAGATGTGGTACATATATAAAATGGAATATTACTCGGCCATAAAAAGGAATGAAACTGGGTCATTTGTATAGACATCGATGGATCGAGAGACTGTCATACAGAATGAAGTAAGTCAGAAAGAGGAAAACAAATATTGTATATTAATGCATATATGTGGAGCCTAAAAATGGTACAGATGAACTGGTTTGCAGGGAAGAAATAGAGACACAGAGGTAGAGAACAAACGTATGGACACCAAGTGTGGGAAGCCATGGGGTGGTGGTGGTGGGATGAGTTGGGAGTTTGGGATTGACCTGTATACATGGATATGCATAAAATACATAACTAATAATAACGTGCTGTATAAAAAAATAAATAAAATTAAATTTCAAAATTTTAAAAAATAAAATTTAAAAATAAAACAGAAAAAAGTTCTTCCCGTTACACAGATGTATTTATAGGAATGAATTGTTTCCATGCTTATATCTATAAATACATAAAAGAGGAATAAAATCTAACTTGAACCATAAAAGAAAAAAAAAAAACCTGAACCCACGAGTTATACAGAGGAAAACCCTATCACGGCACTTGCTCCAGTGGTAAACAATTCTGAAATACGTCAGAGGTGGGGAACCATCTCCCATACAGCCATCAACCCACACCCCACGCAAGGAGCGTCCTCATTGCAAAGCTGGGGGACCGTGCCGAGGCATCTGTGAGTAAACGTGAGCTGAGCCCCAGGCCAGCTGCTGCTGAACTGTCCCCACCCTTTCCAGGTAAAACAACTGAATATGTACAAGGGCTTGAAAGCCTAGAGGAAGGACCGTGGAGCCACACCAGCGACAGCACGCAGGCCAACTTGGTGCCTGCAGGCCAGCCAGGGTGGTCCTAGCCCCGGGCACTCTTCCAGAAGCTTTCCATTGCCCTGCCTGAGATACCCCTCCTGTCCCGGCCCCCACTGCTTTTTTCCTTCCACACCTCTGTCCGGAGAGAAATTCCAGCGGAAGGTATGGGTGACACATCCTCTTCTTTACAGGCGGCAGCCTGGCAACTCCTGCAGAAAGGCCAGAAGAACCCCACTCACACCGGGCCACCCACAAAGCTGTGGCCCCTCACTCCCTCCCACCAGCACAGCCCCGAGACTGCTGACGGGGCAGAGAATATGGAGTCAGGCACAGCTTCAGGGGCTATTGCTGCCTGGAGCTCTGTTTATATTGACCTCAACGAGGCACACCTGGGGAGGGCGGGCCGGCAGGGTAAGGCTGCCCAGGTCAGCTAATCCACAACGCTCAGGGAATCACATTGTTGAAAATGGACCCCGCTAAGGCAGAAGAGAAGCCAAGGGAAAAAAGGACACAATGCCATTTGCAGCACCGTAGATGAGTCTAGAAGTAATCACGTGACTTGTAGTAAGTCAGAAAGTGAAAGACACATATCCTATCATATCACTTATAGGTGTTACCTAAAAATGGATACCAGGGCAGATATTTCCACGGAGAAGGGCAATCACAGATTCATTAAACACACTTATGGTTCACCAATGGAAAGGTGTGAGGATTGGTTTCATTACAATATCGTGGTTAACAGACATATACAAACACAGGTGACATATATAATCACCAAAGACCTACAGAATACCAAGAGAGGACTACTCAACATTCTGTCATAACGTACATGGGAAAAGGATCCCAGGAAGAACAGTCATCTGTATATGTGTAAAAGAACCACATCTTCCACACCTACAACAAGCCAAACATTGTAATCAAACTTGCTGTAAGAAAAAATAAAAAATTAAATTAAAAACACGAACAAGAAGTAGTGAGACAAACGTGAGGGGCTTTCTCCTGGCACATTCCATTCTAAACTCCAATCTAGAACACCACTTCCACTGAGGCTCTCTTGCCCTAGTAACCAGATTTGGTAAGGGTGAACTGCTGCCACCTTGTGGCCGTTTCACACAACAGCAGCTTTAATCCCAACGCTAATGGTCAGTTGATATTCAAAATCATTGCAGGCCTGTAAATGACACCTGCCCTGAAAACAAATCCTGGGGTCACATATCGACCAAAAAATTCAAAGGACGTCCATATTTCAAAACGACCGTTTCAAAAGGCATATTTTACGCACATTAGTGTTCTGCTTCTTTTCCTATCTTTCCTTTTTTGTTAAAAATCACGGGAATGGAAAAAGGCATCCCTCAGAATGGGCGAAAATCGTTGCAGACGAATCAATGGACAGAGGTTTAATCTCCAATATATATAAACAGCTCATGCAGCTTAATATTTAAAAAACAAACAACCCAAAAAAATGGGCAGAAGATCTAAAGAGACGTTTCTTCAAAGGAGACACAGAGATGGCCAAGACGCACATGAAAAGCTGCTCAACAGCACTAATTATTAGAGAAATGCAAATCAAAACTACAATGAGGTTTCACCTCACACCTGTTAGAATCGGCATCATCAGAAAATCTACAAACAACCAATTCTGGGGAGGGTGTGGACAAAAGGAGCCCTCTTCCACTATTGGTGGGAATGTAAATTGATACAGTCACTATGGAGAACAGTATGGAGTTTCCTTAAAAAAACTAGAAATAGAATTACCATCTGATCCAGCAATCCCACTTCTGGGCATATACCCAGAGAAAACCGTATTTCAAAAAGGCACATTCACCACAATGTTTTTTGCAGCACTCTTTACAATAGCCAGGTAATGGAAGCAACCTAAATGCCCACAGACAGATGAATGGATAAAGATGTGGTACATATATAAAATAGAATATTACTCGGCCATAAAAAGGAATGAAACTGGGTCATTTGTAGAGACATCGATGGATCGAGAGACTGTCATACAGAATGAAGTAAGTCAGAAAGAGGAAAACAAATATTGGATATTAACGCATATATGTGGAGCCTAAAAATGGTACAGATGAACTGGTTTGCAGGGAAGAAATAGAGACACAGAGGTAGAGAACAAACGTATGGACACCAGGTGTGGGAAGCCATGGGGTGGTGGTGGTGGGATGAGTTGGGAGTTTGGGATTGAGCAGTATACATGTATATGCATAAAATACATAACTAATAATAACGTGCTGTATAAAAAAATAAATAAAATTAAATTTCAAAATTTTAAAAAATAAAATTTAAAAATAAAACAGAAAAAAGTTCTTCCCGCCACACAGATGTATTTATAGGAATGAATTATTTCCATGCTTATATCTATAAATACATAAAAGAGGAATAAAATATAATTTGAACCATAAAAGAAAAAATATCCTGAACCCACGCGGTATACAGAGGAAAACCCTATCAGGGCACTTGCTCCAGCGGTAAACAATTCTGAAATTGGTCAGACGTGGGGAATCATCTCCCATACAGCCAGCAACCCACCCCCCACGCAAGGAGAGTCCTCATTGCAAAGCTGGGGGACCGTGCCGAGGCATCTGTGAGTAAACGTGAGCTGAGCCCCAGGCCAGCTGCTGCTGAACTGTTCCCACCCTTTCCAGGTAAAACACCTGAATATGTACAAGGGCTTGAAAGACTAGAAGAAGGACCGTGGAGCCACACCAGCGACAGCATGCAGGCCAACTTGGTGCCTGCAGGCCAGCCAGTGTGGTCCTGGCCCCGGGCGCTCTTCCAGAAGCTTTCCATTGCCCTGCCTGAGATACCCCTCCTGTCCCGGCCCCCACTGCTTTTTTCCTTCCTCACCTCTGTCCGGAGAGAAATTCCAGCGGAAGGTATGGGTGACACATCCTCTTCTTTACAGGCGGCAGCCTGGCAACTCCTGCAGAAAGGCCAGCAGAACCCCACTCACACCGGGCCACCCACAAAGCTGTGGCCCCTCACTCCCTCCCACCAGCACAGCCCCGAGACTGCTGATGGGGCAGAGAATATGGAGTCAGGCACAGCTTCAGGGGCTATTGCTGCCTGGAGCGCTCTTTATATTGACCTCAACGAGGCACACCTGGGGAGGGCGGGCCGGCAGGGTAAGGCTGCCCAGGTCAGCTAATCCACAACCCTCAGGGAATCACATTGTTGAAAATGGACCCCGCTAAGGCAGAAGAGAAGCCAAGGGAAAAAATGACACAATGCCATTTGCAGCACCGTAGATGAGTCTAGAAGTAATCACGTGACTTGTAGTAAGTCAGAAAGTGAAAGACACATATCATATCATATCACTTATAGGTGTTACCTAAAAATGGATATCAGGGCAGATATTTCCACGGAGAAGGGCAATCACAGATTCATTAAACAAACGTATGGTTCACCAATGGAAAGGTGTGAGGATTGGTTTCATTACGATATCGGGGTTAACAGACATATACAAACACAGGTGACATATATAATCACCAAAGACCTACAGAATACCAAGAGAGGACTACTCAACATTCTGTCATAACGTACATGGGAAAAGGATCCCAGGAAGAACAGACATGTGTATATGTGTAAAAGAACCACATCTTCCACACCTACAACAAGCCAAACATTGTAATCAAACTTGATGTAATAAAAAATAAAAAATTAAATTAAAAACACGAACAAGAAGTAGTGAGACAAACGTGAGGGGCTTTCTCCTGGCACATTCCATTCTAAACTCCAATCTAGACCACCACTTCCACTGAGGCTCTCTTGCCCTAGTAACCAGATTTGGTAAGGGTGAACTGCTGCCACCTTGTGGCCGTTTCACACAACAGCAGCTTTAATCCCAACGCTAATGGTCAGTTGATATTCAAAATCATTGCAGGCCTGTAAATGACACCTGCCCTGAAAACAAATCCTGGGGTCACATATCGACCAAAAAATTCAAAGGACGTCCATATTTCAAAACGACCGTTTCAAAAGGCATATTTTACGCACATTAGTGTTCTGCTTCTTTTCCTATCTTTCCTTTCTTGTTAAAAAACACGGGAATGGAAAAAGGCATCCCTCAGAATGGGCGAAAATCATTGCAGACGAATCAATGGTCAGAGGTTTAATCTCCAATATATATAAACAGCTCATGCAGCTTAATATTAATAAAACAAACAACCCCCCAAAAAATGGGCAGAAGATCTAAAGAGACGTTTCTTCAAAGGAGACACAGAGATGGCCAAGACACACATGAAAAGCTGCTCAACAGCACTAATTATTAGAGAAATGCAAATCAAAACTACAATGAGGTATCACCTCACACCTGTTAGAATCGGCATCATCAGAAAATCTACAAACAACAAATTCTGGGGAGGGTGTGGACAAAAGGAGCCCTCTTCCACTATTTGTGGGAATGTAAATTGATACAGTCACTATGGAGAACAGTATGGAGTTTCCTTAAAAAAACTAGAAATAGAATTACCATCTGATCCAGCAATCCCACTTCTGGGCATATAGCCAGAAAAAACCGTATTTCAAAAAGGCACATTCACCACAATGTTCGTTGCAGCACTATTTACAATAGCCAGGTAATGGAAGCAACCTAAATGCCCACAGACAGAAGAATGGATAAAGATGTGGTACATATATAAAATGGAATATTACTCGGCCATAAAAAGGAATGAAACTGGGTCATTTGTAGAGACATCGATGGATCGAGAGACTCTCATACAGAATGAAGTAAGTCAGAAAGAAGAAAACAAATATTGTATATTAATGCATATATGTGGAGCCTAAAAATGGTACATATGAACTGGTTTGCAGGGAAGAAATAGAGACACAGAGGTAGAGAACAAACGTATGGACACCAAGTGTGGAGAGCCATGGGGTGGTGGTGGTGGGATGAGTTGGGAGATTGGGATTGACCTGTATACATGTATATGCATAAAATACATAACTAATGATATACTGCTGTATAAAAACATAAATAAAATTAAATTTCAAAATTTAAAAAAAAAAATTTAAAAATAAAACAGAAAAAATTCTTCCTGTCACACAGATGTATTTATAGGAATGAATTATTTCCATGCTTATATTTATAAATACATAAAAGAGGAATAAAATCTAACTTGAACCATAAAAGAAAAAAAAGTGAACCCACGAGTTTCACAGAGGAAAACCCTACCACGGCACTTGCTCCAGCGGTAAACAATTCTGAAATTTGTCAGAGGTGGGGAACCATCTCCCATACAGCCAGCAACCCACACCCCACGAAAGGTGCGTCCTCATTGCAAAGCTGGGGGACCGTGCCGAGGCATCTGTGAGTAATCGTGAGCTGAGCCCCAGGCCAGCTGCTGCTGAACTGTTCCCACCCTTTCCAGGTAAAACACCTGAATATGTACAAGGGCTTGAAAGCCTAGAGGAAGGACCGTGGAGCCACACCAGCGACAGCATGCAGGCCAACTTGGGGCCTGCAGGCCAGCCAGGGTGGTCCTGGTCCTGGGCGCTCTTCCAGAAGCTTTCCATTGCCCTGCCTGAGATACCCCTTCTGTCCCGGACCCCACTGCTTTTTTCCTTCCTCACCTCTGTCTGGAGAGAAATTCTAGCGGAAGGTATGGGTGACAGAAACTCTTCTTTACAGGCGGCAGCCTGGCAACTCCTGCAGAAAGGCCAGCAGAACCCCACTCACACCGGGCTACCCACAAAGCTGTGGCCCCTCACACACTTCCACCAGCACAGCCCGGAGACTGCTGACGGGGCAGAGAATATGGAGTCAGGCACAGCTTCAGGGGCTATTGCTGCCTGGAGCGCTCTTTATATTGACCTCAAAGAGGCGCACCTGGGGAGGGCGGGCCGGCAGGGTAAGGCTGCCCAGGTAAGCTAATCCACAACCCTCAGGGAATCACATTGTTGAAAATGGACCCCGCTAAGGCAGAAGAGAAGCCAAGGAAAAGAAGGACACAATGCCATTTGCAGCACCGTAGATGAGTCTAGAAGTAATCACGTGACTTGTAGTAAGTCAGAAAGTAAAAGACACATATCATATCATATCACTTATAGGTGTTACCTAAAAATGGATACCAGGACAGATATTTCCACGGAGAAGGGCAATCACAGATTCATTAAACAAACTTATGGTTCACCAATGGAAAGGTGTGAGGATTGGTTTCATTACGATATCGGGGTTAACAGACATATACAAACACAGGTGACATATATAATCACCAAAGACCTACAGAATACCAAGAGAGGACTACTCAACATTCTGTCATAACGTACATGGGAAAAGGATCCCAGGAAGTACAGTCATCTGTATATGTGTAAAAGAACCACATCTTCCACACCTACAACAAGCCAAACATTGTAATCAAAATTGCTGTAATAAAAAATAAAAAAAATAAATTAAAAACACGAACAAGAAGTAGTGAGACAAATGTGAGGGTCTTTCTCCTGGCATATTCCATTCTAAACTCCAATCTAGAACACCACTTCCACTGAGGCTCTCTTGCCCTAGTAACCAGATTTGGTAAGGGTGAACTGCTGCCACCTTGTGGCCGTTTCACACAACAGCAGCTTTAATCCCAACGCTAATGGTCAGTTGATATTCAAAATCATTGCAGGCCTGTAAATGACACCTGCCCTGAAAACAAATCCTGGGGTCTCATATCGACCAAAAAATTCAAAGGACGTCCATATTTCAAAACGACCGTTTCAAAAGGCATATTTTACGCACATTAGAGTTCTGCTTCTTTTCCTTTCTTTCCTTTTTTGTTAAAAAACACGGGAATGGAAAAAGGCATCCCTCAGAATGGGCGAAAATCGTTGCAGACGAATCAATGGACAGAGGTTTAATCTCCAATATATATAAACAGCTCATGCAGCTTAATATTAAAAAAACAAACAACCCCCCAAAAAATGGGCAGAAGATCTAAAGAGACGTTTCTTCAAAGGAGACACAGAGATGGCCAAGACGCACATGAAAAGCTGCTCAACAGCACTAATTATTAGAGAAATGCAAATCAAAACTACAATGAGCTTTCACCTCACACCTGTTAGAATCGGCATCATCAGAAAATCTACAAACAACCAATTCTGGGGAGGGTGTGGACAAAAGGAGCCCTCTTCCACTATTGGTGGGAATGTAAATTGATACAGTCACTATGGAGAACAGTATGGAGTTTCCTTAAAAAAAACTAGAAATAGAATTACCATCTGATCCAGCAATCCCACTTCTGGGCATATACCCAGAGAAAACCGTATTTCAAAATGGCACATTCACCACAATGTTCGTTGCAGCACTATTTACAATAGCCAGGTAATGGAAGCAACCTAAATGCCCACAGACAGATGAATGGATAAAGATGTGGTACATATATAAAATGGAATATGACTCGGCCATAAAAAGGAAGGAAACTGGGTCATTTGTAGAGACATCGATGGATCGAGAGACTGTCATACAGAATGAAGTAAGTCAGAAAGAGGAAAACAAATATTGTATATTAATGCATATATGTGGAGCCTAAAAATGGTACAGATGAACTGGTTTGCAGGGAAGAAATAGAGACACAGAGGTAGAGAACAAACGTATGGACACCAAGTGTGGGAAGCCATGGGGTGGTGGTGGTGGGATGAGTTGGGAGTTTGGGATTGACCTGTATACATGTATATGCATAAAATATATAACTAGTAATAAACTGCTGTATAAAAACATAAATAAAATTAAATTTCAAAATTTTAAAAAATAAAATTTAAAAATAAAACAGAAAAAAATCTTCCCGTCACACAGGTGTATTTATAGGAATGAATTATTTCCATGCTTATATTTATAAATACATAAAAGAGGAATAAAATCTAACTTGAACCATAAAAGAAAATAAAGTGAACCCACGAGTTACACAGAAGAAAACCCTATCACGGCACTTGCTCCAGCGGTAAACAATTCTGAAATTGGTCAGAGGTGGGGAACCATCTCCCATACAGCCATCAACCCACCCCCCACGCAAGGAGCGTCCTCATTGCCAAGCTGGGGGAACGTGCCGAGGCATCTGTGAGTAAACGTGAGCTGAGCCCCAGGCCAGCTGCTGCTGAACTGTTCCCACCCTTTCCAGGTAAAACACCTGAATATGTACAAGGGCTTGAAAGCCTAGAGGAAGGACCGTGGAGCCACACCAGCGACAGCATGCAGGCCAACTTGGTGCCTGCAGGCCAGCCAGGATGGTCCTGGCCCCGGGCGCTCTTCCAGAAGCTTTCCATTACCCTGCCTGAGATACCCCTCCTGTCCCGGCCCCCACTGCTTTTTTCCTTCCTCACCTCTGTCCGGAGAGAAATTCCAGCGGAAGGTATGGGTGACACATCCTCTTCTTTACAGGCGGCAGCCTGGCAACTCCTGCAGAAAGGCCAGCAGAACCCCACTCACACCGGGCCACCCACAAAGCTGTGGCCCCTCACTCCCTCCCACCAGCACAGCCCCGAGACTGCTGACGGGGCAGAGAATATGGAGTCAGGCACAGCTTCAGGGGCTATTGCTGCCTGGAGCGCTGTTTATATTGACCTCAAAGAGGCACACCTGGGGAGGGCGGGCCGGCAGGGTAAGGCTGCCCAGGTCAGCTAATCCACAACCCTCAGGGAATCACATTGTTGAAAATGGACCCCGCTAAGGCAGAAGAGAAGCCAAGGGAAAAAATGACACAATGCCATTTGCAGCACCATAGATGAGACTAGAAGTAATCATGTGACTTGTAGTAAGTCAGAAAGTGAAAGACACATATCATATCATATCACTTATAGGTGTTACCTAAAAATGGATACCAGGGCAGATATTTCCACGGAGAAGGGCAATCACAGATTCATTAAACAAACTTATGGTTCACCAATGGAAATGTGTGAGGATTGGTTTCATTACGATATCGGGGTTAACAGACATATACAAACACAGGTGACATATATAATCACCAAAGACCTACAGAATACCAAGAGAGGACGACTCAACATTCTGTCATAACGTACATGGGAAAAGGATCCCAGGAAGTACAGTCATCTGTATATGTGTAAAAGAACCACATCTTCCACACCTACAACAAGCCAAACATTGTAATCAAACTTGCTGTAATAAAAAATAAAAAATTAAATTAAAAACACGAACAAGAAGTAGTGAGACAAACGTGAGGGGCTTTCTCCTGGCACATTCCATTCTAAACTCCAATCTAGAACACCACTTCCACTGAGGCTCTCTTGCCCTAGTAACCAGATTTGGTAAGGGTGAACTGCTGCCACCTTGTGGCCGTTTCACACAACAGCAGCTTTAATCCCAGCGCTAATGGTCAGTTGATATTCAAAATCATTGCAGGCCTGTAAATGACACCTGCCCTGAAAACAAATCCTGGGGTCACATATCGACCAAAAAATTCAAAGGACGTCCATATTTCAAAATGACCGTTTCAAAAGGAATATTTTACGCACATTAGTGTTCTGCTTCTTTTCCTTTCTTTCCTTTTTTGTTAAAAATCACGGGAATGGAAAAAGGCATCCCTCAGAATGGGCGAAAATCGTTGCAGATGAATCAATGGACAGAGGATTAATCTCCAATATATATAAACAGCTCATGCAGCTTAATATTAAAAAAACAAACAACCCCCCAAAAAATGGGCAGAAGATCTAAAGAGACGTTTCTTCAAAGGAGACACAGAGATGGCCAAGACGCACATGAAAAGCTGCTCAACAGCACTAATTATTAGAGAAATGCAAATCAAAACTACAATGAGGTTTCACCTCACACCTGTTAGAATCGGCATCATCAGAAAATCTACAAACAACCAATTCTGGGGAGGGTGTGGACAAAAGGAGCCCTCTTCCACTATTGGTGGGAATGTAAATTGATACAGTCACTATGGAGAACAGTATGGAGTTTCCTTAAAAAAACTAGAAATAGAATTACCATCTGATCCAGCAATCCCACTTCTGGGCATATACCCAGAGAAAACCGTATTTCAAAAAGGCACATTCACCACAATGTTCGTTGCAGCACTATTTACAATAGCCAGGTAATGGAAGCAACCTAAATGCCCACAGACAGATGAATGGATAAAGATGTGGTACATATATAAAATGGAATATGACTCGGCCATAAAAAGGAATGAAACTGGGTCATTTGTAGAGACATCGATGGATCGAGAGACTGTCATACAGAATGAAGTAAGTCAGAAAGAGGAAAACAAATATTGTATATTAATGCATATATGTGGAGCCTAAAAATGGTACAGATGAACTGGTTTGCAGGGAAGAAATAGAGACACAGAGGTAGAGAACAAACGTATGGACACCAAGTGTGGGAAGCCATGGGGTGGTGGTGGTGGGATGAGTTGGGAGTTTGGGATTGACCTGTATACATGTATATGCATAAAATATATAACTAGTAATAAACTGCTGTATAAAAACATAAATAAAATTAAATTTCAAAATTTTAAAAAATAAAATTTAAAAATAAAACAGAAAAAAATCTTCCCGTCACACAGATGTATTTATAGGAATGAATTATTTCCATGCTTATATTTATAAATACATAAAAGAGGAATAAAATCTAACTTGAACCATAAAAGAAAATAAAGTGAACCCACGAGTTACACAGAAGAAAACCCTATCACGGCACTTGCTCCAGCGGTAAACAATTCTGAAATTGGTCAGAGGTGGGGAACCATCTCCCATACAGCCATCAACCCACCCCCCACGCAAGGAGCGTCCTCATTGCCAAGCTGGGGGAACGTGCCGAGGCATCTGTGAGTAAACGTGAGCTGAGCCCCAGGCCAGCTGCTGCTGAACTGTTCCCACCCTTTCCAGGTAAAACACCTGAATATGTACAAGGGCTTGAAAGCCTAGAGGAAGGACCGTGGAGCCACACCAGCGACAGCATGCAGGCCAACTTGGTGCCTGCAGGCCAGCCAGGATGGTCCTGGCCCCGGGCGCTCTTCCAGAAGCTTTCCATTGCCCTGCCTGAGATACCCCTCCTGTCCCGGCCCCCACTGCTTTTTTCCTTCCTCACCTCTGTCCGGAGAGAAATTCCAGCGGAAGGTATGGGTGACACATCCTCTTCTTTACAGGCGGCAGCCTGGCAACTCCTGCAGAAAGGCCAGCAGAACCCCACTCACACCAGGCCACCCACAAAGCTGTGGCCCCTCACTCCCTCCCACCAGCACAGCCCCAAGACTGCTGACGGGGCAGAGAATATGGAGTCAGGCACAGCTTCAGGGGCTATTGCTGCCTGGAGCGCTCTTTATATTGACCTCAACGAGGCACACCTGGGGAGGGCGGGCAGGCAGGGTAAGGCTGCCCAGGTCAGCTAATCCACAACCCTCAGGGAATCACATTGTTGAAAATGGACCCCGCTAAGGCAGAAGAGAAGCCAAGGGAAAAAGGACACAATGCCATTTGCAGCACCGTAGATGAGTCTAGAAGTAATCACGTGACTTGTAGTAAGTCAGAAAGTGAAAGACACATATCATATCATATCACTTATAGGTGTTACCTAAAAATGGATACCAGGGCAGATATTTCCACGGAGAAGGGCAATCACAGATTCATTAAACAAACTTATGGTTCACCAATGGAAAGGTGTGAGGATTGGTTTCATTACGATATCGGGGTTAACAGACATATACAAACACAGGTGACATATATAATCACCAAAGACCTACAGAATACCAAGAGAGGACGACTCAACATTCTGTCATAACGTACATGGGAAAAGGATCCCAGGAAGAACAGTCATCTGTATATGTGTAAAAGAACCACATCTTCCACACCTACAACAAGCCAAACATTGTAATCAAACTTGCTGTAATAAAAAATAAAAACTTAAATTAAAAACACGAACAAGAAGTAGTGAGACAAACGTGAGGGGCTTTCTCCTGGCACTTTCCATTCTAAACTCCAATCTAGAACACCACTTCCACTGAGGCTCTCTTGCCCTAGTAACCAGATTTGGTAAGGGTGAACTGCTGCCACCTTGTGGCCCTTTCACACAACAGCAGCTTTAATCCCAAGGCTAATGGTCAGTTGATATTCAAAATCATTGCAGGCCTTTAAATGACACCTGCCCTGAAAACAAATCCTGGGGTCACATATCGACCAAAAAATTCAAAGGACGTCCATATTTCAAAATGACCGTTTCAAAAGGAATATTTTACGCACATTAGTGTTCTGCTTCTTTTCCTTTCTTTCCTTTTTTGTTAAAAATCACGGGAATGGAAAAAGGCATCCCTCAGAATGGGCGAAAATCGTTGCAGACGAATCAATGGACAGAGGTTTAATCTCCAATATATATAAACAGCTCATGCAGCTTAATATTAAAAAAAAACAAACAACCCCCCAAAAAATGGGCAGAAGATCTAAAGAGACGTTTCTTCAAAGGAGACACAGAGATGGCCAAGACGCACATGAAAAGCTGCTCAACAGCACTAATTATTAGAGAAATGCAAATCAAAACTACAATGAGGTTTCACCTCACACCTGTTAGAATCGGCATCATCAGAAAATCTACAAACAACCAATTCTAGGGAGGGTGTGGACAAAAGGAGCCCTCTTCCACTATTGGTGGGAATGTAAATTGATACAGTCACTATGGAGAACAGTATGGATTTTCCTTAAAAAAACTAGAAATAGAATTACCATCTGATCCAGCAATCCCACTTCTGGGCATATACCCAGAGAAAACCGTATTTCAAAAAGGCACATTCACCACAATGTTCGTTGCAGCACTATTTACAATAGCCAGGTAATGGAAGCAACCTAAATGCCCACAGACAGATGAATGGATAAAGATGTGGTACATATATAAAATGGAATATTACTCGGCCATAAAAAGGAATGAAACTGGGTCATTTGTAGAGACATCGATGGATCGAGAGACTGTCATACAGAATGAAGTAAGTCAGAAAGAGGAAAACAAACATTGTATATTAATGCATATATGTGGAGCCTAAAAATGGTACAGATGAACTGGTTTGCAGGGAAGAAATAGAGACACAGAGGTAGAGAACAAACGTATGGACACCAAGTGTGGGAAGCCATGGGGTGGTGGTGGTGGGATGAGTTGGGAGTTTGGGATTGACCTGTATACATGTATATGCATAAAATACATAACTAATAATAACGTGCTGTATAAAAAATAAATAAAATTAAATTTCAAAATTTTAAAAAATAAAATTTAAAAATAAAACAGAAAAAAGTTCTTCCCGTCACACAGATGTATTTATAGGAATGAATTATTTCCTTGCTTATATATATAAATACATAAAAGAGGAATAACATCTAACTTGAAACATAAAAGAAAAAAAAAGTGAACACACGAGTTATACAGAGGAAAACCCTATCACGGCACTTGCTCCAGCGGTAAACAATTCTGAAATTGGTCAGAGGTGGGGAACCATCTCCCATACAGCCAGCAACCCAACCCCCACGCAAGGAGCGTCCTCATTGCAAAGCTGGGGGACCGTGCCGAGGCATCTGTGAGTAAACGTGAGCTGAGCCCCAGGCCAGCTGCTGCTGAACTGTTCCCACCCTTTCCAGGTAAAACACCTGAATATGTACAAGGGCTTGAAAGCCTAGAGGAAGGACTGTGGAGCCACACCAGCGACAGCACGCAGGCCAACTTGGTGCCTGCAGGCCAGCCAGCGTGGTCCTGGACCCGGGCGCTCTTCCAGAAGCTTTCCATTGCCCTGCCTGAGATACCCCTCCTGTCCCGGCCCCCACTGCTTTTTTCCTTCCTCACCTCTGTCCGGAGAGAAATTCCAGCGGAAGGTATGGGTGACACATCCTCTTCTTTACAGGCGGCAGCCTGGCAACTCCTGCAGAAAGGCCAGCAGAACCCCACTCACACCAGGCCACCCACAAAGCTGTGGCCCCTCACTCCCTCCCACCAGCACAGCCCCAAGACTGCTGACGGGGCAGAGAATATGGAGTCAGGCACAGCTTCAGGGGCTATTGCTGCCTGGAGCGCTCTTTATATTGACCTCAACGAGGCACACCTGGGGAGGGCGGGCCGGCAGGGTAAGGCTGCCCAGGTCAGCTAATCCACAACCCTCAGGGAATCACATTGTTGAAAATGGACCCCGCTAAGGCAGAAGAGAAGCCAAGGGAAAAAGGACACAATGCCATTTGCAGCACCGTAGATGAGTCTAGAAGTAATCACGTGACTTGTAGTAAGTCAGAAAGTGAAAGACACATATCATATCATATCACTTATAGGTGTTACCTAAAAATGGATACCAGGGCAGATATTTCCACGGAGAAGGACAATCACAGATTCATTAAACAAACTTATGGTTCACCAATGGAAAGGTGTGAGGATTGGTTTCATTACGATATCGGGGTTAACAGACATATACAAACACAGGTGACATATATAATCACCAAAGACCTACAGAATACCAAGAGAGGACGACTCAACATTCTGTCATAACGTACATGGGAAAAGGATCCCAGGAAGAACAGTCATCTGTATATGTGTAAAAGAACCACATCTTCCACACCTACAACAAGCCAAACATTGTAATCAAACTTGCTATAATAAAAAATAAAAAAATTAAATTAAAAACACGAACAAGAAGTAGTGAGACAAACGTGAGGGGCTTTCTCCTGGCACATTCCATTCTAAACTCCAATCTAGAACACCACTTCCACTGAGGCTCTCTTGCCCTAGTAACCAGATTTGGTAAGGGTGAACTGCTGCCACCTTGTGGCCCTTTCACACAACAGCAGCTTTAATCCCAGCGCTAATGGTCAGTTGATATTCAAAATCATTGCAGGCCTGTAAATGACACCTGCCCTGAAAACAATTCCTGGGGTCACATATCGACCAAAAAATTCAAAGGACGTCCATATTTCAAAATGACCGTTTCAAAAGGAATATTTTACGCACATTAGTGTTCTGCTTCTTTTCCTTTCTTTCCTTTTTTGTTAAAAATCACGGGAATGGAAAAAGGCATCCCTCAGAATGGGCGAAAATCGTTGCAGATGAATCAATGGACAGAGGTTTAATCTCCAATATATATAAACAGCTCATGCAGCTTAATATTAAAAAAACAAACAACCCCCCAAAAAATGGGCAGAAGATCTAAAGAGACGTTTCTTCAAAGGAGACACAGAGATGGCCAAGACGCACATGAAAAGCTGCTCAACAGCACTAATTATTAGAGAAATGCAAATCAAAACTACAATGAGGTTTCACCTCACACCTGTTAGAATCGGCATCATCAGAAAATCTACAAACAACCAATTCTGGGGAGGGTGTGGACAAAAGGAGCCCTCTTCCACTATTGGTGGGAATGTAAATTGATACAGTCACTATGGAGAACAGTATGGAGTTTCCTTAAAAAAACTAGAAATAGAATTACCATCTGATCCAGCAATCCCACTTCTGGGCATATACCCAGAGAAAACCGTATTTCAAAAAGGCACATTCACCACAATGTTCGTTGCAGCACTATTTACAATAGCCAGGTAATGGAAGCAACCTAAATGCCCACAGACAGATGAATGGATAAAGATGTGGTACATATATAAAATGGAATATTACTCGGCCATAAAAAGGAATGAAACTGGGTCATTTGTAGAGACATCGATGGATCGAGAGACTGTCATACAGAATGAAGTAAGTCAGAAAGAGGAAAACAAATATTGTATATTAATGCATATATGTGGAGCCTAAAAATGGTACAGATGAACTGGTTTGCAGGGAAGAAATAGAGACACAGAGGTAGAGAACAACTGTATGGACACCAAGTGTGGGAAGCCATGGGTTGGTGGTGGTGGGATGAGTTGGGAGTTTGGGATTGACCTGTATACATGTATATGGATAAAATACATAACTAATAATAACGTGCTGTATAAAAAAATAAATAAAATTAAATTTCAAAATTTTAAAAAATAAAATTTAAAAATAAAACAGAAAAAAGTTCTTCCCGTCACACAGATGTATTTATAGGAATTAATTATTTCCTTGCTTATATATATAAATACATAAAAGAGGAATAACATCTAACTTGAAACATAAAAGAAAAAAAAAGTGAACCCACGAGTTATAGAGAGGTAAACCCTATCACGGCACTTGCTCCAGCGGTAAACAATTCTGAAATTGGTCAGAGGTGGGGAACCATCTCCCATACAGCCAGCAACCCAACCCCCACGCAAGGAGCGTCCTCATTGCAAAGCTGGGGGACCGTGCCGAGGCATCTGTGAGTAAACGTGAGCTGAGCCCCAGGCCAGCTGCTGCTGAACTGTTCCCACCCTTTCCAGGTAAAACACCTGAATATGTACAAGGGCTTGAAAGCCTAGAGGAAGGACCGTGGAGACACACCAGCGACAGCACGCAGGCCAACTTGGTGCCTGCAGGCCAGCCAGCGTGGTCCTGGACCCTGGCGCTCTTCCAGAAGCTTTCCATTGCCCTGCCTGAGATACCCCTCCTGTCCCGGCCCCCACTGCTTTTTTCCGTCCTCACCTCTGTCCGGAGAGAAATTCCAGCGGAAGGTATGGGTGACACATCCTCTTCTTTACAGGCGGCAGTCTGGCAACTCCTGCAGAAAGGCCAGCAGAACCCCACTCACACCGGGCCACCCACAAAGCTGTGGCCCCTCACTCCCTCCCACCAGCACAGCCCCGAGACTGCTGACAGGGCAGAGAATATGGAGTCAGGCACAGCTTCAAGGGCTATTGCTGCCTGGAGCGCTGTTTATATTGACCTCAACGAGGCACACCTGGGGAGGGCGGGCCGGCAGGGTAAGGCTGCCCAGGTCAGCTAATCCACAACCCTCAGGGAATCACATTGTTGAAAATGGACCCCGCTAAGGCAGAAGAGAAGCCAAGGGAAAAACATTCACACTGTGAATACGAAAGGTTTCTAAAACTCAACGAAGAGCCCCTCTCCTGGTGCTCCGGTTTGACTTTCCAACTGCTTTCCTATCAATCTCCCAACTTGGAGAGACAGCCCCTTTAAGCTCCTGGTTCGCACAGGTTGCCAATTTGGCAGAGGATGAAAGGGAAGAGGGAGAACCAATGAGAGAGTAGCTGTTAGGCATTTGGATGGGCACATGTCACTCTAATTTCCCGGCAGGAAGAAGAATTAACCAAAGTCTCAGCCACCCACCGGGAACCAGTATAGGTCCTGAACCAAAAGTTTGGACTTGCGTTCAGCTCACAAGAAACGAGTTGAAAAATGGAGCTCAGGGGCACAGCAATTCACAAACTGGCAGAGTAATCAAGGCCAACTATCGTCCAAAAATCTGTTGAGGGAAGGCAACGAGGCGGACTTGAAAGCGAGGCAGAATAGCAGGAAACAGATTTCAAGAGGTACGTTGGAATCGCCTGTAAAGCACAGGAAGAGGGGCACAACTTCGACAATGATGCACTTGGCCAAAAAGGGCGTATGCGTTTTCTCCTGAATATATTCAGGAGAAAACGCATACGCCCTTTTTGGCCAAGCAAGCAAGCGGGCAATGCAAATCTGCACTACAAAGAAGTATCACTTCCCACCGGTCAAAAGGGACATCCACAAAATGTGTAAAAACCAGAAAGGCAAGACAGGCCCTGGAGAACAGGGAGCCTTGTTATGCTGATGGGCGGGATGTAAGTTGCCAACTGCCTCACTGGAGGAGTGCAATGTGTTCCCTAAAACAAGTAAACAACAGAGCTACAGAGCCAAGGGCACGTCCAGTCTAGGGAATATACCTTGGGAAAACTGAAATTCCATAAGACAGGAACACCCCCAAATTGAGGGCTGCACTGCTTACAGGAACCTCAACCTGGGTACACCTGAAATATCCCAGGAAATATAAAAATGGTTCCAAACATCGTGGAACTTACGCACGATGGAATATCCCTCAGCCACGAAATCCATGTCATAAGACCAGTAGCAGCAAAATGAGTGGATTCAGGTACGATGATTCTAAGCGAAAGAAGTCACACAGGAAAAGAAACTTATCATAAGATATCACTTAGGAAGATCCTGTAAACATGGCTATACATGAAGTGAGTTAGGCAAGAGAACAGAGTCTCACATTTAGAAAACACTCTTATGCCTGCTTAAGGGGGAAGGAGAGGTGGGGTGATGCATCAAACCAGAGTTTGATATAAGCACAGGTACCGTTCCAAAAACCAACTATGGAATAGACAAGACCTACACCTTCCTCAGTGAAAGGGACTCAAAACCCCATATGTCCCGCAGAGGAATAGATCTGACTAGTAAGAATCTTAAAACCTATGTATTGATATGTCTCCGTAAGGGAATCAAGTGTGTCTAGACTGGCATAAACATGGCAGCGAGAATCAGCTCAAACCCACTCTAAAAAGGAATTTCAAAAACAGAACAAAGAAACAGGGAAATTCTTTACAATTCCTTCAGGGTCTCTGATGCAACCTGGAATGACCCTATCTACAATGACAGCTGGATGTGGCATAAGGCTGGACACTTGGGACTGAGAGGATTGGTGAGATTGGGTGAGCAAATGCAGACCCTTTAAAGCAATAATGCATGGCACCCATTCCATGGGTCCCAGCTCTCCAGGTTGAAGGGAATATTACTACAGCTATAACGTGGACGGGAAACCTAGAGAATGGACACACTGTGAATACGAAAGGTTTCTAAAACTCAACGAAGAGCCCCTCTCCTGGTGCTCCGGTTTGACTTTCCAACTGCTTTCCTATCAATCTCCCAACTTGGAGAGACAGCCCCTTTAAGCTCCTGGTTCGCACAGGTTGCCAATTTGGCAGAGGATGAAAGGGAAGAGGGAGAACCAATGAGAGAGTAGCTGTTAGGCATTTGGATGGGCACATGTCACTCTAATTTCCCGGCAGGAAGAAGAATTAACCAAAGTCTCAGCCACCCACCGGGAACCAGTATAGGTCCTGAACCAAAAGTTTGGACTTGCGTTCAGCTCACAAGAAACGAGTTGAAAAATGGAGCTCAGGGGCACAGCAATTCACAAACTGGCAGAGTAATCAAGGCCAACTATCGTCCAAAAATCTGTTGAGGGAAGGCAACGAGGCGGACTTGAAAGCGAGGCAGAATAGCAGGAAACAGATTTCAAGAGGTACGTTGGAATCGCCTGTAAAGCACAGGAAGAGGGGCACAACTTCGACAATGATGCACTTGGCCAAAAAGGGCGTATGCGTTTTCTCCTGAATATATTCAGGAGAAAACGCATACGCCCTTTTTGGCCAAGCAAGCAAGCGGGCAATGCAAATCTGCACTACAAAGAAGTATCACTTCCCACCGGTCAAAAGGGACATCCACAAAATGTGTAAAAACCAGAAAGGCAAGACAGGCCCTGGAGAACAGGGAGCCTTGTTATGCTGATGGGCGGGATGTAAGTTGCCAACTGCCTCACTGGAGGAGTGCATTGTGTTCCCTAAAACAAGTAAACAACAGAGCTACAGAGCCAAGGGCACGTCCAGTCTAGGGAATATACCTTGGGAAAACTGAAATTCCATAAGACAGAGCCACCCCCAAATTGAGGGCTGCACTGCTTACAGGAACCTCAACCTGGGTACACCTGAAATATCCCAGGAAATATAAAAATGGTTCCAAACATCGTGGAACTTACGCACGATGGAATATCCCTCAGCCACGAAATCCATGTCATAAGACCAGTAGCAGCAAAATGATTGGATTCAGGTACGATGATTCTAAGTGAAAGAAGTCACACAGGAAAAGAAACTTATCATAAGATATCACTTAGGAAGATCCTGTAAACATGGCTACACATGAACTGAGTTAGGCAAGAGAACAGAGTCTCACATTTAGAAAACACTCTTATGCCTGCTTAAGGGGGAAGGAGAGGTGGGGTGATGCATCAAACCAGAGTTTGATATAAGCACAGGTACCGTTCCAAAAACCAACTATGGAATAGACAAGACCTACAGCTTCCTCAGTGAAAGGGACTCAAAACCCCATATGTCCCGCAGAGGCATAGATCTGACTAGTAAGAATCTTAAAACCTATGTATTGATATGTCTCCGTAAGGGAATCAAGTGTGTCTAGACTGGCATAAACATGGCAGCGAGAATCAGCTCAAACCCACTCTAAAAAGGAATTTCAAAAACAGAACAAAGAAACAGGGAAATTCTTTACAATTCCTTCAGGGTCTCTGATGCAACCTGGAATGACCCTATCTACAATGACAGCTGGATGTGGCATAAGGCTGGACACTTGGGACTGAGAGGATTGGTGAGATTGGGTGAGCAAATGCAGACCCTTTAAAGCAATAATGCATGGCACCCATTCCATGGGTCCCAGCTCTCCAGGTTGAAGGGAATATTACTACAGCTATAACGTGGACGGGAAACCTAGAGAATGGACACACTGTGAATACGAAAGGTTTCTAAAACTCAACGAAGAGCCCCTCTCCTGGTGCTCCGGTTTGACTTTCCAACTGCTTTCCTATCAATCTCCCAACTTGGAGAGACAGCCCCTTTAAGCTCCTGGTTCGCACAGGTTGCCAATTTGGCAGAGGATGAAAGGGAAGAGGGAGAACCAATGAGAGAGTAGCTGTTAGGCATTTGGATGGGCACATGTCACTCTAATTTCCCGGCAGGAAGAAGAATTAACCAAAGTCTCAGCCACCCACCGGGAACCAGTATAGGTCCTGAACCAAAAGTTTGGACTTGCGTTCAGCTCACAAGAAACGAGTTGAAAAATGGAGCTCAGGGGCACAGCAATTCACAAACTGGCAGAGTAATCAAGGCCAACTATCGTCCAAAAATCTGTTGAGGGAAGGCAACGAGGCGGACTTGAAAGCGAGGCAGAATAGCAGGAAACAGATTTCAAGAGGTACGTTGGAATCGCCTGTAAAGCACAGGAAGAGGGGCACAACTTCGACAATGATGCACTTGGCCAAAAAGGGCGTATGCGTTTTCTCCTGAATATATTCAGGAGAAAACGCATACGCCCTTTTTGGCCAAGCAAGCAAGCGGGCAATGCAAATCTGCACTACAAAGAAGTATCACTTCCCACCGGTCAAAAGGGACATCCACAAAATGTGTAAAAACCAGAAAGGCAAGACAGGCCCTGGAGAACAGGGAGCCTTGTTATGCTGATGGGCGGGATGTAAGTTGCCAACTGCCTCACTGGAGGAGTGCAATGTGTTCCCTAAAACAAGTAAACAACAGAGCTACAGAGCCAAGGGCACGTCCAGTCTAGGGAATATACCTTGGGAAAACTGAAATTCCATAAGACAGAAACACCCCCAAATTGAGGGCTGCACTGCTTACAGGCACCTCAACCTGGGTACACCTGAAATATCCCAGGAAATATAAAAATGGTTCCAAACATCGTGGAACTTACGCACGATGGAATATCCCTCAGCCACGAAATCCATGTCATAAGACCAGTAGCAGCAAAATGAGTGGATTCAGGTACGATGATTCTAAGCGAAAGAAGTCACACAGGAAAAGAAACTTATCATAAGATATCACTTAGGAAGATCCTGTAAACATGGCTATACATGAAGTGAGTTAGGCAAGAGAACAGAGTCTCACATTTAGAAAACACTCTTATGCCTGCTTAAGGGGGAAGGAGAGGTGGGGTGATGCATCAAACCAGAGTTTGATATAAGCACAGGTACCGTTCCAAAAACCAACTATGGAATAGACAAGACCTACACCTTCCTCAGTGAAAGGGACTCAAAACCCCATATGTCCCGCAGAGGAATAGATCTGACTAGTAAGAATCTTAAAACCTATGTATTGATATGTCTCCGTAAGGGAATCAAGTGTGTCTAGACTGGCATAAACATGGCAGCGAGAATCAGCTCAAACCCACTCTAAAAAGGAATTTCAAAAACAGAACAAAGAAACAGGGAAATTCTTTACAATTCCTTCAGGGTCTCTGATGCAACCTGGAATGACCCTATCTACAATGACAGCTGGATGTGGCATAAGGCTGGACACTTGGGACTGAGAGGATTGGTGAGATTGGGTGAGCAAATGCAGACCCTTTAAAGCAATAATGCATGGCACCCATTCCATGGGTCCCAGCTCTCCAGGTTGAAGGGAATATTACTACAGCTATAACGTGGACGGGAAACCTAGAGAATGGACACACTGTGAATACGAAAGGTTTCTAAAACTCAACGAAGAGCCCCTCTCCTGGTGCTCCGGTTTGACTTTCCAACTGCTTTCCTATCAATCTCCCAAGTTGGAGAGACAGCCCCTTTAAGCTCCTGGTTCGCACAGGTTGCCAATTTGGCAGAGGATGAAAGGGAAGAGGGAGAACCAATGAGAGAGTAGCTGTTAGGCATTTGGATGGGCACATGTCACTCTAATTTCCGGCAGGAAGAAGAATTAACCAAAGTCTCAGCCACCCACCGGGAACCAGTATAGGTCCTGAACCAAAAGTTTGGACTTGCGTTCAGCTCACAAGAAACGAGTTGAAAAATGGAGCTCAGGGGCACAGCAATTCACAAACTGGCAGAGTAATCAAGGCCAACTATCGTCCAAAAATCTGTTGAGGGAAGGCAACGAGGTGGACTTGAAAGCGAGGCAGAATAGCAGGAAACAGATTTCAAGAGGTACGTTGGAATCGCCTGTAAAGCACAGGAAGAGGGGCACAACTTCGACAATGATGCACTTGGCCAAAAAGGGCGTATGCGTTTTCTCCTGAATATATTCAGGAGAAAACGCATACGCCCTTTTTGGCCAAGCAAGCAAGCGGGCAATGCAAATCTGCACTACAAAGAAGTATCACTTCCCACCGGTCAAAAGGGATATCCACAAAATGTGTAAAAACCAGAAAGGCAAGACAGGCCCTGGAGAACAGGGAGCCTTGTTATGCTGATGGGCGGGATGTAAGTTGCCAACTGCCTCACTGGAGGAGTGCAATGTGTTCCCTAAAACAAGTAAACAACAGAGCTACAGAGCCAAGGGCACGTCCAGTCTAGGGAATATACCTTGGGAAAACTGAAATTCCATAAGACAGAAACACCCCCAAATTGAGGGCTGCACTGCTTACAGGAACCTCAACCTGGGTACACCTGAAATATCCCAGGAAATATAAAAATGGTTCCAAACATCGTGGAACTTACGCACGATGGAATATCCCTCAGCCACGAAATCCATGTCATAAGACCAGTAGCAGCAAAATGAGTGGATTCAGGTACGATGATTCTAAGCGAAAGAAGTCACACAGGAAAAGAAACTTATCATAAGATATCACTTAGGAAGATCCTGTAAACATGGCTATACATGAAGTGAGTTAGGCAAGAGAACAGAGTCTCACATTTAGAAAACACTCTTATGCCTGCTTAAGGGGGAAGGAGAGGTGGGGTGATGCATCAAACCAGAGTTTGATATAAGCACAGGTACCGTTCCAAAAACCAACTATGGAATAGACAAGACCTACACCTTCCTCAGTGAAAGGGACTCAAAACCCCATATGTCCCGCAGAGGAATAGATCTGACTAGTAAGAATCTTAAAACCTATGTATTGATATGTCTCCGTAAGGGAATCAAGTGTGTCTAGACTGGCATAAACATGGCAGCGAGAATCAGCTCAAACCCACTCTAAAAAGGAATTTCAAAAACAGAACAAAGAAACAGGGAAATTCTTTACAATTCCTTCAGGGTCTCTGATGCAACCTGGAATGACCCTATCTACAATGACAGCTGGATGTGGCATAAGGCTGGACACTTGGGACTGAGAGGATTGGTGAGATTGGGTGAGCAAATGCAGACCCTTTAAAGCAATAATGCATGGCACCCATTCCATGGGTCCCAGCTCTCCAGGTTGAAGGGAATATTACTACAGCTATAACGTGGACGGGAAACCTAGAGAATGGACACACTGTGAATACGAAAGGTTTCTAAAACTCAACGAAGAGCCCCTCTCCTGGTGCTCCGGTTTGACTTTCCAACTGCTTTCCTATCAATCTCCCAACTTGGAGAGACAGCCCCTTTAAGCTCCTGGTTCGCACAGGTTGCCAATTTGGCAGAGGATGAAAGGGAAGAGGGAGAACCAATGAGAGAGTAGCTGTTAGGCATTTGGATGGGCACATGTCACTCTAATTTCCCGGCAGGAAGAAGAATTAACCAAAGTCTCAGCCACCCACCGGGAACCAGTATAGGTCCTGAACCAAAAGTTTGGACTTGCGTTCAGCTCACAAGAAACGAGTTGAAAAATGGAGCTCAGGGGCACAGCAATTCACAAACTGGCAGAGTAATCAAGGCCAACTATCGTCCAAAAATCTGTTGAGGGAAGGCAACGAGGCGGACTTGAAAGCGAGGCAGAATAGCAGGAAACAGATTTCAAGAGGTACGTTGGAATCGCCTGTAAAGCACAGGAAGAGGGGCACAACTTCGACAATGATGCACTTGGCCAAAAAGGGCGTATGCGTTTTCTCCTGAATATATTCAGGAGAAAACGCATACGCCCTTTTTGGCCAAGCAAGCAAGCGGGCAATGCAAATCTGCACTACAAAGAAGTATCACTTCCCACCGGTCAAAAGGGACATCCACAAAATGTGTAAAAACCAGAAAGGCAAGACAGGCCCTGGAGAACAGGGAGCCTTGTTATGCTGATGGGCGGGATGTAAGTTGCCAACTGCCTCACTGGAGGAGTGCAATGTGTTCCCTAAAACAAGTAAACAACAGAGCTACAGAGCCAAGGGCACGTCCAGTCTAGGGAATATACCTTGGGAAAACTGAAATTCCATAAGACAGAAACACCCCCAAATTGAGGGCTGCACTGCTTACAGGAACCTCAACCTGGGTACACCTGAAATATCCCAGGAAATATAAAAATGGTTCCAAACATCGTGGAACTTACGCACGATGGAATATCCCTCAGCCACGAAATCCATGTCATAAGACCAGTAGCAGCAAAATGAGTGGATTCAGGTACGATGATTCTAAGCGAAAGAAGTCACACAGGAAAAGAAACTTATCATAAGATATCACTTAGGAAGATCCTGTAAACATGGCTATACATGAAGTGAGTTAGGCAAGAGAACAGAGTCTCACATTTAGAAAACACTCTTATGCCTGCTTAAGGGGGAAGGAGAGGTGGGGTGATGCATCAAACCAGAGTTTGATATAAGCACAGGTACCGTTCCAAAAACCAACTATGGAATAGACAAGACCTACACCTTCCTCAGTGAAAGGGACTCAAAACCCCATATGTCCCGCAGAGGAATAGATCTGACTAGTAAGAATCTTAAAACCTATGTATTGATATGTCTCCGTAAGGGAATCAAGTGTGTCTAGACTGGCATAAACATGGCAGCGAGAATCAGCTCAAACCCACTCTAAAAAGGAATTTCAAAAACAGAACAAAGAAACAGGGAAATTCTTTACAATTCCTTCAGGGTCTCTGATGCAACCTGGAATGACCCTATCTACAATGACAGCTGGATGTGGCATAAGGCTGGACACTTGGGACTGAGAGGATTGGTGAGATTGGGTGAGCAAATGCAGACCCTTTAAAGCAATAATGCATGGCACCCATTCCATGGGTCCCAGCTCTCCAGGTTGAAGGGAATATTACTACAGCTATAACGTGGACGGGAAACCTAGAGAATGGACACACTGTGAATACGAAAGGTTTCTAAAACTCAACGAAGAGCCCCTCTCCTGGTGCTCCGGTTTGACTTTCCAACTGCTTTCCTATCAATCTCCCAACTTGGAGAGACAGCCCCTTTAAGCTCCTGGTTCGCACAGGTTGCCAATTTGGCAGAGGATGAAAGGGAAGAGGGAGAACCAATGAGAGAGTAGCTGTTAGGCATTTGGATGGGCACATGTCACTCTAATTTCCCGGCAGGAAGAAGAATTAACCAAAGTCTCAGCCACCCACCGGGAACCAGTATAGGTCCTGAACCAAAAGTTTGGACTTGCGTTCAGCTCACAAGAAACGAGTTGAAAAATGGAGCTCAGGGGCACAGCAATTCACAAACTGGCAGAGTAATCAAGGCCAACTATCGTCCAAAAATCTGTTGAGGGAAGGCAACGAGGCGGACTTGAAAGCGAGGCAGAATAGCAGGAAACAGATTTCAAGAGGTACGTTGGAATCGCCTGTAAAGCACAGGAAGAGGGGCACAACTTCGACAATGATGCACTTGGCCAAAAAGGGCGTATGCGTTTTCTCCTGAATATATTCAGGAGAAAACGCATACGCCCTTTTTGGCCAAGCAAGCAAGCGGGCAATGCAAATCTGCACGACAAAGAAGTATCACTTCCCACCGGTCAAAAGGGACATCCACAAAATGTGTAAAAACCAGAAAGGCAAGACAGGCCCTGGAGAACAGGGAGCCTTGTTATGCTGATGGGCGGGATGTAAGTTGCCAACTGCCTCACTGGAGGAGTGCATTGTGTTCCCTAAAACAAGTAAACAACAGAGCTACAGAGCCAAGGGCACGTCCAGTCTAGGGAATATACCTTGGGAAAACTGAAATTCCATAAGACAGAGCCACCCCCAAATTGAGGGCTGCACTGCTTACAGGAACCTCAACCTGGGTACACCTGAAATATCCCAGGAAATATAAAAATGGTTCCAAACATCGTGGAACTTACGCACGATGGAATATCCCTCAGCCACGAAATCCATGTCATAAGACCAGTAGCAGCAAAATGAGTGGATTCAGGTACGATGATTCTAAGTGAAAGAAGTCACACAGGAAAAGAAACTTATCATAAGATATCACTTAGGAAGATCCTGTAAACATGGCTACACATGAACTGAGTTAGGCAAGAGAACAGAGTCTCACATTTAGAAAACACTCTTATGCCTGCTTAAGGGGGAAGGAGAGGTGGGGTGATGCATCAAACCAGAGTTTGATATAAGCACAGGTACCGTTCCAAAAACCAACTATGGAATAGACAAGACCTACACCTTCCTCAGTGAAAGGGACTCAAAACCCCATATGTCCCGCAGAGGCATAGATCTGACTAGTAAGAATCTTAAAACCTATGTATTGATATGTCTCCGTAAGGGAATCAAGTGTGTCTAGACTGGCATAAACATGGCAGCGAGAATCAGCTCAAACCCACTCTAAAAAGGAATTTCAAAAACAGAACAAAGAAACAGGGAAATTCTTTACAATTCCTTCAGGGTCTCTGATGCAACCTGGAATGACCCTATCTACAATGACAGCTGGATGTGGCATAAGGCTGGACACTTGGGACTGAGAGGATTGGTGAGATTGGGTGAGCAAATGCAGACCCTTTAAAGCAATAATGCATGGCACCCATTCCATGGGTCCCAGCTCTCCAGGTTGAAGGGAATATTACTACAGCTATAACGTGGACGGGAAACCTAGAGAATGGACACACTGTGAATACGAAAGGTTTCTAAAACTCAACGAAGAGCCCCTCTCCTGGTGCTCCGGTTTGACTTTCCAACTGCTTTCCTATCAATCTCCCAACTTGGAGAGACAGCCCCTTTAAGCTCCTGGTTCGCACAGGTTGCCAATTTGGCAGAGGATGAAAGGGAAGAGGGAGAACCAATGAGAGAGTAGCTGTTAGGCATTTGGATGGGCACATGTCACTCTAATTTCCCGGCAGGAAGAAGAATTAACCAAAGTCTCAGCCACCCACCGGGAACCAGTATAGGTCCTGAACCAAAAGTTTGGACTTGCGTTCAGCTCACAAGAAACGAGTTGAAAAATGGAGCTCAGGGGCACAGCAATTCACAAACTGGCAGAGTAATCAAGGCCAACTATCGTCCAAAAATCTGTTGAGGGAAGGCAACGAGGCGGACTTGAAAGCGAGGCAGAATAGCAGGAAACAGATTTCAAGAGGTACGTTGGAATCGCCTGTAAAGCACAGGAAGAGGGGCACAACTTCGACAATGATGCACTTGGCCAAAAAGGGCGTATGCGTTTTCTCCTGAATATATTCAGGAGAAAACGCATACGCCCTTTTTGGCCAAGCAAGCAAGCGGGCAATGCAAATCTGCACTACAAAGAAGTATCACTTCCCACCGGTCAAAAGGGACATCCACAAAATGTGTAAAAACCAGAAAGGCAAGACAGGCCCTGGAGAACAGGGAGCCTTGTTATGCTGATGGGCGGGATGTAAGTTGCCAACTGCCTCACTGGAGGAGTGCATTGTGTTCCCTAAAACAAGTAAACAACAGAGCTACAGAGCCAAGGGCACGTCCAGTCTAGGGAATATACCTTGGGAAAACTGAAATTCCATAAGACAGAGCCACCCCCAAATTGAGGGCTGCACTGCTTACAGGAACCTCAACCTGGGTACACCTGAAATATCCCAGGAAATATAAAAATGGTTCCAAACATCGTGGAACTTACGCACGATGGAATATCCCTCAGCCACGAAATCCATGTCATAAGACCAGTAGCAGCAAAATGATTGGATTCAGGTACGATGATTCTAAGTGAAAGAAGTCACACAGGAAAAGAAACTTATCATAAGATATCACTTAGGAAGATCCTGTAAACATGGCTACACATGAACTGAGTTAGGCAAGAGAACAGAGTCTCACATTTAGAAAACACTCTTATGCCTGCTTAAGGGGGAAGGAGAGGTGGGGTGATGCATCAAACCAGAGTTTGATATAAGCACAGGTACCGTTCCAAAAACCAACTATGGAATAGACAAGACCTACACCTTCCTCAGTGAAAGGGACTCAAAACCCCATATTTCCCGCAGAGGAATAGATCTGACTAGTAAGAATCTTAAAACCTATGTATTGATATGTCTCCGTAAGGGAATCAAGTGTGTCTAGACTGGCATAAACATGGCAGCGAGAATCAGCTCAAACCCACTCTAAAAAGGAATTTCAAAAACAGAACAAAGAAACAGGGAAATTCTTTACAATTCCTTCAGGGTCTCTGATGCAACCTGGAATGACCCTATCTACAATGACAGCTGGATGTGGCATAAGGCTGGACACTTGGGACTGAGAGGATTGGTGAGATTGGGTGAGCAAATGCAGACCCTTTAAAGCAATAATGCATGGCACCCATTCCATGGGTCCCAGCTCTCCAGGTTGAAGGGAATATTACTACAGCTATAACGTGGACGGGAAACCTAGAGAATGGACACACTGTGAATACGAAAGGTTTCTAAAACTCAACGAAGAGCCCCTCTCCTGGTGCTCCGGTTTGACTTTCCAACTGCTTTCCTATCAATCTCCCAACTTGGAGAGACAGCCCCTTTAAGCTCCTGGTTCGCACAGGTTGCCAATTTGGCAGAGGATGAAAGGGAAGAGGGAGAACCAATGAGAGAGTAGCTGTTAGGCATTTGGATGGGCACATGTCACTCTAATTTCCCGGCAGGAAGAAGAATTAACCAAAGTCTCAGCCACCCACCGGGAACCAGTATAGGTCCTGAACCAAAAGTTTGGACTTGCGTTCAGCTCACAAGAAACGAGTTGAAAAATGGAGCTCAGGGGCACAGCAATTCACAAACTGGCAGAGAAATCAAGGCCAACTATCCTCCAAAAATCTGTTGAGGGAAGGCAACGAGGCGGACTTGAAAGCGAGGCAGAATAGCAGGAAACAGATTTCAAGAGGTACGTTGGAATCGCCTGTAAAGCACAGGAAGAGGGGCACAACTTCGACAATGATGCACTTGGCCAAAAAGGGCGTATGCGTTTTCTCCTGAATATATTCAGGAGAAAACGCATACGCCCTTTTTGGCCAAGCAAGCAAGCGGGCAATGCAAATCTGCACTACAAAGAAGTATCACTTCCCACCGGTCAAAAGGGACATCCACAAAATGTGTAAAAACCAGAAAGGCAAGACAGGCCCTGGAGAACAGGGAGCCTTGTTATGCTGATGGGCGGGATGTAAGTTGCCAACTGCCTCACTGGAGGAGTGCATTGTGTTCCCTAAAACAAGTAAACAACAGAGCTACAGAGCCAAGGGCACGTCCAGTCTAGGGAATATACCTTGGGAAAACTGAAAATCCATAAGACAGAGCCACCCCCAAATTGAGGGCTGCACTGCTTACAGGAACCTCAACCTGGGTACACCTGAAATATCCCAGGAAATATAAAAATGGTTCCAAACATCGTGGAACTTACGCACGATGGAATATCCCTCAGCCACGAAATCCATGTCATAAGACCAGTAGCAGCAAAATGATTGGATTCAGGTACGATGATTCTAAGTGAAAGAAGTCACACAGGAAAAGAAACTTATCATAAGATATCACTTAGGAAGTTCCTGTAAACATGGCTACACATGAACTGAGTTAGGCAAGAGAACAGAGTCTCACATTTAGAAAACACTCTTATGCCTGCTTAAGGGGGAAGGAGAGGTGGGGTGATGCATCAAACCAGAGTTTGATATAAGCACAGGTACCGTTCCAAAAACCAACTATGGAATAGACAAGACCTACACCTTCCTCAGTGAAAGGGACTCAAAACCCCATATTTCCCGCAGAGGAATAGATCTGACTAGTAAGAATCTTAAAACCTATGTATTGATATGTCTCCGTAAGGGAATCAAGTGTGTCTAGACTGGCATAAGCATGGCAGCGAGAATCAGCTCAAACCCACTCTAAAAAGGAATTTCAAAAACAGAACAAAGAAACAGGGAAATTCTTTACAATTCCTTCAGGGTCTCTGATGCAACCTGGAATGACCCTATCTACAATGACAGCTGGATGTGGCATAAGGCTGGACACTTGGGACTGAGAGGATTGGTGAGATTGGGTGAGCAAATGCAGACCCTTTAAAGCAATAATGCATGGCACCCATTCCATGGGTCCCAGCTCTCCAGGTTGAAGGGAATATTACTACAGCTATAACGTGGACGGGAAACCTAGAGAATGGACACACTGTGAATACGAAAGGTTTCTAAAACTCAACGAAGAGCCCCTCTCCTGGTGCTCCGGTTTGACTTTCCAACTGCTTTCCTATCAATCTCCCAACTTGGAGAGACAGCCCCTTTAAGCTCCTGGTTCGCACAGGTTGCCAATTTGGCAGAGGATGAAAGGGAAGAGGGAGAACCAATGAGAGAGTAGCTGTTAGGCATTTGGATGGGCACATGTCACTCTAATTTCCCGGCAGGAAGAAGAATTAACCAAAGTCTCAGCCACCCACCGGGAACCAGTATAGGTCCTGAACCAAAAGTTTGGACTTGCGTTCAGCTCACAAGAAACGAGTTGAAAAATGGAGCTCAGGGGCACAGCAATTCACAAACTGGCAGAGTAATCAAGGCCAACTATCGTCCAAAAATCTGTTGAGGGAAGGCAACGAGGCGGACTTGAAAGCGAGGCAGAATAGCAGGAAACAGATTTCAAGAGGTACGTTGGAATCGCCTGTAAAGCACAGGAAGAGGGGCACAACTTCGACAATGATGCACTTGGCCAAAAAGGGCGTATGCGTTTTCTCCTGAATATATTCAGGAGAAAACGCATACGCCCTTTTTGGCCAAGCAAGCAAGCGGGCAATGCAAATCTGCACTACAAAGAAGTATCACTTCCCACCGGTCAAAAGGGACATCCACAAAATGTGTAAAAACCAGAAAGGCAAGACAGGCCCTGGAGAACAGGGAGCCTTGTTATGCTGATGGGCGGGATGTAAGTTGCCAACTGCCTCACTGGAGGAGTGCATTGTGTTCCCTAAAACAAGTAAACAACAGAGCTACAGAGCCAAGGGCACGTGCAGTCTAGGGAATATACCTTGGGAAAACTGAAAATCCATAAGACAGAGCCACCCCCAAATTGAGGGCTGCACTGCTTACAGGAACCTCAACCTGGGTACACCTGAAATATCCCAGGAAATATAAAAATGGTTCCAAACATCGTGGAACTTACGCACGATGGAATATCCCTCAGCCACGAAATCCATGTCATAAGACCAGTAGCAGCAAAATGATTGGATTCTGGTACGATGATTCTAAGTGAAAGAAGTCACACAGGAAAAGAAACTTATCATAAGATATCACTTAGGAAGATCCTGTAAACATGGCTACACATGAACTGAGTTAGGCAAGAGAACAGAGTCTCACATTTAGAAAACACTCTTATGCCTGCTTAAGGGGGAAGGAGAGGTGGGGTGATGCATCAAACCAGAGTTTGATATAAGCACAGGTACCGTTCCAAAAACCAACTATGGAATAGACAAGACCTACACCTTCCTCAGTGAAAGGGACTCAAAACCCCATATTTCCCGCAGAGGAATAGATCTGACTAGTAAGAATCTTAAAACCTATGTATTGATATGTCTCCGTAAGGGAATCAAGTGTGTCTAGACTGGCATAAGCATGGCAGCGAGAATCAGCTCAAACCCACTCTAAAAAGGAATTTCAAAAACAGAACAAAGAAACAGGGAAATTCTTTACAATTCCTTCAGGGTCTCTGATGCAACCTGGAATGACCCTATCTACAATGACAGCTGGATGTGGCATAAGGCTGGACACTTGGGACTGAGAGGATTGGTGAGATTGGGTGAGCAAATGAAGACCCTTTAAAGCAATAATGCATGGCACCCATTCCATGGGTCCCAGCTCTCCAGGTTGAAGGGAATATTACTACAGCTATAACGTGGACGGGAAACCTAGAGAATGGACACACTGTGAATACGAAAGGTTTCTAAAACTCAACGAAGAGCCCCTCTCCTGGTGCTCCGGTTTGACTTTCCAACTGCTTTCCTATCAATCTCCCAACTTGGAGAGACAGCCCCTTTAAGCTCCTGGTTCGCACAGGTTGCCAATTTGGCAGAGGATGAAAGGGAAGAGGGAGAACCAATGAGAGAGTAGCTGTTAGGCATTTGGATGGGCACATGTCACTCTAATTTCCCGGCAGGAAGAAGAATTAACCAAAGTCTCAGCCACCCACCGGGAACCAGTATAGGTCCTGAACCAAAAGTTTGGACTTGCGTTCAGCTCACAAGAAACGAGTTGAAAAATGGAGCTCAGGGGCACAGCAATTCACAAACTGGCAGAGAAATCAAGGCCAACTATCCTCCAAAAATCTGTTGAGGGAAGGCAACGAGGCGGACTTGAAAGCGAGGCAGAATAGCAGGAAACAGATTTCAAGAGGTACGTTGGAATCGCCTGTAAAGCACAGGAAGAGGGGCACAACTTCGACAATGATGCACTTGGCCAAAAAGGGCGTATGCGTTTTCTCCTGAATATATTCAGGAGAAAACGCATACGCCCTTTTTGGCCAAGCAAGCAAGCGGGCAATGCAAATCTGCACTACAAAGAAGTATCACTTCCCACCGGTCAAAAGGGACATCCACAAAATGTGTAAAAACCAGAAAGGCAAGACAGGCCCTGGAGAACAGGGAGCCTTGTTATGCTGATGGGCGGGATGTAAGTTGCCAACTGCCTCACTGGAGGAGTGCATTGTGTTCCCTAAAACAAGTAAACAACAGAGCTACAGAGCCAAGGGCACGTCCAGTCTAGGGAATATACCTTGGGAAAACTGAAAATCCATAAGACAGAGCCACCCCCAAATTGAGGGCTGCACTGCTTACAGGAACCTCAACCTGGGTACACCTGAAATATCCCAGGAAATATAAAAATGGTTCCAAACATCGTGGAACTTACGCACGATGGAATATCCCTCAGCCACGAAATCCATGTCATAAGACCAGTAGCAGCAAAATGATTGGATTCAGGTACGATGATTCTAAGTGAAAGAAGTCACACAGGAAAAGAAACTTATCATAAGATATCACTTAGGAAGTTCCTGTAAACATGGCTACACATGAACTGAGTTAGGCAAGAGAACAGAGTCTCACATTTAGAAAACACTCTTATGCCTGCTTAAGGGGGAAGGAGAGGTGGGGTGATGCATCAAACCAGAGTTTGATATAAGCACAGGTACCGTTCCAAAAACCAACTATGGAATAGACAAGACCTACACCTTCCTCAGTGAAAGGGACTCAAAACCCCATATTTCCCGCAGAGGAATAGATCTGACTAGTAAGAATCTTAAAACCTATGTATTGATATGTCTCCGTAAGGGAATCAAGTGTGTCTAGACTGGCATAAGCATGGCAGCGAGAATCAGCTCAAACCCACTCTAAAAAGGAATTTCAAAAACAGAACAAAGAAACAGGGAAATTCTTTACAATTCCTTCAGGGTCTCTGATGCAACCTGGAATGACCCTATCTACAATGACAGCTGGATGTGGCATAAGGCTGGACACTTGGGACTGAGAGGATTGGTGAGATTGGGTGAGCAAATGAAGACCCTTTAAAGCAATAATGCATGGCACCCATTCCATGGGTCCCAGCTCTCCAGGTTGAAGGGAATATTACTACAGCTATAACATGTACGGGAAACCTAGAGAATGGACACACTGTGAATACGAAAGGTTTCTAAAACTCAACGAAGAGCCCCTCTCCTGGTGCTCCGGTTTGACTTTCCAACTGCTTTCCTATCAATCCCCCAACTAGGAGAGACAGCCCCTTTAAGCTCCTGGTTCGCACAGGTTGCCAATTTGGCAGAGGATGAAAGGGAAGAGGGAGAACCAATGAGAGAGTAGCTGTTAGGCATTTGGATGGGCACATGTCACTCTAATTTCCCGGCAGGAAGAAGAATTAACCAAAGTCTCAGCCACCCACCGGGAACCAGTATAGGTCCTGAACCAAAAGTTTGGACTTGCGTTCAGCTCACAAGAAACGAGTTGAAAAATGGAGCTCAGGGGCACAGCAATTCACAAACTGGCAGAGAAATCAAGGCCAACTATCGTCCAAAAATCTGTTGAGGGAAGGCAACGAGGTGGACTTGAAAGCGAGGCAGAATAGCAGGAAACAGATTTCAAGAGGTACGTTGGAATCGCCTGTAAAGCACAGGAAGAGGGGCACAACTTCGACAATGATGCACTTGGCCAAAAAGGGCGTATGCGTTTTCTCCTGAATATATTCAGGAGAAAACGCATACGCCCTTTTTGGCCAAGCAAGCAAGCGGGCAATGCAAATCTGCACTACAAAGAAGTATCACTTCCCACCGGTCAAAAGGGACATCCACAAAATGTGTAAAAACCAGAAAGGCAAGACAGGCCCTGGAGAACAGGGAGCCTTGTTATGCTGATGGGCGGGATGTAAGTTGCCAACTGCCTCACTGGAGGAGTGCATTGTGTTCCCTAAAACAAGTAAACAACAGAGCTACAGAGCCAAGGGCACGTGCAGTCTAGGGAATATACCTTGGGAAAACTGAAAATCCATAAGACAGAGCCACCCCAAAATTGAGGGCTGCACTGCTTACAGGAACCTCAACCTGGGTACACCTGAAATATCCCAGGAAATATAAAAATGGTTCCAAACATCGTGGAACTTACGCACGATGGAATATCCCTCAGCCACGAAATCCATGTCATAAGACCAGTAGCAGCAAAATGAGTGGATTCAGGTACGATGATTCTAAGTGAAAGAAGTCACACAGGAAAAGAAACTTATCATAAGATATCACTTAGGAAGATCCTGTAAACATGGCTACACATGAACTGAGTTAGGCAAGAGAACAGAGTCTCACATTTAGAAAACACTCTTATGCCTGCTTAAGGGGGAAGGAGAGGTGGGGTGATGCATCAAACCAGAGTTTGATATAAGCACAGGTACCGTTCCAAAAACCAACTATGGAATAGACAAGACCTACACCTTCCTCAGTGAAAGGGACTCAAAACCCCATATTTCCCACAGAGGAATAGATCTGACTAGTAAGAATCTTAAAACTTATGTATTGATATGTCTCCGTAAGGGAATCAAGTGTGTCTAGACTGGCATAAACATGGCAGCGAGAATCAGCTCAAACCCACTCTAAAAAGGAATTTCAAAAACAGAACAAAGAAACAGGGAAATTCTTTACAATTCCTTCAGGGTCTCTGATGCAACCTGGAATGACCCTATCTACAATGACAGCTGGATGTGGCATAAGGCTGGACACTTGGGACTGAGAGGATTGGTGAGATTGGGTGAGCAAATGCAGACCCTTTAAAGCAATAATGCATGGCACCCATTCCATGGGTCCCAGCTCTCCAGGTTGAAGGGAATATTACTACAGCTATAACATGTACGGGAAACCTAGAGAATGGACACACTGTGAATACGAAAGGTTTCTAAAACTCAACGAAGAGCCCCTCTCCTGGTGCTCCGGTTTGACTTTCCAACTGCTTTCCTATCAATCTCCCAACTTGGAGAGACAGCCCCTTTAAGCTCCTGGTTCGCACAGGTTGCCAATTTGGCAGAGGATGAAAGGGAAGAGGGAGAACCAATGAGAGAGTAGCTGTTAGGCATTTGGATGGGCACATGTCACTCTAATTTCCCGGCAGGAAGAAGAATTAACCAAAGCCTCAGCCACCCACCGGGAACCAGTATAGGTCCTGAACCAAAAGTTTGGACTTGCGTTCAGCTCACAAAAAACGAGTTGAAAAATGGAGCTCAGGGGCACAGCAATTCACAAACTGGCAGAGAAATCAAGGCCAACTATCGTCCAAAAATCTGTTGAGGGAAGGCAACGAGGCGGACTTGAAAGCGAGGCAGAATAGCAGGAAACAGATTTCAAGAGGTACGTTGGAATCGCCTGTAAAGCACAGGAAGAGGGGCACAACTTCGACAATGATGCACTTGGCCAAAAAGGGCGTATGCGTTTTCTCCTGAATATATTCAGGAGAAAACGCATACGCCCTTTTTGGCCAAGCAAGCAAGCGGGCAATGCAAATCTGCACTACAAAGAAGTATCACTTCCCACCGGTCAAAAGGGACATCCACAAAATGTGTAAAAACCAGAAAGGCAAGACAGGCCCTGGAGAACAGGGAGCCTTGTTATGCTGATGGGCGGGATGTAAGTTGCCAACTGCCTCACTGGAGGAGTGCATTGTGTTCCCTAAAACAAGTAAACAACAGAGCTACAGATCCAAGGGCACGTCCAGTCTAGGGAATATACCTTGGGAAAACTGAAAATCCATAAGACAGAGCCACCCCCAAATTGAGGGCTGCACTGCTTACAGGAACCTCAACCTGGGTACACCTGAAATATCCCAGGAAATATAAAAATGGTTCCAAACATCGTGGAACTTACGCACGATGGAATATCCCTCAGCCACGAAATCCATGTCATAAGACCAGTAGCAGCAAAATGAGTGGATTCAGGTACAATGATTCTAAGTGAAAGAAGTCACACAGGAAAAGAAACTTATCATAAGATATCACTTAGGAAGATCCTGTAAACATGGCTACACATGAAGTGAGTTAGGCAAGAGAACAGAGTCTCACATTTAGAAAACACTCTTATGCCTGCTTAAGGGGGAAGGAGAGGTGGGGTGATGCATCAAACCAGAGTTTGATATAAGCACAGGTACCGTTCCAAAAACCAACTATGGAATAGACAAGACCTACACCTTCCTCAGTGAAAGGGACTCAAAACCCCATATTTCCCGCAGAGGAATAGATCTGACTAGTAAGAATCTTAAAACCTATGTATTGATATGTCTCCGTAAGGGAATCAAGTGTGTCTAGACTGGCATAAACATGGCAGCGAGAATCAGCTCAAACCCACTCTAAAAAGGAATTTCAAAAACAGAACAAAGAAACAGGGAAATTCTTTACAATTCCTTCAGGGTCTCTGATGCAACCTGGAATGACCCTATCTACAATGACAGCTGGATGTGGCATAAGGCTGGACACTTGGGACTGAGAGGATTGGTGAGATTGGGTGAGCAAATGCAGACCCTTTAAAGCAATAATGCATGGCACCCATTCCATGGGTCCCAGCTCTCCAGGTTGAAGGGAATATTACTACAGCTATAACATGTACGGGAAACCTAGAGAATGGACACACTGTGAATACGAAAGGTTTCTAAAACTCAACGAAGAGCCCCTCTCCTGGTGCTCCGGTTTGACTTTCCAACTGCTTTCCTATCAATCTTCCAACTTGGAGAGACAGCCCCTTTAAGCTCCTGGTTCGCACAGGTTGCCAATTTGGCAGAGGATGAAAGGGAAGAGGGAGAACCAATGAGAGAGTAGCTGTTAGGCATTTGGATGGGCACATGTCACTCTAATTTCCCGGCAGGAAGAAGAATTAACCAAAGTCTCAGCCACCCACCGGGAACCAGTATAGGTCCTGAACCAAAAGTTTGGACTTGCGTTCAGCTCACAAGAAACGAGTTGAAAAATGGAGCTCAGGGGCACAGCAATTCACAAACTGGCAGAGAAATCAAGGCCAACTATCGTCCAAAAATCTGTTGAGGGAAGGCAACGAGGTGGACTTGAAAGCGAGGCAGAATAGCAGGAAACAGATTTCAAGAGGTACGTTGGAATCGCCTGTAAAGCACAGGAAGAGGGGCACAACTTCGACAATGATGCACTTGGCCAAAAAGGGCGTATGCGTTTTCTCCTGAATATATTCAGGAGAAAACGCATACGCCCTTTTTGGCCAAGCAAGCAAGCGGGCAATGCAAATCTGCACTACAAAGAAGTATCACTTCCCACCGGTCAAAAGGGACATCCACAAAATGTGTAAAAACCAGAAAGGCAAGACAGGCCCTGGAGAACAGGGAGCCTTGTTATGCTGATGGGCGGGATGTAAGTTGCCAACTGCCTCACTGGAGGAGTGCATTGTGTTCCCTAAAACAAGTAAACAACAGAGCTACAGAGCCAAGGGCACGTGCAGTCTAGGGAATATACCTTGGGAAAACTGAAAATCCATAAGACAGAGCCACCCCAAAATTGAGGGCTGCACTGCTTACAGGAACCTCAACCTGGGTACACCTGAAATATCCCAGGAAATATAAAAATGGTTCCAAACATCGTGGAACTTACGCACGATGGAATATCCCTCAGCCACGAAATCCATGTCATAAGACCAGTAGCAGCAAAATGAGTGGATTCAGGTACGATGATTCTAAGTGAAAGAAGTCACACAGGAAAAGAAACTTATCATAAGATATCACTTAGGAAGATCCTGTAAACATGGCTACACATGAACTGAGTTAGGCAAGAGAACAGAGTCTCACATTTAGAAAACACTCTTATGCCTGCTTAAGGGGGAAGGAGAGGTGGGGTGATGCATCAAACCAGAGTTTGATATAAGCACAGGTACCGTTCCAAAAACCAACTATGGAATAGACAAGACCTACACCTTCCTCAGTGAAAGGGACTCAAAACCCCATATTTCCCGCAGAGGAATAGATCTGACTAGTAAGAATCTTAAAACCTATGTATTGATATGTCTCCGTAAGGGAATCAAGTGTGTCTAGACTGGCATAAACATGGCAGCGAGAATCAGCTCAAACCCACTCTAAAAAGGAATTTCAAAAACAGAACAAAGAAACAGGGAAATTCTTTACAATTCCTTCAGGGTCTCTGATGCAACCTGGAATGACCCTATCTACAATGACAGCTGGATGTGGCATAAGGCTGGACACTTGGGACTGAGAGGATTGGTGAGATTGGGTGAGCAAATGCAGACCCTTTAAAGCAATAATGCATGGCACCCATTCCATGGGTCCCAGCTCTCCAGGTTGAAGGGAATATTACTACAGCTATAACATGTACGGGAAACCTAGAGAATGGACACACTGTGAATACGAAAGGTTTCTAAAACTCAACGAAGAGCCCCTCTCCTGGTGCTCCGGTTTGACTTTCCAACTGCTTTCCTATCAATCTTCCAACTTGGAGAGACAGCCCCTTTAAGCTCCTGGTTCGCACAGGTTGCCAATTTGGCAGAGGATGAAAGGGAAGAGGGAGAACCAATGAGAGAGTAGCTGTTAGGCATTTGGATGGGCACATGTCACTCTAATTTCCCGGCAGGAAGAAGAATTAACCAAAGTCTCAGCCACCCACCGGGAACCAGTATAGGTCCTGAACCAAAAGTTTGGACTTGCGTTCAGCTCACAAGAAACGAGTTGAAAAATGGAGCTCAGGGGCACAGCAATTCACAAACTGGCAGAGAAATCAAGGCCAACTATCGTCCAAAAATCTGTTGAGGGAAGGCAACGAGGTGGACTTGAAAGCGAGGCAGAATAGCAGGAAACAGATTTCAAGAGGTACGTTGGAATCGCCTGTAAAGCACAGGAAGAGGGGCACAACTTCGACAATGATGCACTTGGCCAAAAAGGGCGTATGCGTTTTCTCCTGAATATATTCAGGAGAAAACGCATACGCCCTTTTTGGCCAAGCAAGCAAGCGGGCAATGCAAATCTGCACTACAAAGAAGTATCACTTCCCACCGGTCAAAAGGGACATCCACAAAATGTGTAAAAACCAGAAAGGCAAGACAGGCCCTGGAGAACAGGGAGCCTTGTTATGCTGATGGGCGGGATGTAAGTTGCCAACTGCCTCACTGGAGGAGTGCATTGTGTTCCCTAAAACAAGTAAACAACAGAGCTACAGAGCCAAGGGCACGTGCAGTCTAGGGAATATACCTTGGGAAAACTGAAAATCCATAAGACAGAGCCACCCCAAAATTGAGGGCTGCACTGCTTACAGGAACCTCAACCTGGGTACACCTGAAATATCCCAGGAAATATAAAAATGGTTCCAAACATCGTGGAACTTACGCACGATGGAATATCCCTCAGCCACGAAATCCATGTCATAAGACCAGTAGCAGCAAAATGAGTGGATTCAGGTACGATGATTCTAAGTGAAAGAAGTCACACAGGAAAAGAAACTTATCATAAGATATCACTTAGGAAGATCCTGTAAACATGGCTACACATGAACTGAGTTAGGCAAGAGAACAGAGTCTCACATTTAGAAAACACTCTTATGCCTGCTTAAGGGGGAAGGAGAGGTGGGGTGATGCATCAAACCAGAGTTTGATATAAGCACAGGTACCGTTCCAAAAACCAACTATGGAATAGACAAGACCTACACCTTCCTCAGTGAAAGGGACTCAAAACCCCATATTTCCCACAGAGGAATAGATCTGACTAGTAAGAATCTTAAAACTTATGTATTGATATGTCTCCGTAAGGGAATCAAGTGTGTCTAGACTGGCATAAACATGGCAGCGAGAATCAGCTCAAACCCACTCTAAAAAGGAATTTCAAAAACAGAACAAAGAAACAGGGAAATTCTTTACAATTCCTTCAGGGTCTCTGATGCAACCTGGAATGACCCTATCTACAATGACAGCTGGATGTGGCATAAGGCTGGACACTTGGGACTGAGAGGATTGGTGAGATTGGGTGAGCAAATGCAGACCCTTTAAAGCAATAATGCATGGCACCCATTCCATGGGTCCCAGCTCTCCAGGTTGAAGGGAATATTACTACAGCTATAACATGTACGGGAAACCTAGAGAATGGACACACTGTGAATACGAAAGGTTTCTAAAACTCAACGAAGAGCCCCTCTCCTGGTGCTCCGGTTTGACTTTCCAACTGCTTTCCTATCAATCTCCCAACTTGGAGAGACAGCCCCTTTAAGCTCCTGGTTCGCACAGGTTGCCAATTTGGCAGAGGATGAAAGGGAAGAGGGAGAACCAATGAGAGAGTAGCTGTTAGGCATTTGGATGGGCACATGTCACTCTAATTTCCCGGCAGGAAGAAGAATTAACCAAAGTCTCAGCCACCCACCGGGAACCAGTATAGGTCCTGAACCAAAAGTTTGGACTTGCGTTCAGCTCACAAGAAACGAGTTGAAAAATGGAGCTCAGGGGCACAGCAATTCACAAACTGGCAGAGAAATCAAGGCCAACTATCGTCCAAAAATCTGTTGAGGGAAGGCAACGAGGTGGACTTGAAAGCGAGGCAGAATAGCAGGAAACAGATTTCAAGAGGTACGTTGGAATCGCCTGTAAAGCACAGGAAGAGGGGCACAACTTCGACAATGATGCACTTGGCCAAAAAGGGCGTATGCGTTTTCTCCTGAATATATTCAGGAGAAAACGCATACGCCCTTTTTGGCCAAGCAAGCAAGCGGGCAATGCAAATCTGCACTACAAAGAAGTATCACTTCCCACCGGTCAAAAGGGACATCCACAAAATGTGTAAAAACCAGAAAGGCAAGACAGGCCCTGGAGAACAGGGAGCCTTGTTATGCTGATGGGCGGGATGTAAGTTGCCAACTGCCTCACTGGAGGAGTGCATTGTGTTCCCTAAAACAAGTAAACAACAGAGCTACAGAGCCAAGGGCACGTGCAGTCTAGGGAATATACCTTGGGAAAACTGAAAATCCATAAGACAGAGCCACCCCAAAATTGAGGGCTGCACTGCTTACAGGAACCTCAACCTGGGTACACCTGAAATATCCCAGGAAATATAAAAATGGTTCCAAACATCGTGGAACTTACGCACGATGGAATATCCCTCAGCCACGAAATCCATGTCATAAGACCAGTAGCAGCAAAATGAGTGGATTCAGGTACGATGATTCTAAGTGAAAGAAGTCACACAGGAAAAGAAACTTATCATAAGATATCACTTAGGAAGATCCTGTAAACATGGCTACACATGAACTGAGTTAGGCAAGAGAACAGAGTCTCACATTTAGAAAACACTCTTATGCCTGCTTAAGGGGGAAGGAGAGGTGGGGTGATGCATCAAACCAGAGTTTGATATAAGCACAGGTACCGTTCCAAAAACCAACTATGGAATAGACAAGACCTACACCTTCCTCAGTGAAAGGGACTCAAAACCCCATATTTCCCGCAGAGGAATAGATCTGACTAGTAAGAATCTTAAAACCTATGTATTGATATGTCTCCGTAAGGGAATCAAGTGTGTCTAGACTGGCATAAACATGGCAGCGAGAATCAGCTCAAACCCACTCTAAAAAGGAATTTCAAAAACAGAACAAAGAAACAGGGAAATTCTTTACAATTCCTTCAGGGTCTCTGATGCAACCTGGAATGACCCTATCTACAATGACAGCTGGATGTGGCATAAGGCTGGACACTTGGGACTGAGAGGATTGGTGAGATTGGGTGAGCAAATGCAGACCCTTTAAAGCAATAATGCATGGCACCCATTCCATGGGTCCCAGCTCTCCAGGTTGAAGGGAATATTACTACAGCTATAACATGTACGGGAAACCTAGAGAATGGACACACTGTGAATACGAAAGGTTTCTAAAACTCAACGAAGAGCCCCTCTCCTGGTGCTCCGGTTTGACTTTCCAACTGCTTTCCTATCAATCTTCCAACTTGGAGAGACAGCCCCTTTAAGCTCCTGGTTCGCACAGGTTGCCAATTTGGCAGAGGATGAAAGGGAAGAGGGAGAACCAATGAGAGAGTAGCTGTTAGGCATTTGGATGGGCACATGTCACTCTAATTTCCCGGCAGGAAGAAGAATTAACCAAAGTCTCAGCCACCCACCGGGAACCAGTATAGGTCCTGAACCAAAAGTTTGGACTTGCGTTCAGCTCACAAGAAACGAGTTGAAAAATGGAGCTCAGGGGCACAGCAATTCACAAACTGGCAGAGAAATCAAGGCCAACTATCGTCCAAAAATCTGTTGAGGGAAGGCAACGAGGTGGACTTGAAAGCGAGGCAGAATAGCAGGAAACAGATTTCAAGAGGTACGTTGGAATCGCCTGTAAAGCACAGGAAGAGGGGCACAACTTCGACAATGATGCACTTGGCCAAAAAGGGCGTATGCGTTTTCTCCAGAATATATTCAGGAGAAAACGCATACGCCCTTTTTGGCCAAGCAAGCAAGCGGGCAATGCAAATCTGCACTACAAAGAAGTATCACTTCCCACCGGTCAAAAGGGACATCCACAAAATGTGTAAAAACCAGAAAGGCAAGACAGGCCCTGGAGAACAGGGAGCATTGTTATGCTGATGGGCGGGATGTAAGTTGCCAACTGCCTCACTGGAGGAGTGCATTGTGTTCCCTAAAACAAGTAAACAACAGAGCTACAGAGCCAAGGGCATGTGCAGTCTAGGGAATATACCTTGGGAAAACTGAAAATCCATAAGACAGAGCCACCCCCAAATTGAGGGCTGCACTGCTTACAGGAACCTCAACCTGGGTACACCTGAAATATCCCAGGAAATATAAAAATGGTTCCAAACATCGTGGAACTTACGCACGATGGAATATCCCTCAGCCACGAAATCCATGTCATAAGACCAGTAGCAGCAAAATGAGTGGATTCAGGTACGATGATTCTAAGTGAAAGAAGTCACACAGGAAAAGAAACTTATCATAAGATATCACTTAGGAAGATCCTGTAAACATGGCTACACATGAACTGAGTTAGGCAAGAGAACAGAGTCTCACATTTAGAAAATACTCTTATGCCTGCTTAAGGGGGAAGGAGAGGTGGGGTGATGCATCAAACCAGAGTTTGATATAAGCACAGGTACCGTTCCAAAAACCAACTATGGAATAGACAAGACCTACACCTTCCTCAGTGAAAGGGACTCAAAACCCCATATTTCCCACAGAGGAATAGATCTGACTAGTAAGAATCTTAAAACTTATGTATTGATATGTCTCCGTAAGGGAATCAAGTGTGTCTAGACTGGCATAAACATGGCAGCGAGAATCAGCTCAAACCCACTCTAAAAAGGAATTTCAAAAACAGAACAAAGAAACAGGGAAATTCTTTACAATTCCTTCAGGGTCTCTGATGCAACCTGGAATGACCCTATCTACAATGACAGCTGGATGTGGCATAAGGCTGGACACTTGGGACTGAGAGGATTGGTGAGATTGGGTGAGCAAATGCAGACCCTTTAAAGCAATAATGCATGGCACCCATTCCATGGGTCCCAGCTCTCCAGGTTGAAGGGAATATTACTACAGCTATAACATGTACGGGAAACCTAGAGAATGGACACACTGTGAATACGAAAGGTTTCTAAAACTCAACGAAGAGCCCCTCTCCTGGTGCTCCGGTTTGACTTTCCAACTGCTTTCCTATCAATCTCCCAACTTGGAGAGACAGCCCCTTTAAGCTCCTGGTTCGCACAGGTTGCCAATTTGGCAGAGGATGAAAGGGAAGAGGGAGAACCAATGAGAGAGTAGCTGTTAGGCATTTGGATGGGCACATGTCACTCTAATTTCCCGGCAGGAAGAAGAATTAACCAAAGCCTCAGCCACCCACCGGGAACCAGTATAGGTCCTGAACCAAAAGTTTGGACTTGCGTTCAGCTCACAAAAAACGAGTTGAAAAATGGAGCTCAGGGGCACAGCAATTCACAAACTGGCAGAGAAATCAAGGCCAACTATCCTCCAAAAATCTGTTGAGGGAAGGCAACGAGGCGGACTTGAAAGCGAGGCAGAATAGCAGGAAACAGATTTCAAGAGGTACGTTGGAATCGCCTGTAAAGCACAGGAAGAGGGGCACAACTTCGACAATGATGCACTTGGCCAAAAAGGGCGTATGCGTTTTCTCCTGAATATATTCAGGAGAAAACGCATACGCCCTTTTTGGCCAAGCAAGCAAGCGGGCAATGCAAATCTGCACGACAAAGAAGTATCACTTCCCACCGGTCAAAAGGGACATCCACAAAATGTGTAAAAACCAGAAAGGCAAGACAGGCCCTGGAGAACAGGGAGCATTGTTATGCTGATGGGCGGGATGTAAGTTGCCAACTGCCTCACTGGAGGAGTGCATTGTGTTCCCTAAAACAAGTAAACAACAGAGCTACAGATCCAAGGGCACGTCCAGTCTAGGGAATATACCTTGGGAAAACTGAAAATCCATAAGACAGAGCCACCCCCAAATTGAGGGCTGCACTGTTTACAGGAACCTCAACCTGGGTACACCTGAAATATCCCAGGAAATATAAAAATGGTTCCAAACATCGTGGAACATACGCACGATGGAATATCCCTCAGCCACGAAATCCATGTCATAAGACCAGTAGCAGCAAAATGAGTGGATTCAGGTACAATGATTCTAAGTGAAAGAAGTCACACAGGAAAAGAAACTTATCATAAGATATCACTTAGGAAGATCCTGTAAACATGGCTACACATGAACTGAGTTAGGCAAGAGAACAGAGTCTCACATTTAGAAAACACTCTTATGCCTGCTTAAGGGGGAAGGAGAGGTGGGGTGATGCATCAAACCAGAGTTTGATATAAGCACAGGTACCGTTCCAAAAACCAACTATGGAATAGACAAGACCTACACCTTCCTCAGTGAAAGGGACTCAAAACCCCATATTTCCCGCAGAGGAATAGATCTGACTAGTAAGAATCTTAAAACCTATGTATTGATATGTCTCCGTAAGGGAATCAAGTGTGTCTAGACTGGCATAAACATGGCAGCGAGAATCAGCTCAAACCCACTCTAAAAAGGAATTTCAAAAACAGAACAAAGAAACAGGGAAATTCTTTACAATTCCTTCAGGGTCTCTGATGCAACCTGGAATGACCCTATCTACAATGACAGCTGGATGTGGCATAAGGCTGGACACTTGGGACTGAGAGGATTGGTGAGATTGGGTGAGCAAATGCAGACCCTTTAAAGCAATAATGCATGGCACCCATTCCATGGGTCCCAGCTCTCCAGGTTGAAGGGAATATTACTACAGCTATAACATGTACGGGAAACCTAGAGAATGGACACACTGTGAATACGAAAGGTTTCTAAAACTCAACGAAGAGCCCCTCTCCTGGTGCTCCGGTTTGACTTTCCAACTGCTTTCCTATCAATCTCCCAACTTGGAGAGACAGCCCCTTTAAGCTCCTGGTTCGCACAGGTTGCCAAATTGGCAGAGGATGAAAGGGAAGAGGGAGAACCAATGAGAGAGTAGTTGTTAGGCATTTGGATGGGCACATGTCACTCTAATTTCCCGGCAGGAAGAAGAATTAACCAAAGCCTCAGCCACCCACCGGGAACCAGTATAGGTCCTGAACCAAAAGTTTGGACTTGCGTTCAGCTCACAAAAAACGAGTTGAAAAATGGAGCTCAGGGGCACAGCAATTCACAAACTGGCAGAGAAATCAAGGCCAACTATCGTCCAAAAATCTGTTGAGGGAAGGCAACGAGGCGGACTTGAAAGCGAGGCAGAATAGCAGGAAACAGATTTCAAGAGGTACGTTGGAATCGCCTGTAAAGCACAGGAAGAGGGGCACAACTTCGACAATGATGCACTTGGCCAAAAAGGGCGTATGCGTTTTCTCCTGAATATATTCAGGAGAAAACGCATACGCCCTTTTTGGCCAAGCAAGCAAGCGGGCAATGCAAATCTGCACTACAAAGAAGTATCACTTCCCACCGGTCAAAAGGGACATCCACAAAATGTGTAAAAACCAGAAAGGCAAGACAGGCCCTGGAGAACAGGGAGCCTTGTTATGCTGATGGGCGGGATGTAAGTTGCCAACTGCCTCACTGGAGGAGTGCATTGTGTTCCCTAAAACAAGTGAACAACAGAGCTACAGAGCCAAGGGCACGTCCAGTCTAGGGAATATACCTTGGGAAAACTGAATATCCATAAGACAGAGCCACCCCCAAATTGAGGGCTGCACTGCTTACAGGAACCTCAACCTGGGTACACCTGAAATATCGCAGGAAATATAAAAATGGTTCCAAACATCGTGGAACTTACGCACGATGGAATATCCCTCAGCCATGAAATCAATGTCATAAGACCAGTAGCAGCAAAATGAGTGGATTCAGGTACGATGATTCTAAGTGAAAGAAGTCACACAGGAAAAGAAACTTATCATAAGATATCACTTAGGAAGATCCTGTAAACATGGCTACAGATGAACTGAGTTAGGCAAAAGAACAGAGTCTCACATTTAGAAAACACTCTTATGCCTGCTTAAGGGGGAAGGAGAGGTGGGGTGATGCATCAAACCAGAGTTTAATATAAGCACAGGTACCGTTCCAAAAACCAACTATGGAATAGACAAGACCTACACCTTCCTCAGTGAAAGGGACTCAAAACCCCATATTTCCCGCAGAGGAATAGATCTGACTAGTAAGAATCTTAAAACCTATGTATTGATATGTCTCCGTAAGGGAATCAAGTGTGTCTAGACTGGCATAAACATGGCAGCGAGAATCAGCTCAAACCCACTCTAAAAAGGAATTTCAAAAACAGAACAAAGAAACAGGGAAATTCTTTACAATTCCCTCAGGGTCTCTGATGCAACCTGGAATGACCCTATGTACAATGGCAGCTGGATGTGGCATAAGGCTGGACACTTGGGACTGAGAGGATTGGTGAGATTGGGTGAGCAAAGGCAGACCCTTTAAAGCAATAATGCATGGCACCCATTCCATGGGTCCCAGCTCTCCAGGTTGAAGGGAATATTACTACAGCTATAACATGTACGGGAAACCTAGAGAATGGACACACTGTGAATACGAAAGGTTTCTAAAACTCAACGAAGAGCCCCTCTCCTGGTGCTCCGGTTTGACTTTCCAACTGCTTTCCTATCAATCTCCCAACTTGGAGAGACAGCCCCTTTAAGCTCCTGGATCGCACAGGTTGCCAATTTGGCAGAGGATGAAAGGGAAGAGGGAGAACCAATGAGAGAGTAGCTGTTAGGCATTTGGATGGGCACATGTCACTCTAATTTCCCGGCAGGAAGAAGAATTAACCAAAGTCTCAGCCACCCACCGGGAACCAGTATAGGTCCTGAACCAAAAATTTGGACTTTCGTTCAGCTCACAAAAAACGAGTTGAAAAATGCAGCTCAGGGGCACAGCAATTCACAAACTGGCAGAGTAATCAAGGCCAACTATCGTCCAAAAATCTGTTGAGGGAAGGCAACGAGGCGGACTTGAAAGCGAGGCAGAATAGCAGGAAACAGATTTCAAGAGGTACGTTGGAATCGCCTGTAAGGCACAGGAAGAGGGGCACAACTTCGACAATGATGCACTTGGCCAAAAAGGGCGTATGCGTTTTCTCCTGAATATATTCAGGAGAAAACGCATACGCCCTTTTTGGCCAAGCAAGCAAGCGGGCAATGCAAATCTGCACTACAAAGAAGTATCACTTCCCACTGGTCAAAAGGGACATCCACAAAATGTGTAAAAACCAGAAAGGCAAGGCAGGCCCTGGAGAACAGGGAGCCTTGTTATGCTGATGGGCGGGATGTAAGTTGCCAACTGCCTCAATGGAGGAGTGCACTGTGTTCCCTAAAACAAGTAAACAACAGAGCTACAGAGCCAAGGGCACTTCCAGTCTAGGGAATATCCCATGGGAAAACTGAAAATCCATAAGACAGAGCCACCCCCAAATTGAGGGCTGCACTGCTTACAGGAAACCCAACCTGGGTACACCTGAAATATCCCAGGAAATATAAAAATGGTTCCAAACATTGTGGAACTTACGTACGATGGAATATCCCTCAGCCATGAAATCAATGTCATAAGACCAGTAGCAGCAAAATGAGTGGATTCAGGTACGATGATTCTAAGGGAAAGAAGTCACACAGAAAAAGAAACTTATCATAAGATATCACTTAGGAAGATCCTGTAAACATGGCTACACATGAAGTGAGTTAGGCAAGAGAACAGAGTCTCACATTTAGAAAACACTCTTATGCCTGCTTAAGGGGGAAGGAGAAGTGGGGTGATGCATCAAACCACAGTTTGATATAAGCACAGGTACTGTTCCAAAAACCAACAATGGAATAGACAAGACCTACACCTTCCTCAGTGAAAGGGACTCAAAACCCCATATGTCCCGCAGAGGAATAGATCTGACTAGTAAGAATCTTAAAACCTATGTATTGATATGTCTCCGTAAGGGAATCAAGTGTGTCTAGACTGGCATAAACATGGCAGCGAGAATCAGCTCAAACCCACTCTAAAAAGGAATTTCAAAAACAGAACAAAGAAACAGGGAAATTCTTTACAATTCCTTCAGGGTCTCTGATGCAACCTGGAATGACCCTATCTACAATGACAGCTGGATGTGGCATAAGGCTGGACACTTGGGACTGAGAGGATTGGTGAGATTGTGTGAGCAAAGGCAGACCTTTAAAGCAATAATGCATGGCACCCATTCCATGGGTCCCAACTCTCCAGGTTGAAGGGAATATTACTACAGCTATAACATGTACGGGAAACCTAGAGAATGGACACACTGTGAATACGAAAGGTTTCTAAAACTCAACGAAGAGCCCCTCTCCTGGTGCTCCGGTTTGACTTTCCAACTGCTTTCCTATCAATCTCCCAACTTGGAGAGACAGCCCCTTTAAGCTCCTGGTTCGCACAGGTTGCCAATTTGGCAGAGGATGAAAGGGAAGAGGGAGAACCAATGAGAGAGTAGCTGTTAGGCATTTGGATGGGCACATGTCACTCTAATTTCCCGGCAGGAAGAAGAATTAACCAAAGTCTCAGCCACCCACCGGGAACCAGTATAGGTCCTGAACCAAAAGTTTGGACTTGCGTTCAGCTCACAAAAAACGAGTTGAAAAATGGAGCTCAGGGGCATAGCAATTCACAAACTGGCAGAGTAATCAAGGCCAACTATCGTCCAAAAATCTGTTGAGGGAAGGCAACGAGGCGGACTTGAAAGCGAGGCAGAATAGCAGGAAACAGATTTCAAGAGGTACGTTGGAATCGCCTGTAAAGCACAGGAAGAGGGGCACAACTTCGACAATGATGCACTTGGCCAAAAAGGGCGTATGCGTTTTCTCCTGAATATATTCAGGAGAAAACGCATACGCCCTTTTTGGCCAAGCAAGCAAGCGGGCAATGCAAATCTGCACTACAAAGAAGTATCACTTCCCACCGGTCAAAAGGGACATCCACAAAATGTGTAAAAACCAGAAAGGCAAGGCAGGCCCTGGAGAACAGGGAGCATTGTTATGCTGATGGGCGGGATGTAAGTTGCCAACTGCCTCAATGGAGGAGTGCACTGTGTTCCCTAAAACAAGTAAACAACAGAGCTACAGAGCCAAGGGCACTTCCAGTCTAGGGAATATCCCATGGGAAAACTGAAAATCCATAAGACAGAGCCACCCCCAAATTGAGGGCTGCACTGCTTACAGGAAACCCAACCTGGGTACACCTGAAATATCCCAGGAAATATAAAAATGGTTCCAAACATTGTGGAACTTACGTACGATGGAATATCCCTCAGCCATGAAATCAATGTCATAAGACCAGTAGCAGCAAAATGAGTGGATTCAGGTACGATGATTCTAAGTGAAAGAAGTCACACAGAAAAAGAAACTTATCATAAGATATCACTTAGGAAGATCCTGTAAACATGGCTACACATGAAGTGAGTTAGGCAAGAGAACAGAGTCTCACATTTAGAAAACACTCTTATGCCTGCTTAAGGGGGAAGGAGAAGTGGGGTGATGCATCAAACCACAGTTTGATATAAGCACAGGTACCGTTCCAAAAACCAACAATGGAATAGACAAGACCTACACCTTCCTCAGTGAAAGGGACTCAAAACCCCATATTTCCCGCAGAGGAATAGATCTGACTAGTAAGAATCTTAAAACCTATGTATTGATATGTCTCCGTAAGGGAATAAAGTGAGTCTAGACTGGCATAAACATGGCAGCGAGAATCAGCTCAAACCCACTCTAAAAAGGAATTTCAAAAACAGAACAAAGAAACAGGGAAATTCTTTACAATTCCTTCAGGGTCTCTGATGCAACCTGGAATGACCCTATCTACAATGACAGCTGGATGTGGCATAAGGCTGGACACTTGGGACTGAGAGGATTGGTGAGATTGGGTGAGCAAATGAAGACCCTTTAAAGCAATAATGCATGGCACCCATTCCATGGGTCCCAACTCTCCAGGTTGAAGGGAATATTACTACAGCTATAACATGTATGGGAAACCTAGAGAATGGACACACTGTGAATACCAATGGTTTCTAAAACTCAACGAAGAGTCCCTCTCCTGGTGCTCCGGTTTGACTTTCCAACTGCTTTCCTATCAATCTCCCAACTTGGAGAGACAGCCCCTTTAAGCTCCTGGTTCGCACAGGTTGCCCATTTGGCAGAGGATGAAAGGGAAGAGGGAGAACCAATGAGAGAGTAGCTGTTAGGCATTTGGATGGGCACATGTCACTCTAATTCCCCGGCAGGAAGAAGAATTAACCAAAGTCTCAGCCACCCACCGGGAACCAGTATAGGTCCTGACCAAAAGTGTGCACTTGCGTTCAGCTCACAAAAAACGAGTTGAAAAATGGAGCTCAGGGGCACAGCAATTCACAAACTGGCAGAGAAATCAAGGCCAACTATCCTCCAAAAATCTGTTGAGGGAAGGCAACGAGGCGGACTTGAAAGCGAGGCAGAATAGCAGGAAACAGATTTCAAGAGGTACGTTGGAATCGCCTGTAAAGCACAGGAAGAGGGGCACAACTTCGACAATGATGCACTTGGCCAAAAAGGGCGTATGCGTTTTCTCCTGAATATATTCAGGAGAAAAGTACAATGAGGTATCACCTCACACCTGTTAGAATCGGCATCATCAGAAAATCTACAAACAACCAATTCTGGGGAGGGTGTGGACAAAAGGAGCCCTCTTCCACTATTGGTGGGAATGTAAATTGATAGAGTCTCTATGGAGAACAGTATGGAGTTTCCTTAAAAAAACTAGAAATAGAATAACCATCTGATCCAGCAATCCCACTTCTGGGCATATACCCAGAGAAAACCGTATTTCAAAAAGGCACATTCACCACAATGTTCGTTGCAGCACTATTTACAATAGCAAGGTAATGGAAGCAACCTAAATGCCCACAGACAGATGAATGGATAAAGATGTCGTACATATATGAAATGGAATATTACTCGGCCATAAAAAGGAATGAAACTGGGTCATTTGTAGAGACATCGATGGATCGAGAGACTGTCATACAAAATGAAGTAAGTCAGAAAGAGGAAAACAAATATTGTATATTAATGCATATATGTGGAACCTAAAAAAATGGTACGGATGAACTGGTTTGCAGGGAAGAAATAGAGACACAGAGGTAGAGAACAAACGTATGGACACCAATTGTGGGAAGCCATGTGGTGCTGGTGGTGGGATGAGTTGGGAGATTGGGATTGACCTGTATACATGTATATGCATAAAATACATAACTAATAATAACCTGCTGTATAAAAACATAAATAAAATAAAATTTCAAAATTTTAAAAAATAAAATTTAAAAATAAAACAGAAAAATGTTCTTCCCGTCACACAGATGTATTTATAGGAATGAATTATTTCCATGCTTATATCTATAAATACATAAAAGAGGAATAAACTCTAACTTGAACCGTAAAAGAAAAAAAAATCCTGAACCCACGAGTTATACAGAGGAAAACCCTATCAGGGCACTTGCTCCACTGGTAAACAATTCTGAAATTGGTCAGAGGTGGGGAATCATCTCCCATACAGCCAGCAACCCACCCCCCACGCAAGGAGCGTCCTCATTGCAAAGCTGGGGGACTGTGCCAAGGCATCTGTGAGTAAACGTGAGCTGAGCCCCAGACCAGCTGCTGCTGAACTGTTCCCACCCTTCCCAGGTAAAACACCTGAATATGTACAAGGGCTTGAAAGCCTAGAGGAAGGACCGTGGTGCCACACCAGTGACAGCACGCAGGCCAACTTGGTGCCTGCAGGCCAGCCAGGGTGGTCCTGGCCCCGGGCGCTCTTCCAGAAGCTTTCCATTGCCCTGCCTGAGATACCCCTCCTGTCCCGGCCCCCACTGCTTTTTTCCATCCTCACCTCTGTCCGGAGAGAAATTCCAGCGGAAGGTATGGGTGACACAACCTCTTCTTTACAGGCGGCAGCCTGGCAACTCCTGCAGAAAGGCCAGCAGAACCCCACTCACACCGGGCCACCCACAAAGCTGTGGCCCCTCACTCCCTCCCACCAGCACAGCCCCGAGACTGCTGACGGGGCAGAGAATATGGAGGCAGGCACAGCTTCAGGGGCTATTGCTGCCTGGAGCGCTGTTTATATTGACCTCAATGAGGCACACCTGGGGAGGGCGGGCCGGCAGGGTAAGGCTGCCCAGGTCAGCTAATCCACAACCCTCAGGGAATCACATTGTTGAAAATGGACCCCGCTAAGGCAGAAGAGAAGCCAAGGGAAAAAAGGACACAATGCCATTTGCAGCACCGTAGATGAGTCTAGAAGTAATCACGTGACTTGTAGTAAGTCAGAAAGTGAAAGACACATATCCTATCATATCACTTATAGGTGTTACCTAAAAATGGATACCAGGGCAGATATTTCCACGGAGAAGGGCAATCACAGATTCATTAAACAAACTTATGGTTCACCAATGGAAAGGTGTGAGGATTGGTTTCATTACGATATCGGGGTTAACAGACATATACAAACACAGGTGACATATATAATCACCAAAGATCTACAGAATACCAAGAGAGGACTACTCAACATTCTGTCATAACGTACATGGGAAAAGGATCCCAGGAAGAACAGACATCTGTATATGTGTAAAAGAACCACATCTTCCACACCTACAGCAAGCCAAACATTGTAATCAAACTTGCTGTAATAAAAAATAAAAAAAATTAAATTAAAAACACGAACAAGAAGTAGTGAGACAAACGTGAGGGGCTTTCTCCTGGCACATTCCATTCTAAACTCCAATCTAGAACACCACTTCCACTGAGGCTCTCTTGCCCTAGTAACCAGATTTGGTAAGGGTGAACTGCTGCCACCTTGTGGCCGTTTCACACAACAGCAGCTTTAATCCCAACGCTAATGGTCAGTTGATATTCAAAATCATTGCAGGCCTGTAAATGACACCTGCCCTGAAAACAAATCCTGGGGTCACATATCGACCAAAAAATTCAAAGGACGTCCATATTTCAAAACGACCGTTTCAAAAGGCATATTTTACGCACATTACTGTTCTGCTTCTTTTCCTTTCTTTCCTTTTTTGTTAAAAAAAACGGGAATGGAAAAAGGCCTCCCTCAGAATGGGCGAAAATCGTTGCAGACAAATCAATGGACAGAGGTTTATTCTCCAATATATAAACAAAACATGCAGCTTAATATTAAAAAAACAAACAACCCAATACAAAAATGGGCAGAAGATCTAAAGAGACGTTTCTTCAAAGGAGACACAGAGATGGCCAAGACGCACATGAAAAGCTGCTCAACAGCACTAATTATTAGAGAAATGCAAATCAAAACTACAATGAGGTATCACCTCACACCTGTTAGAATCGGCATCATCAGAAAATCTACAAACAACCAATTCTGGGGAGGGTGTGGACAAAAGGAGCCCTCTTCCACTATTGGTGGGAATGTAAATTGATACAGTCACTATGGAGAACAGTATGGAGTTTCCTTAAAAAAACTAGAAATAGAATTACCATCTGATCCAGCAATCCCACTTCTGGGCATATACCCAGAGAAAACCGTATTTCAAAAAGGCACATTCACCACAATGTTCGTTGCAGCACTATATACAATAGCCAGGTAATGGAAGCAACCTAAATGCCCACAGACAGATGAATGGATAAAGATGTGGTACATATATAAAATGGAATATTACTCGGCCATAAAAAGGAATGAAACTGGGTCATTTGTAGAGACATCGATGGATCGAGAGACTGTCATACAGAATGAAGTAAGTCAGAAAGAGGAAAACAAATATTGTCTATTAACGCATATATGTGGAGCCTAAAAATGGTACAGATGAACTGGTTGGCAGGGAAGAAATAGAGACACAGAGGTAGAGAACAAACGTATGGACACCAAGTGTGGGAAGCCATGGGGTGGTGGTGGTGGGATGAGTTGGGAGTTTGGGATTGACCTGTATACATGTATATGCATAAAATACATAACTAATAATAACGTGCTGTATAAAAAAAATAAATAAAATAAAATTTCAAAATTTTAAAAAATAAAATTTAAAAATAAAACAGAAAAAAGTTCTTCCCGTCACACAGATGTATTTATAGGAATGAATTATTTCCATGCTTATATCTATAAATACATAAAAGAGGAATAAAATCTAACTTGAACCATAAAAGAAAAAAAAATCCTGAACCCACGAGTTATACAGAGCAAAACCCTATCAGGGCACTTGCTCCACTGGTAAACAATTCTGAAATTGGTCAGAGGTGGGAAATCATCTCCCATACAGCCAGCAACCCACCCCCCACGCAAGGAGCGTCCTCATTGCAAAGCTGGGGGACTGTGCCAAGGCATCTGTGAGTAAACGTGAGCTGAGCCCCAGACCAGCTGCTGCTGAACTGTTCCCACCCTTCCCAGGTAAAACACCTGAATATGTACAAGGGCTTGAAAGCCTAGAGGAAGGACCGTGGTGCCACACCAGTGACAGCACGCAGGCCAACTTGGTGCCTGCAGGCCAGCCAGGGTGGTCCTGGCCCCGGGCGCTCTTCCAGAAGCTTTCCATTGCCCTGCCTGAGATACCCCTACTGTCCGGGCCCCCACTGCTTTTTTCCATCCTCACCTCTGTCCGGAGAGAAATTCCAGCGGAAGGTATGGGTGACACAACCTCTTCTTTACAGGCGGCAGCCTGGCAACTCCTGCAGAAAGGCCAGCAGAACCCCACTCACACCGGGCCACCCACAAAGCTGTGGCCCCTCACTCCCTCCCACCAGCACAGCCCCGAGACTGCTGACGGGGCAGAGAATATGGAGGCAGGCACAGCTTCAGGGGCTATTGCTGCCTGGAGCGCTGTTTATATTGACCTCAATGAGGCACACCTGGGGAGGGCGGGCCGGCAGGGTAAGGCTGCCCAGGTCAGCTAATCCACAACCCTCAGGGAATCACATTGTTGAAAATGGACCCCGCTAAGGCAGAAGAGAAGCCAAGGGAAAAAAGGACACAATGCCATTTGCAGCACCGTAGATGAGTCTAGAAGTAATCACGTGACTTGTAGTAAGTCAGAAAGTGAAAGACACATATCCTATCATATCACTTATAGGTGTTACCTAGAAATGGATACCAGGGCAGATATTTCCACGGAGAAGGGCAATCACAGATTCATTAAACAAACTTATGGTTCACCAATGGAAAGGTGTGAGGATTGGTTTCATTACGATATCGGGGTTAACAGACATATACAAACACAGGTGACATATATAATCACCAAAGATCTACAGAATACCTAGAGAGGACTACTCAACATTCTGTCATAACGTACATGGGAAAAGGATCCCAGGAAGAACAGACATCTGTATATGTGTAAAAGAACCACATCTTCCACACCTACAGCAAGCCAAACATTGTAATCAAACTTGCTGTAATAAAAAATAAAAAAAATTAAATTAAAAACACGAACAAGAAGTAGTGAGACAAACGTGAGGGGCTTTCTCCTGGCACATTCCATTCTAAACTCCAATCTAGAACACCACTTCCACTGAGGCTCTCTTGCCCTAGTAACCAGATTTGGTAAGGGTGAACTGCTGCCACCTTGTGGCCGTTTCACACAACAGCAGCTTTAATCCCAACGCTAATGGTCAGTTGATATTCAAAATCATTGCAGGCCTGTAAATGACACCTGCCCTGAAAACAAATCCTGGGGTCACATATCGACCAAAAAATTCAAAGGACGTCCATATTTCAAAACGACGGTTTCAAAAGGCATATTTTACGCACATTAGTGTTCTGCTGCTTTTCCTTTCTTTCCTTTTTTGTTAAAAAAAACGGGAATGGAAAAAGGCCTCCCTCAGAATGGGCGAAAATCGTTGCAGACGAATCAATGGACAGAAGTTTAATCTCCAATATATATATAAACAGCTCATGAAGCTTAATATTAAAAAAAAACAACCCAAAAAAAATGGGAAGAATATCTAAAGAGACGTTTCTTCAAAGGAGACACAGAGATGGCCAAGACGCACATGAAAAGCTGCTCAACAGCACTAATTTTTAGAGAAATGCAAATCAAAACTACAATGAGGTATCACCTCACACCTGTTAGAATCAGCATCATCAGAAAATCTACAAACAACCAATTCTGGGGAGGGTGTGGACAAAAGGAGCCCTCTTCCACTATTGGTGGGAATGTAAATTGATACAGTCACTATGGAGAACAGTATGGAGTTTCCTTAAAAAAACTAGAAATAGAATTACCATCTGATCCAGCAATCCCACTTCTGGGCATATACCCAGAGAAAACCGTATTTCAAAAAGGCACATTCACCACAATGTTCGTTGCAGCACTATATACAATAGCCAGGTAATGGAAGCAACCTAAATGCCCACAGACAGATGAATGGATAAAGATGTGGTACATATATAAAATGGAATATTACTCGGCCATAAAAAGGAATGAAACTGGGTCATTTGTAGAGACATCGATGGATCGAGAGACTGTCATACAGAATGAAGTAAGTCAGAAAGAGGAAAACAAATATTGTCTATTAACGCATATATGTGGAGCCTAAAAATGGTACAGATGAACTGGTTGGCAGGGAAGAAATAGAGACACAGAGGTAGAGAACAAACGTATGGACACCAAGTGTGGGAAGCCATGGGGTGGTGGTGGTGGGATGAGTTGGGAGTTTGGGATTGACCTGTATACATGTATATGCATAAAATACATAACTAATAATAACGTGCTGTATAAAAAGATAAATAAAATAAAATTTCAAAATTTTAAAAAATAAAATTTAAAACTAAAACAGAAAAAAGTTCTTCCCGTCACACAGATGTATTTATAGGAATGAATTATTTCCATGCTTATATCTATAAATACATAAAAGAGGAAGAAAATCTAACTTGAACCATAAAAGAAAAAAAAATCCTGAACCCACGAGTTATACAGAGGAAAACCCTATCAGGGCTCTTGCTCCACTGGTAAACAATTCTGAAATTGGTCAGAGGTGGGGAATCATCTCCCATACAGCCAGCAACCCACCCCCCACGCAAGGAGCGTCCTCATTGCAAAGCTGGGGGACCGTGCCAAGGCATCTGTGAGTAAACGTGAGCTGAGCCCCAGACCAGCTGCTGCTGAACTGTTCCCACCCTTCCCAGGTAAAACACCTGAATATGTACAAGGGCTTGAAAGCCTAGAGGAAGGACCGTGGTGCCACACCAGTGACAGCACGCAGGCCAACTTGGTGCCTGCAGGCCAGCCAGGGTGGTCCTGGCCCCGGGCGCTCTTCCAGAAGCTTTCCATTGCCCTGCCTGAGATACCCCTCCTGTCGCGGCCCCCACTGCTTTTTTCCATCCTCACCTCTGTCCGGAGAGAAATTCCAGCGGAAGGTATGGGTGACACAACCTCTTCTTTACAGGCGGCAGCCTGGCAACTCCTGCAGAAAGGCCAGCAGAACCCCACTCACACCGGGCCACCCACAAAGCTGTGGCCCCTCACTCCCTCCCACCAGCACAGCCCCGAGACTGCTGACGGGGCAGAGAATATGGAGGCAGGCACAGCTTCAGGGGCTATTGCTGCCTGGAGCGCTGTTTATATTGACCTCAATGAGGCACACCTGGGGAGGGCGGGCCGGCAGGGTAAGGCTGCCCAGGTCAGCTAATCCACAACCCTGAGGGAATCACATTGTTGAAAATGGACCCCGCTAAGGCAGAAGAGAAGCCAAGGGAAAAAAGGACACAATGCCATTTGCAGCACCGTAGATGAGTCTAGAAGTAATCACGTGACTTGTAGTAAGTCAGAAAGTGAAAGACACATATCCTATCATATCACTTATAGGTGTTACCTAGAAATGGATACCAGGGCAGATATTTCCACGGAGAAGGGCAATCACAGATTCATTAAACAAACTTATGGTTCACCAATGGAAAGGTGTGAGGATTGGTTTCATTACGATATCGGGGTTAACAGACATATACAAACACAGGTGACATATATAATCACCAAAGATCTACAGAATACCTAGAGAGGACTACTCAACATTCTGTCATAACGTACATGGGAAAAGGATCCCAGGAAGAACAGACATCTGTATATGTGTAAAAGAACCACATCTTCCACACCTACAGCAAGCCAAACATTGTAATCAAACTTGCTGTAATAAAAAATAAAAAAAATTAAATTAAAAACACGAACAAGAAGTAGTGAGACAAACGTGAGGGGCTTTCTCCTGGCACATTCCATTCTAAACTCCAATCTAGAACACCACTTCCACTGAGGCTCTCTTGCCCTAGTAACCAGATTTGGTAAGGGTGAACTGCTGCCACCTTGTGGCCGTTTCACACAACAGCAGCTTTAATCCCAACGCTAATGGTCAGTTGATATTCAAAATCATTGCAGGCCTGTAAATGACACCTGCCCTGAAAACAAATCCTGGGGTCATATATCGACCAAAAAATTCAAAGGACGTCCATATTTCAAAACGACGGTTTCAAAAGGCATATTTTACGCACATTAGTGTTCTGCTGCTTTTCCTTTCTTTCCTTTTTTGTTAAAAAAAACGGGAATGGAAAAAGGCCTCCCTCAGAATGGGCGAAAATCGTTGCAGACGAATCAATGGACAGAAGTTTAATCTCCAATATATATATAAACAGCTCATGAAGCTTAATATTAAAAAAAAACAACCCAAAAAAAATGGGAAGAATATCTAAAGAGACGTTTCTTCAAAGGAGACACAGAGATGGCCAAGACGCACATGAAAAGCTGCTCAACAGCACTAATTTTTAGAGAAATGCAAATCAAAACTACAATGAGGTATCACCTCACACCTGTTAGAATCAGCATCATCAGAAAATCTACAAACAACCAATTCTGGGGAGGGTGTGGACAAAAGGAGCCCTCTTCCACTATTGGTGGGAATGTAAATTGATACAGTCACTATGGAGAACAGTATGGAGTTTCCTTAAAAAAACTAGAAATAGAATTACCATCTGATCCAGCAATCCCACTTCTGGGCATATACCCAGAGAAAACCGTATTTCAAAAAGGCACATTCACCACAATGTTCGTTGCAGCACTATATACAATAGCCAGGTAATGGAAGCAACCTAAATGCCCACAGACAGATGAATGGATAAAGATGTGGTACATATATAAAATGGAATATTACTCGGCCATAAAAAGGAATGAAACTGGGTCATTTGTAGAGACATCGATGGATCGAGAGACTGTCATACAGAATGAAGTAAGTCAGAAAGAGGAAAACAAATATTGTCTATTAACGCATATATGTGGAGCCTAAAAATGGTACAGATGAACTGGTTGGCAGGGAAGAAATAGAGACACAGAGGTAGAGAACAAACGTATGGACACCAAGTGTGGGAAGCCATGGGGTGGTGGTGGTGGGATGAGTTGGGAGTTTGGGATTGACCTGTATACATGTATATGCATAAAATACATAACTAATAATAACGTGCTGTATAAAAAGATAAATAAAATAAAATTTCAAAATTTTAAAAAATAAAATTTAAAACTAAAACAGAAAAAAGTTCTTCCCGTCACACAGATGTATTTATAGGAATGAATTATTTCCATGCTTATATCTATAAATACATAAAAGAGGAAGAAAATCTAACTTGAACCATAAAAGAAAAAAAAATCCTGAACCCACGAGTTATACAGAGGAAAACCCTATCAGGGCTCTTGCTCCACTGGTAAACAATTCTGAAATTGGTCAGAGGTGGGGAATCATCTCCCATACAGCCAGCAACCCACCCCCCACGCAAGGAGCGTCCTCATTGCAAAGCTGGGGGACCGTGCCAAGGCATCTGTGAGTAAACGTGAGCTGAGCCCCAGACCAGCTGCTGCTGAACTGTTCCCACCCTTCCCAGGTAAAACACCTGAATATGTACAAGGGCTTGAAAGCCTAGAGGAAGGACCGTGGTGCCACACCAGTGACAGCACGCAGGCCAACTTGGTGCCTGCAGGCCAGCCAGGGTGGTCCTGGCCCCGGGCGCTCTTCCAGAAGCTTTCCATTGCCCTGCCTGAGATACCCCTCCTGTCGCGGCCCCCACTGCTTTTTTCCATCCTCACCTCTGTCCGGAGAGAAATTCCAGCGGAAGGTATGGGTGACACAACCTCTTCTTTACAGGCGGCAGCCTGGCAACTCCTGCAGAAAGGCCAGCAGAACCCCACTCACACCGGGCCACCCACAAAGCTGTGGCCCCTCACTCCCTCCCACCAGCACAGCCCCGAGACTGCTGACGGGGCAGAGAATATGGAGGCAGGCACAGCTTCAGGGGCTATTGCTGCCTGGAGCGCTGTTTATATTGACCTCAATGAGGCACACCTGGGGAGGGCGGGCCGGCAGGGTAAGGCTGCCCAGGTCAGCTAATCCACAACCCTGAGGGAATCACATTGTTGAAAATGGACCCCGCTAAGGCAGAAGAGAAGCCAAGGGAAAAAAGGACACAATGCCATTTGCAGCACCGTAGATGAGTCTAGAAGTAATCACGTGACTTGTAGTAAGTCAGAAAGTGAAAGACACATATCCTATCATATCACTTATAGGTGTTACCTGAAAATGGATACCAGGGCAGATATTTCCACGGAGAAGGGCAATCACAGATTCATTAAACAAACTCATCGTTCACCAATGGAAAGGTGTGAGGATTGGTTTCATTACGATATCGGGGTTAACAGACATATACAAACACAGGTGACATATATAATCACCAAAGATCTACAGAATACCAAGAGAGGACTACTCAACATTCTGTCATAACGTACATGGGAAAAGGATCCCAGGAAGAACAGACATCTGTATATGTGTAAAAGAACCACATCTTCCACACCTACAGCAAGCCAAACATTGTAATCAAACTTGCTGTAATAAAAAATAAAAAAAAATTAAATTAAAAACACGAACAAGAAGTAGTGAGACAAACGTGAGGGGCTTTCTCCTGGCACATTCCATTCTAAACTCCAATCTAGAACACCACTTCCACTGAGGCTCTCTTGCCCTAGTAACCAGATTTGGTAAGGGTGAACTGCTGCCACCTTGTGGCCGTTTCACACAACAGCAGCTTTAATCCCAACGCTAATGGTCAGTTGATATTCAAAATCATTGCAGGCCTGTAAATGACACCTGCCCTGAAAACAAATGCTGGGGTCACAAATCGACCAAAAAATTCAAAGGACGTCCATATTTCAAAACGACCGTTTCAAAAAGCATATTTTACGCACATTAGTGTTCTGCTTCTTTTCCTTTCTTTCCTTTTTTGTTAAAAAAAAAACGGGAATGGAAAAAGGCCTCCCTCAGAATGGGCGAAAATCGTTGCAAACGAATCAATGGACAGAGGTTTAATCTCCAATATATATAAACAGCTCATGCAGCTTAATATTAAAAAAACAAACAACCCAATACAAAAATGGGCAGAAGATCTAAAGAGACGTTTCTTCAAAGGAGACACAGAGATGGCCAAGACGCACATGAAAAGCTGCTCAACAGCACTAATTATTAGAGAAATGCAAATCAAAACTACAATGAGGTATCACCTCACACCTGTTAGAATCGGCATCATCAGAAAATCTACAAACAACCAATTCTGGGGAGGGTGTGGACAAAAGGAGCCCTCTTCCACTATTGGTGGGAATGTAAATTGATACAGTCACTATGGAGAACAGTATGGAGTTTCCTTAAAAAAACTAGAAATAGAATTACCATCTGATCCAGCAATCCCACTTCTGGGCATATACCCAGAGAAAACCGTATTTCAAAAAGGCACATTCACCACAATGTTCGTTGCAGCACTATATACAATAGCCAGGTAATGGAAGCAACCTAAATGCCCACAGACAGATGAATGGATAAAGATGTGGTACATATATAAAATGGAATATTACTCGGCCATAAAAAGGAATGAAACTGGGTCATTTGTAGAGACATCGATGGATCGAGAGACTGTCATACAGAATGAAGTAAGTCAGAAAGAGGAAAACAAATATTGTCTATTAACGCATATATGTGGAGCCTAAAAATGGTACAGATGAACTGGTTGGCAGGGAAGAAATAAAGACACAGAGGTAGAGAACAAACGTATGGACACCAAGTGTGGGAAGCCATGGGGTGGTGGTGGTGGGATGAGTTGGGAGTTTGGGATTGACCTGTGTACATGTATATGCATAAAATACATAACTAATAATAACGTGCTGTATAAAAAAAATAAATAAAATAAAATTTCAAAATTTTAAAAAATAAAATTTAAAAATAAAACAGAAAAAAGTTCTTCCCGTCACACAGATGTATTTATAGGAATGAATTATTTCCATGCTTATATCTATAAATACATAAAAGAGGAATAAAATCTAACTTGAACCATAAAAGAAAAAAAAAATCCTGAACCCACGAGTTATACAGAGGAAAACCCTATCAGGGCACTTGCTCCACTGGTAAACAATTCTGAAATTGGTCAGAGGTGGGGAATCATCTCCCATACAGCCAGCAACCCACCCCCCACGCAAGGAGCGTCCTCATTGCAAAGCTGGGGGACTGTGCCAAGGCATCTGTGAGTAAACGTGAGCTGAGCCCCAGACCAGCTGCTGCTGAACTGTTCCCACCCTTCCCAGGTAAAACACCTGAATATGTACAAGGGCTTGAAAGCCTAGAGGAAGGACCGTGGTGCCACACCAGTGACAGCACGCAGGCCAACTTGGTGCCTGCAGGCCAGCCAGGGTGGTCCTGGCCCCGGGCGCTCTTCCAGAAGCTTTCCATTGCCCTGCCTGAGATACCCCTCCTGTCCGGGCCCCCACTGCTTTTTTCCATCCTCACCTCTGTCCGGAGAGAAATTCCAGCGGAAGGTATGGGTGACACAACCTCTTCTTTACAGGCGGCAGCCTGGCAACTCCTGCAGAAAGGCCAGCAGAACCCCACTCACACCGGGCCACCCACAAAGCTGTGGCCCCTCACTCCCTCCCACCAGCACAGCCCCGAGACTGCTGACGGGGCAGAGAATATGGAGGCAGGCACAGCTTCAGGGGCTATTGCTGCCTGGAGCGCTGTTTATATTGACCTCAATGAGGCACACCTGGGGAGGGCGGGCCGGCAGGGTAAGGCTGCCCAGGTCAGCTAATCCACAACCCTCAGGGAATCACATTGTTGAAAATGGACCCCGCTAAGGCAGAAGAGAAGCCAAGGGAAAAAAGGACACAATGCCATTTGCAGCACCGTAGATGAGTCTAGAAGTAATCACGTGACTTGTAGTAAGTCAGAAAGTGAAAGACACATATCCTATCATATCACTTATAGGTGTTACCTAGAAATGGATACCAGGGCAGATATTTCCACGGAGAAGGGCAATCACAGATTCATTAAACAAACTTATGGTTCACCAATGGAAAGGTGTGAGGATTGGTTTCATTACGATATCGGGGTTAACAGACATATACAAACACAGGTGACATATATAATCACCAAAGATCTACAGAATACCAAGAGAGGACTACTCAACATTCTGTCATAACGTACATGGGAAAAGGATCCCAGGAAGAACAGACATCTGTATATGTGTAAAAGAACCACATCTTCCACACCTACAGCAAGCCAAACATTGTAATCAAACTTGCTGTAATAAAAAATAAAAAAAATTAAATTAAAAACACGAACAAGAAGTAGTGAGACAAACGTGAGGGGCTTTCTCCTGGCACATTCCATTCTAAACTCCAATCTAGAACACCACTTCCACTGAGGCTCTCTTGCCCTAGTAACCAGATTTGGTAAGGGTGAACTGCTGCCACCTTGTGGCCGTTTCACACAACAGCAGCTTTAATCCCAACGCTAATGGTCAGTTGATATTCAAAATCATTGCAGGCCTGTAAATGACACCTGCCCTGAAAACAAATCCTGGGGTCACATATCAACCAAAAAATTCAAAGGACGTCCATATTTCAAAACGACCGTTTCAAAAGGCATATTTTACGCACATTACTGTTCTGCTTCTTTTCCTTTCTTTCCTTTTTTGTTAAAAAAAACGGGAATGGAAAAAGGCCTCCCTCAGAATGGGCGAAAATCGTTGCAGACGAATCAATGGACAGAGGTTTAATCTCCAATATATATAAACAGCTCATGCAGCTTAATATTAAAAAAACAAACAACCCAATACAAAAATGGGCAGAAGATCTAAAGAGACGTTTCTTCAAAGGAGACACAGAGATGGCCAAGACGCACATGAAAAGCTGCTCAACAGCACTAATTATTAGAGAAATGCAAATCAAAACTACAATGAGGTATCACCTCACACCTGTTAGAATCGGCATCATCAGAAAATCTACAAACAACCAATTCTGGGGAGGGTGTGGACAAAAGGAGCCCTCTTCCACTATTGGTGGGAATGTAAATTGATACAGTCACTATGGAGAACAGTATGGAGTTTCCTTAAAAAAACTAGAAATAGAATTACCATCTGATCCAGCAATCCCACTTCTGGGCATATACCCAGAGAAAACCGTATTTCAAAAAGGCACATTCACCACAATGTTCGTTGCAGCACTATATACAATAGCCAGGTAATGGAAGCAACCTAAATGCCCACAGACAGATGAATGGATAAAGATGTTGTACATATATAAAATGGAATATTACTCGGCCATAAAAAGGAATGAAACTGGGTCATTTGTAGAGACATCGATGGATCGAGAGACTGTCATACAGAATGAAGTAAGTCAGAAAGAGGAAAACAAATATTGTCTATTAACGCATATATGTGGAGCCTAAAAATGGTACAGATGAACTGGTTGGCAGGGAAGAAATAGAGACACAGAGGTAGAGAACAAACGTATGGACACCAAGTGTGGGAAGCCATGGGGTGGTGGTGGTGGGATGAGTTGGGAGTTTGGGATTGACCTGTATACATGTATATGCATAAAATACATAACTAATAATAACGTGCTGTATAAAAAAAATAAATAAAATAAAATTTCAAAATTTTAAAAAATAAAATTTAAAAATAAAACAGAAAAAAGTTCTTACCGTCACACAGATGTATTTATAGGAATGAATTATTTCCATGCTTATATCTATAAATACATAAAAGAGGAATAAAATCTAACTTGAACCATAAAAGAAAAAAAAATCCTGAACCCACGAGTTATACAGAGGAAAACCCTATCAGGGCACTTGCTCCAGTGGTAAACAATTCTGAAATTGGTCAGAGGTGGGGAATCATCTCCCATACAGCCAGCAACCCACCCCCCACGCAAGCAGCGTCCTCATTGCAAAGCTGGGGGACTGTGCCAAGGCATCTGTGAGTAAACGTGAGCTGAGCCCCAGACCAGCTGCTGCTGAACTGTTCCCACCCTTCCCAGGTAAAACACCTGAATATGTACAAGGGCTTGAAAGCCTAGAGGAAGGACCGTGGTGCCACACCAGTGACAGCACGCAGGCCAACTTGGTGCCTGCAGGCCAGCCAGGGTGGTCCTGGCCCCGGGCGCTCTTCCAGAAGCTTTCCATTGCCCTGCCTGAGATACCCCTCCTGTCCCGGCCCCCACTGCTTTTTTCCATCCTCACCTCTGTCCGGAGAGAAATTCCAGCGGAAGGTATGGGTGACACAACCTCTTCTTTACAGGCGGCAGCCTGGCAACTCCTGCAGAAAGGCCAGCAGAACCCCACTCACACCGGGCCACCCACAAAGCTGTGGCCCCTCACTCCCTCCCACCAGCACAGCCCCGAGACTGCTGACGGGGCAGAGAATATGGAGGCAGGCACAGCTTCAGGGGCTATTGCTGCCTGGAGCGCTGTTTATATTGACCTCAATGAGGCACACCTGGGGAGGGCGGGCCGGCAGGGTAAGGCTGCCCAGGTCAGCTAATCCACAACCCTCAGGGAATCACATTGTTGAAAATGGACCCCGCTAAGGCAGAAGAGAAGCCAAGGGAAAAAAGGACACAATGCCATTTGCAGCACCGTAGATGAGTCTAGAAGTAATCACGTGACTTGTAGTAAGTCAGAAAGTGAAAGACACATATCCTATCATATCACTTATAGGTGTTACCTAGAAATGGATACCAGGGCAGATATTTCCACGGAGAAGGGCAATCACAGATTCATTAAACAAACTTATGGTTCACCAATGGAAAGGTGTGAGGATTGGTTTCATTACGATATCGGGGTTAACAGACATATACAAACACAGGTGACATATATAAACACCAAAGATCTACAGAATACCAAGAGAGGACTACTCAACATTCTGTCATAACGTACATGGGAAAAGGATCCCAGGAAGAACAGACATCTGTATATGTGTAAAAGAACCACATCTTCCACACCTACAGCAAGCCAAACATTGTAATCAAACTTGCTGTAATAAAAAATAAAAAAAAAATTAAATTAAAAACACGAACAAGAAGTAGTGAGACAAACGTGAGGGGCTTTCTCCTGGCACATTCCATTCTAAACTCCAATCTAGAACACCACTTCCACTGAGGCTCTCTTGCCCTAGTAACCAGATTTGGTAAGGGTGAACTGCTGCCACCTTGTGGCCGTTTCACACAACAGCAGCTTTAATCCCAACGCTAATGGTCAGTTGATATTCAAAATCATTGCAGGCCTGTAAATGACACCTGCCCTGAAAACAAATCCTGGGGTCACATATCGACCAAAAAATTCAAAGGACGTCCATATTTCAAAACGACCGTTTCAAAAGGCATATTTTACGCACATTACTGTTCTGCTTCTTTTCCTTTCTTTCCTTTTCTGTTAAAAAAAACGGGAATGGAAAAAGGCCTCCCTCAGAATGGGCGAAAATCGTTGCAGACAAATCAATGGACAGAGGTTTATTCTCCAATATATAAACAAAACATGCAGCTTAATATTAAAAAAACAAACAACCCAATACAAAAATGGGCAGAAGATCTAAAGAGACGTTTCTTCAAAGGAGACACAGAGATGGCCAAGACGCACATGAAAAGCTGCTCAACAGCACTAATTATTAGAGAAATGCAAATCAAAACTACAATGAGGTATCACCTCACACCTGTTAGAATCGGCATCATCAGAAAATCTACAAACAACCAATTCTGGGGAGGGTGTGGACAAAAGGAGCCCTCTTCCACTATTGGTGGGAATGTAAATTGATACAGTCACTATGGAGAACAGTATGGAGTTTCCTTAAAAAAACTAGAAATAGAATTACCATCTGATCCAGCAATCCCACTTCTGGGCATATACCCAGAGAAAACCGTATTTCAAAAAGGCACATTCACCACAATGTTCGTTGCAGCACTATATACAATAGCCAGGTAATGGAAGCAACCTAAATGCCCACAGACAGATGAATGGATAAAGATGTGGTACATATATAAAATGGAATATGACTCGGCCATAAAAAGGAATGAAACTGGGTCATTTGTAGAGACATCGATGGATCGAGAGACTGTCATACAGAATGAAGTAAGTCAGAAAGAGGAAAACAAATATTGTCTATTAACGCATATATGTGGAGCCTAAAAATGGTACAGATGAACTGGTTTGCAGGGAAGAAATAGAGACAGAGAGGTAGAGAACAAACTTATGGACACCAAGTGTGGGAAGCCATGGGGTGGTGGTGGTGGGATGAGTTGGGAGTTTGGGATTGACCTGTATACATGTATATGCATAAAATACATAACTAATAATAACGTGCTGTATAAAAAAAATAAATAAAATAAAATTTCAAAATTTTAAAAAATAAAATTTAAAAATAAAACAGAAAAAAGTTCTTCCCGTCACACAGATGTATTTATAGGAATGAATTATTTCCATGCTTATATCTATAAATACATAAAAGAGGAATAAAATCTAACTTGAACCATAAAAGAAAAAAAAATCCTGAACCCACGAGTTATACAGAGGAAAACCCTATCAGGGCACTTGCTCCACTGGTAAACAATTCTGAAATTGGTCAGAGGTGGGGAATCATCTCCCATACAGCCAGCAACCCACCCCCCACGCAAGGAGCGTCCTCATTGCAAAGCTGGGGGACTGTGCCAAGGCATCTGTGAGTAAACGTGAGCTGAGCCCCAGACCAGCTGCTGCTGAACTGTTCCCACCCTTCCCAGGTAAAACACCTGAATATGTACAAGGGCTTGAAAGCCTAGAGGAAGGACCGTGGTGCCACACCAGTGACAGCACGCAGGCCAACTTGGTGCCTGCAGGCCAGCCAGGGTGGTCCTGGCCCCGGGCGCTCTTCTAGAAGCTTTCCATTGCCCTGCCTGAGATACCCCTCCTGTCCCGGCCCCCACTGCTTTTTTCCATCCTCACCTCTGTCCGGAGAGAAATTCCAGCGGAAGGTATGGGTGACACAACCTCTTCTTTACAGGCGGCAGCCTGGCAACTACTGCAGAAAGGCCAGCAGAACCCCACTCACACCGGGCCACCCACAAAGCTGTGGCCCCTCACTCCCTCCCACCAGCACAGCCCCGAGACTGCTGACGGGGCAGAGAATATGGAGGCAGGCACAGCTTCAGGGGCTATTGCTGCCTGGAGCGCTGTTTATATTGACCTCAATGAGGCACACCTGGGGAGGGCGGGCCGGCAGGGTAAGGCTGCCCAGGTCAGCTAATCCACAACCCTCAGGGAATCACATTGTTGAAAATGGACCCCGCTAAGGCAGAAGAGAAGCCAAGGGAAAAAAGGACACAATGCCATTTGCAGCACCGTAGATGAGTCTAGAAGTAATCACGTGACTTGTAGTAAGTCAGAAAGTGAAAGACACATATCCTATCATATCACTTATAGGTGTTACCTGAAAATGGATACCAGGGCAGATATTTCCACGGAGAAGGGCAATCACAGATTCATTAAACAAACTTATGGTTCACCAATGGAAAGGTGTGAGGATTGGTTTCATTACGATATCGGGGTTAACAGACATATACAAACACAGGTGACATATATAATCACCAAAGATCTACAGAATACCAAGAGAGGACTACTCAACATTCTGTCATAACGTACATGGGAAAAGGATCCCAGGAAGAACAGACATCTGTATATGTGTAAAAGAACCACATCTTCCACACCTACAGCAAGCCAAACATTGTAATCAAACTTGCTGTAATAAAAAATAAAAAAAATTAAATTAAAAACACGAACAAGAAGTAGTGAGACAAACGTGAGGGGCTTTCTCCTGGCACATTCCATTCTAAACTCCAATCTAGAACACCACTTCCACTGAGGCTCTCTTGCCCTAGTAACCAGATTTGGTAAGGGTGAACTGCTGCCACCTTGTGGCCGTTTCACACAACAGCAGCTTTAATCCCAACGCTAATGGTCAGTTGATATTCAAAATCATTGCAGGCCTGTAAATGACACCTGCCCTGAAAACAAATCCTGGGGTCACATATCGACCAAAAAATTCAAAGGACGTCCATATTTCAAAACGACCGTTTCAAAAGGCATATTTTACGCACATTACTGTTCTGCTTCTTTTCCTTTCTTTCCTTTTTTGTTAAAAAAAACGGGAATGGAAAAAGGCCTCCCTCAGAATGGGCGAAAATCGTTGCAGACAAATCAATGGACAGAGGTTTATTCTCCAATATATAAACAAAACATGCAGCTTAATATTAAAAAAACAAACAACCCAATACAAAAATGGGCAGAAGATCTAAAGAGACGTTTCTTCAAAGGAGACACAGAGATGGCCAAGACGCACATGAAAAGCTGCTCAACAGCACTAATTATTAGAGAAATGCAAATCAAAACTACAATGAGGTATCACCTCACACCTGTTAGAATCGGCATCATCAGAAAATCTACAAACAACCAATTCTGGGGAGGGTGTGGACAAAAGGAGCCCTCTTCCACTATTGGTGGGAATGTAAATTGATACAGTCACTATGGAGAACAGTATGGAGTTTCCTTAAAAAAACTAGAAATAGAATTACCATCTGATCCAGCAATCCCACTTCTGGGCATATACCCAGAGAAAACCGTATTTCAAAAAGGCACATTCACCACAATGTTCGTTGCAGCACTATATACAATAGCCAGGTAATGGAAGCAACCTAAATGCCCACAGACAGATGAATGGATAAAGATGTGGTACATATATAAAATGGAATATTACTCGGCCATAAAAAGGAATGAAACTGGGTCATTTGTAGAGACATCGATGGATCGAGAGACTGTCATAAAGAATGAAGTAAGTCAGAAAGAGGAAAACAAATATTGTCTATTAACGCATATATGTGGAGCCTAAAAATGGTACAGATGAACTGGTTGGCAGGGAAGAAATAGAGACACAGAGGTAGAGAACAAACGTATGGACACCAAGTGTGGGAAGCCATGGGGTGGTGGTGGTGGGATGAGTTGGGAGTTTGGGATTGACCTGTATACATGTATATGCATAAACTACATAACTAATAATAACGTGCTGTATAAAAAAAATAAATAAAATAAAATTTCTAAATTTTAAAAAATAAAATTTAAAAATAAAACAGAAAAAAGTTCTTCCCGTCACACAGATGTATTTATAGGAATTAATTATTTCCATGCTTATATCTATAAATACATAAAAGAGGAATAAAATCTAACTTGAACCACAAAAGAAAAAAAAGTCCTGAACCCACGAGTTATACAGAGGAAAACCCTATCAGGGCACTTGCTCCAGTGGTAAACAATTCTGAAATTGGTCAGAGGTGGGGAATCATCTCCCATACAGCCAGCAACCCACCCCCCATGCAAGGAGCGTCCTCATTGCAAAGCTGGGGGACCGTGCCGAGGCATCTGTGAGTAAACGTGAGCTGAGCCCCAGGCCAGCTGCTGCTGAACTGTTTCCACCCTTTCCAGGTAAAACACCTGAATATGTACAAGGGCTTGAAAGCCTAGAGGAAGGACCGTGGAGCCTCACCAGCGACAGCACGCAGGCCAACTTGGTGCCTGCAGGCCAGCCAGGGTGGTCATGGTCCCGGGCGCTCTTCCAGAAGCTTTCCATTGCCTTGCCTGAGATACCCCTCCTGTCCCGGCCCCCACTGCTTTTTTTTCCTTCCTCACCTCTGTCCGGAGACAAATTCCAGCGGAAGGTATGTGTGACACAACCACTTCTTTACAGGCGGCAGCATGGCAACTCCTGCAGAAAGGCCAGCAGAACCCCACTCACACCGGGCCACCCACAAAGCTGTGGCCCCTCACTCCCTCCCACCAGCACAGCCCCGAGACTGCTGACGGGGCAGAGAATATGGAGGCAGGCACAGCTTCAGGGGCTATTGCTGCCTGGAGCGCTGTTTATATTGACCTCAACGAGGCACACCTAGGGAGGGCGGGCCGGCAGGGTAAGGCTGCCCAGGTCAGCTAATACACAACCCTGAGGGAATCACATTGTTGAAAATGGACCCCGCTAAGGCAGAAGAGAAGCCAAGGGAAAAAAGGACACAATGCCATTTGCAGCACCGTAGATGAGTCTAGAAGTAATCACGTGACTTGTAGTAAGTCAGAAAGTGAAAGACACATATCCTATCATATCACTTATAGGTGTTACCTAAAAATGGATACCAGGGCAGATATTTCCACGGAGAAGGGCAATCACAGATTCATTAAACAAACTTATGGTTCACCAATGGAAAGGTGTGAGGATTGGTTTCATTACGATATCGGGGTTAACAGACATATACAAACACAGGTGACATATATAATCACCAAAGACCTACAGAATACCAAGAGAGGACTACTCAACATTCTGTCATAACGTACATGGGAAAAGGATCCCAGGAAGAACAGACATCTGTATATGTGTAAAAGAACCACATCTTCCACACCTACAGCAAGCCAAACATTGTAATCAAACTTGCTGTAATAAAAAATAAAAAATTAAATTAAAAACACGAACAAGAAGTAGTGAGACAAACGTGAGGGGCTTTCTCCTGGCACATTCCATTCTAAACTCCAATCTAGAACACCACTTCCACTGAGGCTCTCTTGCCCTAGTAACCAGATTTGGTAAGGGTGAACTGCTGCCACCTTGTGGCCGTTTCACACAACAGCAGCTTTAATCCCAACGCTAATGGTCAGTTGATATTCAAAATCATTGCAGGCCTGTAAATGACACCTGCCCTGAAAACAAATCCTGGGGTCACATATCGACCAAAAAATTCAAAGGACGTCCATATTTCAAAACGACCGTTTCAAAAGGCATATTTTACGCACATTAGTGTTCTGCTTCTTTTCCTTTCTTTCATTTTGTTAAAAAAAACGGGAATGGAAAAAGGCCTCCCTCAGAATGGGCGAAAATCGTTGCAGACGAATCAATGGAAAGAGGTTTAATCTCCAATATATATATAAACAGCTCATGCAGCTTAATATTAAAAAAAAAACAACCCAAAAAAATGGGCAGAAGATCTAAAGAGACGTTTCTTCAAAGGAGACAAAGAGATGGCCAAGACGCACATGAAAAACTGCTCAACAGCACTAATTTTTAGAGAAAAATGGTTCCAAACATCGTGGAACTTACGCACGATGGAATATCCCTCAGCCACGAAATCCATGTCATAAGACCAGTAGCAGCAAAATGAGTGGATTCAGGTACGATGATTCTAAGTGAAAGAAGTCACACAGGAAAAGAAACTTATCATAAGATATCACTTAGGAAGATCCTGTAAACATGGCTATACATGAAGTGAGTTAGGCAAGAGAACAGAGTCTCACATTTAGAAAACACTCTTATGCCTGCTTAAGGGGGAAGGAGAGGTGGGGTGATGCATCAAACCAGAGTTTGATATAAGCACAGGTACCGTTCCAAAAACCAACTATGGAATAGACAAGACCTACACCTTCCTCAGTGAAAGGGACTCAAAACCCCATATGTCCCGCAGAGGAATAGATCTGACTAGTAAGAATCTTAAAACCTATGTATTGATATGTCTCCGTAAGGGAATCAAGTGTGTCTAGACTGGCATAAACATGGCAGCGAGAATCAGCTCAAACCCACTCTAAAAAGGAATTTCAAAAACAGAACAAAGAAACAGGGAAATTCTTTACAATTCCTTCAGGGTCTCTGATGCAACCTGGAATGACCCTATCTACAATGACAGCTGGATGTGGCATAAGGCTGGACACTTGGGACTGAGAGGATTGGTGAGATTGGGTGAGCAAATGCAGACCCTTTAAAGCAATAATGCATGGCACCCATTCCATGGGTCCCAGCTCTCCAGGTTGAAGGGAATATTACTACAGCTATAACGTGGACGGGAAACCTAGAGAATGGACACACTGTGAATACGAAAGGTTTCTAAAACTCAACGAAGAGCCCCTCTCCTGGTGCTCCGGTTTGACTTTCCAACTGCTTTCCTATCAATCTCCCAACTTGGAGAGACAGCCCCTTTAAGCTCCTGGTTCGCACAGGTTGCCAATTTGGCAGAGGATGAAAGGGAAGAGGGAGAACCAATGAGAGAGTAGCTGTTAGGCATTTGGATGGGCACATGTCACTCTAATTTCCCGGCAGGAAGAAGAATTAACCAAAGTCTCAGCCACCCACCGGGAACCAGTATAGGTCCTGAACCAAAAGTTTGGACTTGCGTTCAGCTCACAAGAAACGAGTTGAAAAATGGAGCTCAGGGGCACAGCAATTCACAAACTGGCAGAGAAATCAAGGCCAACTATCCTCCAAAAATCTGTTGAGGGAAGGCAACGAGGCGGACTTGAAAGCGAGGCAGAATAGCAGGAAACAGATTTCAAGAGGTACGTTGGAATCGCCTGTAAAGCACAGGAAGAGGGGCACAACTTCGACAATGATGCACTTGGCCAAAAAGGGCGTATGCGTTTTCTCCTGAATATATTCAGGAGAAAACGCATACGCCCTTTTTGGCCAAGCAAGCAAGCGGGCAATGCAAATCTGCACTACAAAGAAGTATCACTTCCCACCGGTCAAAAGGGACATCCACAAAATGTGTAAAAACCAGAAAGGCAAGACAGGCCCTGGAGAACAGGGAGCCTTGTTATGCTGATGGGCGGGATGTAAGTTGCCAACTGCCTCACTGGAGGAGTGCATTGTGTTCCCTAAAACAAGTAAACAACAGAGCTACAGAGCCAAGGGCACGTCCAGTCTAGGGAATATACCTTGGGAAAACTGAAATTCCATAAGACAGAGCCACCCCCAAATTGAGGGCTGCACTGCTTACAGGAACCTCAACCTGGGTACACCTGAAATATCCCAGGAAATATAAAAATGGTTCCAAACATCGTGGAACTTACGCACGATGGAATATCCCTCAGCCACGAAATCCATGTCATAAGACCAGTAGCAGCAAAATGATTGGATTCAGGTACGATGATTCTAAGTGAAAGAAGTCACACAGGAAAAGAAACTTATCATAAGATATCACTTAGGAAGATCCTGTAAACATGGCTACACATGAACTGAGTTAGGCAAGAGAACAGAGTCTCACATTTAGAAAACACTCTTATGCCTGCTTAAGGGGGAAGGAGAGGTGGGGTGATGCATCAAACCAGAGTTTGATATAAGCACAGGTACCGTTCCAAAAACCAACTATGGAATAGACAAGACCTACACCTTCCTCAGTGAAAGGGACTCAAAACCCCATATTTCCCGCAGAGGAATAGATCTGACTAGTAAGAATCTTAAAACCTATGTATTGATATGTCTCCGTAAGGGAATCAAGTGTGTCTAGACTGGCATAAACATGGCAGCGAGAATCAGCTCAAACCCACTCTAAAAAGGAATTTCAAAAACAGAACAAAGAAACAGGGAAATTCTTTACAATTCCTTCAGGGTCTCTGATGCAACCTGGAATGACCCTATCTACAATGACAGCTGGATGTGGCATAAGGCTGGACACTTGGGACTGAGAGGATTGGTGAGATTGGGTGAGCAAATGCAGACCCTTTAAAGCAATAATGCATGGCACCCATTCCATGGGTCCCAGCTCTCCAGGTTGAAGGGAATATTACTACAGCTATAACGTGGACGGGAAACCTAGAGAATGGACACACTGTGAATACGAAAGGTTTCTAAAACTCAACGAAGAGCCCCTCTCCTGGTGCTCCGGTTTGACTTTCCAACTGCTTTCCTATCAATCTCCCAACTTGGAGAGACAGCCCCTTTAAGCTCCTGGTTCGCACAGGTTGCCAATTTGGCAGAGGATGAAAGGGAAGAGGGAGAACCAATGAGAGAGTAGCTGTTAGGCATTTGGATGGGCACATGTCACTCTAATTTCCCGGCAGGAAGAAGAATTAACCAAAGTCTCAGCCACCCACCGGGAACCAGTATAGGTCCTGAACCAAAAGTTTGGACTTGCGTTCAGCTCACAAGAAACGAGTTGAAAAATGGAGCTCAGGGGCACAGCAATTCACAAACTGGCAGAGTAATCAAGGCCAACTATCGTCCAAAAATCTGTTGAGGGAAGGCAACGAGGCGGACTTGAAAGCGAGGCAGAATAGCAGGAAACAGATTTCAAGAGGTACGTTGGAATCGCCTGTAAAGCACAGGAAGAGGGGCACAACTTCGACAATGATGCACTTGGCCAAAAAGGGCGTATGCGTTTTCTCCTGAATATATTCAGGAGAAAACGCATACGCCCTTTTTGGCCAAGCAAACAAGCGGGCAATGCAAATCTGCACTACAAAGAAGTATCACTTCCCACCGGTCAAAAGGGACATCCACAAAATGTGTAAAAACCAGAAAGGCAAGACAGGCCCTGGAGAACAGGGAGCCTTGTTATGCTGATGGGCGGGATGTAAGTTGCCAACTGCCTCACTGGAGGAGTGCATTGTGTTCCCTAAAACAAGTAAACAACAGAGCTACAGAGCCAAGGGCACGTCCAGTCTAGGGAATATACCTTGGGAAAACTGAAATTCCATAAGACAGAGCCACCCCCAAATTGAGGGCTGCACTGCTTACAGGAACCTCAACCTGGGTACACCTGAAATATCCCAGGAAATATAAAAATGGTTCCAAACATCGTGGAACTTACGCACGATGGAATATCCCTCAGCCACGAAATCCATGTCATAAGACCAGTAGCAGCAAAATGAGTGGATTCAGGTACGATGATTCTAAGTGAAAGAAGTCACACAGGAAAAGAAACTTATCATAAGATATCACTTAGGAAGATCCTGTAAACATGGCTATACATGAAGTGAGTTAGGCAAGAGAACAGAGTCTCACATTTAGAAAACACTCTTATGCCTGCTTAAGGGGGAAGGAGAGGTGGGGTGATGCATCAAACCAGAGTTTGATATAAGCACAGGTACCGTTCCAAAAACCAACTATGGAATAGACAAGACCTACACCTTCCTCAGTGAAAGGGACTCAAAACCCCATATGTCCCGCAGAGGCATAGATCTGACTAGTAAGAATCTTAAAACCTATGTATTGATATGTCTCCGTAAGGGAATCAAGTGTGTCTAGACTGGCATAAACATGGCAGCGAGAATCAGCTCAAACCCACTCTAAAAAGGAATTTCAAAAACAGAACAAAGAAACAGGGAAATTCTTTACAATTCCTTCAGGGTCTCTGATGCAACCTGGAATGACCCTATCTACAATGACAGCTGGATGTGGCATAAGGCTGGACACTTGGGACTGAGAGGATTGGTGAGATTGGGTGAGCAAATGCAGACCCTTTAAAGCAATAATGCATGGCACCCATTCCATGGGTCCCAGCTCTCCAGGTTGAAGGGAATATTACTACAGCTATAACGTGGACGGGAAACCTAGAGAATGGACACACTGTGAATACGAAAGGTTTCTAAAACTCAACGAAGAGCCCCTCTCCTGGTGCTCCGGTTTGACTTTCCAACTGCTTTCCTATCAATCTCCCAACTTGGAGAGACAGCCCCTTTAAGCTCCTGGTTCGCACAGGTTGCCAATTTGGCAGAGGATGAAAGGGAAGAGGGAGCACCAATGAGAGAGTAGCTGTTAGGCATTTGGATGGGCACATGTCACTCTAATTTCCCGGCAGGAAGAAGAATTAACCAAAGTCTCAGCCACCCACCGGGAACCAGTATAGGTCCTGAACCAAAAGTTTGGACTTGCGTTCAGCTCACAAGAAACGAGTTGAAAAATGGAGCTCAGGGGCACAGCAATTCACAAACTGGCAGAGTAATCAAGGCCAACTATCGTCCAAAAATCTGTTGAGGGAAGGCAACGAGGCGGACTTGAAAGCGAGGCAGAATAGCAGGAAACAGATTTCAAGAGGTACGTTGGAATCGCCTGTAAAGCACAGGAAGAGGGGCACAACTTCGACAATGATGCACTTGGCCAAAAAGGGCGTATGCGTTTTCTCCTGAATATATTCAGGAGAAAACGCATACGCCCTTTTTGGCCAAGCAAGCAAGCGGGCAATGCAAATCTGCACTACAAAGAAGTATCACTTCCCACCGGTCAAAAGGGACATCCACAAAATGTGTAAAAACCAGAAAGGCAAGACAGGCCCTGGAGAACAGGGAGCCTTGTTATGCTGATGGGCGGGATGTAAGTTGCCAACTGCCTCACTGGAGGAGTGCATTGTGTTCCCTAAAACAAGTAAACAACAGAGCTACAGAGCCAAGGGCACGTGCAGTCTAGGGAATATACCTTGGGAAAACTGAAATTCCATAAGACAGAGCCACCCCCAAATTGAGGGCTGCACTGCTTACAGGAACCTCAACCTGGGTACACCTGAAATATCCCAGGAAATATAAAAATGGTTCCAAACATCGTGGAACTTACGCACGATGGAATATCCCTCAGCCACGAAATCCATGTCATAAGACCAGTAGCAGCAAAATGATTGGATTCAGGTACGATGATTCTAAGTGAAAGAAGTCACACAGGAAAAGAAACTTATCATAAGATATCACTTAGGAAGATCCTGTAAACATGGCTACACATGAACTGAGTTAGGCAAGAGAACAGAGTCTCACATTTAGAAAACACTCTTATGCCTGCTTAAGGGGGAAGGAGAGGTGGGGTGATGCATCAAACCAGAGTTTGATATAAGCACAGGTACCGTTCCAAAAACCAACTATGGAATAGACAAGACCTACACCTTCCTCAGTGAAAGGGACTCAAAACCCCATATTTCCCGCAGAGGAATAGATCTGACTAGTAAGAATCTTAAAACCTATGTATTGATATGTCTCCGTAAGGGAATCAAGTGTGTCTAGACTGGCATAAACATGGCAGCGAGAATCAGCTCAAACCCACTCTAAAAAGGAATTTCAAAAACAGAACAAAGAAACAGGGAAATTCTTTACAATTCCTTCAGGGTCTCTGATGCAACCTGGAATGACCCTATCTACAATGACAGCTGGATGTGGCATAAGGCTGGACACTTGGGACTGAGAGGATTGGTGAGATTGGGTGAGCAAATGCAGACCCTTTAAAGCAATAATGCATGGCACCCATTCCATGGGTCCCAGCTCTCCAGGTTGAAGGGAATATTACTACAGCTATAACGTGGACGGGAAACCTAGAGAATGGACACACTGTGAATACGAAAGGTTTCTAAAACTCAACGAAGAGCCCCTCTCCTGGTGCTCCGGTTTGACTTTCCAACTGCTTTCCTATCAATCTCCCAACTTGGAGAGACAGCCCCTTTAAGCTCCTGGTTCGCACAGGTTGCCAATTTGGCAGAGGATGAAAGGGAAGAGGGAGAACCAATGAGAGAGTAGCTGTTAGGCATTTGGATGGGCACATGTCACTCTAATTTCCCGGCAGGAAGAAGAATTAACCAAAGTCTCAGCCACCCACCGGGAACCAGTATAGGTCCTGAACCAAAAGTTTGGACTTGCGTTCAGCTCACAAGAAACGAGTTGAAAAATGGAGCTCAGGGGCACAGCAATTCACAAACTGGCAGAGTAATCAAGGCCAACTATCGTCCAAAAATCTGTTGAGGGAAGGCAACGAGGCGGACTTGAAAGCGAGGCAGAATAGCAGGAAACAGATTTCAAGAGGTACGTTGGAATCGCCTGTAAAGCACAGGAAGAGGGGCACAACTTCGACAATGATGCACTTGGCCAAAAAGGGCGTATGCGTTTTCTCCTGAATATATTCAGGAGAAAACGCATACGCCCTTTTTGGCCAAGCAAGCAAGCGGGCAATGCAAATCTGCACTACAAAGAAGTATCACTTCCCACCGGTCAAAAGGGACATCCACAAAATGTGTAAAAACCAGAAAGGCAAGACAGGCCCTGGAGAACAGGGAGCCTTGTTATGCTGATGGGCGGGATGTAAGTTGCCAACTGCCTCACTGGAGGAGTGCATTGTGTTCCCTAAAACAAGTAAACAACAGAGCTACAGAGCCAAGGGCACGTCCAGTCTAGGGAATATACCTTGGGAAAACTGAAATTCCATAAGACAGAGCCACCCCCAAATTGAGGGCTGCACTGCTTACAGGAACCTCAACCTGGGTACACCTGAAATATCCCAGGAAATATAAAAATGGTTCCAAACATCGTGGAACTTACGCACGATGGAATATCCCTCAGCCACGAAATCCATGTCATAAGACCAGTAGCAGCAAAATGAGTGGATTCAGGTACGATGATTCTAAGTGAAAGAAGTCACACAGGAAAAGAAACTTATCATAAGATATCACTTAGGAAGATCCTGTAAACATGGCTACACATGAACTGAGTTAGGCAAGAGAACAGAGTCTCACATTTAGAAAACACTCTTATGCCTGCTTAAGGGGGAAGGAGAGGTGGGGTGATGCATCAAACCAGAGTTTGATATAAGCACAGGTACCGTTCCAAAAACCAAATATGGTATAGACAAGACCTACACCTTCCTCACTGAAAGGGTCTCAAAACCCCATATTTCCCACAGAGGAATACATCTGACTAGTAAGAATCTTAAAACCTATGTATTGATATGTCTCCGTAAGGGAATCAAGTGTGTCTAGACTGGCATAAACATGGCAGCGAGAATCAGCTCAAACCCACTCTAAAAAGGAATTTCAAAAACAGAACAAAGAAACAGGGAAATTCTTTACAATTCCTTCAGGGTCTCTGATGCAACCTGGAATGACCCTATCTACAATGACAGCTGGATGTGGCATAAGGCTGGACACTTGGGACTGAGAGGATTGGTGAGATTGGGTGAGCAAATGCAGACCCTTTAAAGCAATAATGCATGGCACCCATTCCATGGGTCCCAGCTCTCCAGGTTGAAGGGAATATTACTACAGCTATAACGTGGACGGGAAACCTAGAGAATGGACACACTGTGAATACGAAAGGTTTCTAAAACTCAACGAAGAGCCCCTCTCCTGGTGCTCCGGTTTGACTTTCCAACTGCTTTCCTATCAATCTCCCAACTTGGAGAGACAGCCCCTTTAAGCTCCTGGTTCGCACAGGTTGCCAATTTGGCAGAGGATGAAAGGGAAGAGGGAGAACCAATGAGAGAGTAGCTGTTAGGCATTTGGATGGGCACATGTCACTCTAATTTCCCGGCAGGAAGAAGAATTAACCAAAGTCTCAGCCACCCACCGGGAACCAGTATAGGTCCTGAACCAAAAGTTTGGACTTGCGTTCAGCTCACAAGAAACGAGTTGAAAAATGGAGCTCAGGGGCACAGCAATTCACAAACTGGCAGAGTAATCAAGGCCAACTATCGTCCAAAAATCTGTTGAGGGAAGGCAACGAGGCGGACTTGAAAGCGAGGCAGAATAGCAGGAAACAGATTTCAAGAGGTACGTTGGAATCGCCTGTAAAGCACAGGAAGAGGGGCACAACTTCGACAATGATGCACTTGGCCAAAAAGGGCGTATGCGTTTTCTCCTGAATATATTCAGGAGAAAACGCATACGCCCTTTTTGGCCAAGCAAGCAAGCGGGCAATGCAAATCTGCACTACAAAGAAGTATCACTTCCCACCGGTCAAAAGGGACATCCACAAAATGTGTAAAAACCAGAAAGGCAAGACAGGCCCTGGAGAACAGGGAGCCTTGTTATGCTGATGGGCGGGATGTAAGTTGCCAACTGCCTCACTGGAGGAGTGCATTGTGTTCCCTAAAACAAGTAAACAACAGAGCTACAGAGCCAAGGGCACGTGCAGTCTAGGGAATATACCTTGGGAAAACTGAAATTCCATAAGACAGAGCCACCCCCAAATTGAGGGCTGCACTGCTTACAGGAACCTCAACCTGGGTACACCTGAAATATCCCAGGAAATATAAAAATGGTTCCAAACATCGTGGAACTTACGCACGATGGAATATCCCTCAGCCACGAAATCCATGTCATAAGACCAGTAGCAGCAAAATGATTGGATTCAGGTACGATGATTCTAAGTGAAAGAAGTCACACAGGAAAAGAAACTTATCATAAGATATCACTTAGGAAGATCCTGTAAACATGGCTACACATGAACTGAGTTAGGCAAGAGAACAGAGTCTCACATTTAGAAAACACTCTTATGCCTGCTTAAGGGGGAAGGAGAGGTGGGGTGATGCATCAAACCAGAGTTTGATATAAGCACAGGTACCGTTCCAAAAACCAACTATGGAATAGACAAGACCTACACCTTCCTCAGTGAAAGGGACTCAAAACCCCATATTTCCCGCAGAGGAATAGATCTGACTAGTAAGAATCTTAAAACCTATGTATTGATATGTCTCCGTAAGGGAATCAAGTGTGTCTAGACTGGCATAAACATGGCAGCGAGAATCAGCTCAAACCCACTCTAAAAAGGAATTTCAAAAACAGAACAAAGAAACAGGGAAATTCTTTACAATTCCTTCAGGGTCTCTGATGCAACCTGGAATGACCCTATCTACAATGACAGCTGGATGTGGCATAAGGCTGGACACTTGGGACTGAGAGGATTGGTGAGATTGGGTGAGCAAATGCAGACCCTTTAAAGCAATAATGCATGGCACCCATTCCATGGGTCCCAGCTCTCCAGGTTGAAGGGAATATTACTACAGCTATAACGTGGACGGGAAACCTAGAGAATGGACACACTGTGAATACGAAAGGTTTCTAAAACTCAACGAAGAGCCCCTCTCCTGGTGCTCCGGTTTGACTTTCCAACTGCTTTCCTATCAATCTCCCAACTTGGAGAGACAGCCCCTTTAAGCTCCTGGTTCGCACAGGTTGCCAATTTGGCAGAGGATGAAAGGGAAGAGGGAGAACCAATGAGAGAGTAGCTGTTAGGCATTTGGATGGGCACATGTCACTCTAATTTCCCGGCAGGAAGAAGAATTAACCAAAGTCTCAGCCACCCACCGGGAACCAGTATAGGTCCTGAACCAAAAGTTTGGACTTGCGTTCAGCTCACAAGAAACGAGTTGAAAAATGGAGCTCAGGGGCACAGCAATTCACAAACTGGCAGAGTAATCAAGGCCAACTATCGTCCAAAAATCTGTTGAGGGAAGGCAACGAGGCGGACTTGAAAGCGAGGCAGAATAGCAGGAAACAGATTTCAAGAGGTACGTTGGAATCGCCTGTAAAGCACAGGAAGAGGGGCACAACTTCGACAATGATGCACTTGGCCAAAAAGGGCGTATGCGTTTTCTCCTGAATATATTCAGGAGAAAACGCATACGCCCTTTTTGGCCAAGCAAACAAGCGGGCAATGCAAATCTGCACTACAAAGAAGTATCACTTCCCACCGGTCAAAAGGGACATCCACAAAATGTGTAAAAACCAGAAAGGCAAGACAGGCCCTGGAGAACAGGGAGCCTTGTTATGCTGATGGGCGGGATGTAAGTTGCCAACTGCCTCACTGGAGGAGTGCATTGTGTTCCCTAAAACAAGTAAACAACAGAGCTACAGAGCCAAGGGCACGTCCAGTCTAGGGAATATACCTTGGGAAAACTGAAATTCCATAAGACAGAGCCACCCCCAAATTGAGGGCTGCACTGCTTACAGGAACCTCAACCTGGGTACACCTGAAATATCCCAGGAAATATAAAAATGGTTCCAAACATCGTGGAACTTACGCACGATGGAATATCCCTCAGCCACGAAATCCATGTCATAAGACCAGTAGCAGCAAAATGAGTGGATTCAGGTACGATGATTCTAAGTGAAAGAAGTCACACAGGAAAAGAAACTTATCATAAGATATCACTTAGGAAGATCCTGTAAACATGGCTATACATGAAGTGAGTTAGGCAAGAGAACAGAGTCTCACATTTAGAAAACACTCTTATGCCTGCTTAAGGGGGAAGGAGAGGTGGGGTGATGCATCAAACCAGAGTTTGATATAAGCACAGGTACCGTTCCAAAAACCAACTATGGAATAGACAAGACCTACACCTTCCTCAGTGAAAGGGACTCAAAACCCCATATGTCCCGCAGAGGCATAGATCTGACTAGTAAGAATCTTAAAACCTATGTATTGATATGTCTCCGTAAGGGAATCAAGTGTGTCTAGACTGGCATAAACATGGCAGCGAGAATCAGCTCAAACCCACTCTAAAAAGGAATTTCAAAAACAGAACAAAGAAACAGGGAAATTCTTTACAATTCCTTCAGGGTCTCTGATGCAACCTGGAATGACCCTATCTACAATGACAGCTGGATGTGGCATAAGGCTGGACACTTGGGACTGAGAGGATTGGTGAGATTGGGTGAGCAAATGCAGACCCTTTAAAGCAATAATGCATGGCACCCATTCCATGGGTCCCAGCTCTCCAGGTTGAAGGGAATATTACTACAGCTATAACGTGGACGGGAAACCTAGAGAATGGACACACTGTGAATACGAAAGGTTTCTAAAACTCAACGAAGAGCCCCTCTCCTGGTGCTCCGGTTTGACTTTCCAACTGCTTTCCTATCAATCTCCCAACTTGGAGAGACAGCCCCTTTAAGCTCCTGGTTCGCACAGGTTGCCAATTTGGCAGAGGATGAAAGGGAAGAGGGAGCACCAATGAGAGAGTAGCTGTTAGGCATTTGGATGGGCACATGTCACTCTAATTTCCCGGCAGGAAGAAGAATTAACCAAAGTCTCAGCCACCCACCGGGAACCAGTATAGGTCCTGAACCAAAAGTTTGGACTTGCGTTCAGCTCACAAGAAACGAGTTGAAAAATGGAGCTCAGGGGCACAGCAATTCACAAACTGGCAGAGTAATCAAGGCCAACTATCGTCCAAAAATCTGTTGAGGGAAGGCAACGAGGCGGACTTGAAAGCGAGGCAGAATAGCAGGAAACAGATTTCAAGAGGTACGTTGGAATCGCCTGTAAAGCACAGGAAGAGGGGCACAACTTCGACAATGATGCACTTGGCCAAAAAGGGCGTATGCGTTTTCTCCTGAATATATTCAGGAGAAAACGCATACGCCCTTTTTGGCCAAGCAAGCAAGCGGGCAATGCAAATCTGCACTACAAAGAAGTATCACTTCCCACCGGTCAAAAGGGACATCCACAAAATGTGTAAAAACCAGAAAGGCAAGACAGGCCCTGGAGAACAGGGAGCCTTGTTATGCTGATGGGCGGGATGTAAGTTGCCAACTGCCTCACTGGAGGAGTGCATTGTGTTCCCTAAAACAAGTAAACAACAGAGCTACAGAGCCAAGGGCACGTGCAGTCTAGGGAATATACCTTGGGAAAACTGAAATTCCATAAGACAGAGCCACCCCCAAATTGAGGGCTGCACTGCTTACAGGAACCTCAACCTGGGTACACCTGAAATATCCCAGGAAATATAAAAATGGTTCCAAACATCGTGGAACTTACGCACGATGGAATATCCCTCAGCCACGAAATCCATGTCATAAGACCAGTAGCAGCAAAATGATTGGATTCAGGTACGATGATTCTAAGTGAAAGAAGTCACACAGGAAAAGAAACTTATCATAAGATATCACTTAGGAAGATCCTGTAAACATGGCTACACATGAACTGAGTTAGGCAAGAGAACAGAGTCTCACATTTAGAAAACACTCTTATGCCTGCTTAAGGGGGAAGGAGAGGTGGGGTGATGCATCAAACCAGAGTTTGATATAAGCACAGGTACCGTTCCAAAAACCAACTATGGAATAGACAAGACCTACACCTTCCTCAGTGAAAGGGACTCAAAACCCCATATTTCCCGCAGAGGAATAGATCTGACTAGTAAGAATCTTAAAACCTATGTATTGATATGTCTCCGTAAGGGAATCAAGTGTGTCTAGACTGGCATAAACATGGCAGCGAGAATCAGCTCAAACCCACTCTAAAAAGGAATTTCAAAAACAGAACAAAGAAACAGGGAAATTCTTTACAATTCCTTCAGGGTCTCTGATGCAACCTGGAATGACCCTATCTACAATGACAGCTGGATGTGGCATAAGGCTGGACACTTGGGACTGAGAGGATTGGTGAGATTGGGTGAGCAAATGCAGACCCTTTAAAGCAATAATGCATGGCACCCATTCCATGGGTCCCAGCTCTCCAGGTTGAAGGGAATATTACTACAGCTATAACGTGGACGGGAAACCTAGAGAATGGACACACTGTGAATACGAAAGGTTTCTAAAACTCAACGAAGAGCCCCTCTCCTGGTGCTCCGGTTTGACTTTCCAACTGCTTTCCTATCAATCTCCCAACTTGGAGAGACAGCCCCTTTAAGCTCCTGGTTCGCACAGGTTGCCAATTTGGCAGAGGATGAAAGGGAAGAGGGAGAACCAATGAGAGAGTAGCTGTTAGGCATTTGGATGGGCACATGTCACTCTAATTTCCCGGCAGGAAGAAGAATTAACCAAAGTCTCAGCCACCCACCGGGAACCAGTATAGGTCCTGAACCAAAAGTTTGGACTTGCGTTCAGCTCACAAGAAACGAGTTGAAAAATGGAGCTCAGGGGCACAGCAATTCACAAACTGGCAGAGTAATCAAGGCCAACTATCGTCCAAAAATCTGTTGAGGGAAGGCAACGAGGCGGACTTGAAAGCGAGGCAGAATAGCAGGAAACAGATTTCAAGAGGTACGTTGGAATCGCCTGTAAAGCACAGGAAGAGGGGCACAACTTCGACAATGATGCACTTGGCCAAAAAGGGCGTATGCGTTTTCTCCTGAATATATTCAGGAGAAAACGCATACGCCCTTTTTGGCCAAGCAAGCAAGCGGGCAATGCAAATCTGCACTACAAAGAAGTATCACTTCCCACCGGTCAAAAGGGACATCCACAAAATGTGTAAAAACCAGAAAGGCAAGACAGGCCCTGGAGAACAGGGAGCCTTGTTATGCTGATGGGCGGGATGTAAGTTGCCAACTGCCTCACTGGAGGAGTGCATTGTGTTCCCTAAAACAAGTAAACAACAGAGCTACAGAGCCAAGGGCACGTCCAGTCTAGGGAATATACCTTGGGAAAACTGAAATTCCATAAGACAGAGCCACCCCCAAATTGAGGGCTGCACTGCTTACAGGAACCTCAACCTGGGTACACCTGAAATATCCCAGGAAATATAAAAATGGTTCCAAACATCGTGGAACTTACGCACGATGGAATATCCCTCAGCCACGAAATCCATGTCATAAGACCAGTAGCAGCAAAATGAGTGGATTCAGGTACGATGATTCTAAGTGAAAGAAGTCACACAGGAAAAGAAACTTATCATAAGATATCACTTAGGAAGATCCTGTAAACATGGCTACACATGAACTGAGTTAGGCAAGAGAACAGAGTCTCACATTTAGAAAACACTCTTATGCCTGCTTAAGGGGGAAGGAGAGGTGGGGTGATGCATCAAACCAGAGTTTGATATAAGCACAGGTACCGTTCCAAAAACCAAATATGGTATAGACAAGACCTACACCTTCCTCACTGAAAGGGTCTCAAAACCCCATATTTCCCACAGAGGAATACATCTGACTAGTAAGAATCTTAAAACCTATGTATTGATATGTCTCCGTAAGGGAATCAAGTGTGTCTAGACTGGCATAAACATGGCAGCGAGAATCAGCTCAAACCCACTCTAAAAAGGAATTTCAAAAACAGAACAAAGAAACAGGGAAATTCTTTACAATTCCTTCAGGGTCTCTGATGCAACCTGGAATGACCCTATCTACAATGACAGCTGGATGTGGCATAAGGCTGGACACTTGGGACTGAGAGGATTGGTGAGATTGGGTGAGCAAATGCAGACCCTTTAAAGCAATAATGCATGGCACCCATTCCATGGGTCCCAGCTCTCCAGGTTGAAGGGAATATTACTACAGCTATAACGTGGACGGGAAACCTAGAGAATGGACACACTGTGAATACGAAAGGTTTCTAAAACTCAACGAAGAGCCCCTCTCCTGGTGCTCCGGTTTGACTTTCCAACTGCTTTCCTATCAATCTCCCAACTTGGAGAGACAGCCCCTTTAAGCTCCTGGTTCGCACAGGTTGCCAATTTGGCAGAGGATGAAAGGGAAGAGGGAGAACCAATGAGAGAGTAGCTGTTAGGCATTTGGATGGGCACATGTCACTCTAATTTCCCGGCAGGAAGAAGAATTAACCAAAGTCTCAGCCACCCACCGGGAACCAGTATAGGTCCTGAACCAAAAGTTTGGACTTGCGTTCAGCTCACAAGAAACGAGTTGAAAAATGGAGCTCAGGGGCACAGCAATTCACAAACTGGCAGAGTAATCAAGGCCAACTATCGTCCAAAAATCTGTTGAGGGAAGGCAACGAGGCGGACTTGAAAGCGAGGCAGAATAGCAGGAAACAGATTTCAAGAGGTACGTTGGAATCGCCTGTAAAGCACAGGAAGAGGGGCACAACTTCGACAATGATGCACTTGGCCAAAAAGGGCGTATGCGTTTTCTCCTGAATATATTCAGGAGAAAACGCATACGCCCTTTTTGGCCAAGCAAGCAAGCGGGCAATGCAAATCTGCACTACAAAGAAGTATCACTTCCCACCGGTCAAAAGGGACATCCACAAAATGTGTAAAAACCAGAAAGGCAAGACAGGCCCTGGAGAACAGGGAGCCTTGTTATGCTGATGGGCGGGATGTAAGTTGCCAACTGCCTCACTGGAGGAGTGCATTGTGTTCCCTAAAACAAGTAAACAACAGAGCTACAGAGCCAAGGGCACGTGCAGTCTAGGGAATATACCTTGGGAAAACTGAAATTCCATAAGACAGAGCCACCCCCAAATTGAGGGCTGCACTGCTTACAGGAACCTCAACCTGGGTACACCTGAAATATCCCAGGAAATATAAAAATGGTTCCAAACATCGTGGAACTTACGCACGATGGAATATCCCTCAGCCACGAAATCCATGTCATAAGACCAGTAGCAGCAAAATGATTGGATTCAGGTACGATGATTCTAAGTGAAAGAAGTCACACAGGAAAAGAAACTTATCATAAGATATCACTTAGGAAGATCCTGTAAACATGGCTACACATGAACTGAGTTAGGCAAGAGAACAGAGTCTCACATTTAGAAAACACTCTTATGCCTGCTTAAGGGGGAAGGAGAGGTGGGGTGATGCATCAAACCAGAGTTTGATATAAGCACAGGTACCGTTCCAAAAACCAACTATGGAATAGACAAGACCTACACCTTCCTCAGTGAAAGGGACTCAAAACCCCATATTTCCCGCAGAGGAATAGATCTGACTAGTAAGAATCTTAAAACCTATGTATTGATATGTCTCCGTAAGGGAATCAAGTGTGTCTAGACTGGCATAAACATGGCAGCGAGAATCAGCTCAAACCCACTCTAAAAAGGAATTTCAAAAACAGAACAAAGAAACAGGGAAATTCTTTACAATTCCTTCAGGGTCTCTGATGCAACCTGGAATGACCCTATCTACAATGACAGCTGGATGTGGCATAAGGCTGGACACTTGGGACTGAGAGGATTGGTGAGATTGGGTGAGCAAATGCAGACCCTTTAAAGCAATAATGCATGGCACCCATTCCATGGGTCCCAGCTCTCCAGGTTGAAGGGAATATTACTACAGCTATAACGTGGACGGGAAACCTAGAGAATGGACACACTGTGAATACGAAAGGTTTCTAAAACTCAACGAAGAGCCCCTCTCCTGGTGCTCCGGTTTGACTTTCCAACTGCTTTCCTATCAATCTCCCAACTTGGAGAGACAGCCCCTTTAAGCTCCTGGTTCGCACAGGTTGCCAATTTGGCAGAGGATGAAAGGGAAGAGGGAGAACCAATGAGAGAGTAGCTGTTAGGCATTTGGATGGGCACATGTCACTCTAATTTCCCGGCAGGAAGAAGAATTAACCAAAGTCTCAGCCACCCACCGGGAACCAGTATAGGTCCTGAACCAAAAGTTTGGACTTGCGTTCAGCTCACAAGAAACGAGTTGAAAAATGGAGCTCAGGGGCACAGCAATTCACAAACTGGCAGAGTAATCAAGGCCAACTATCGTCCAAAAATCTGTTGAGGGAAGGCAACGAGGCGGACTTGAAAGCGAGGCAGAATAGCAGGAAACAGATTTCAAGAGGTACGTTGGAATCGCCTGTAAAGCACAGGAAGAGGGGCACAACTTCGACAATGATGCACTTGGCCAAAAAGGGCGTATGCGTTTTCTCCTGAATATATTCAGGAGAAAACGCATACGCCCTTTTTGGCCAAGCAAGCAAGCGGGCAATGCAAATCTGCACTACAAAGAAGTATCACTTCCCACCGGTCAAAAGGGACATCCACAAAATGTGTAAAAACCAGAAAGGCAAGACAGGCCCTGGAGAACAGGGAGCCTTGTTATGCTGATGGGCGGGATGTAAGTTGCCAACTGCCTCACTGGAGGAGTGCATTGTGTTCCCTAAAACAAGTAAACAACAGAGCTACAGAGCCAAGGGCACGTCCAGTCTAGGGAATATACCTTGGGAAAACTGAAATTCCATAAGACAGAGCCACCCCCAAATTGAGGGCTGCACTGCTTACAGGAACCTCAACCTGGGTACACCTGAAATATCCCAGGAAATATAAAAATGGTTCCAAACATCGTGGAACTTACGCACGATGGAATATCCCTCAGCCACGAAATCCATGTCATAAGACCAGTAGCAGCAAAATGAGTGGATTCAGGTACGATGATTCTAAGTGAAAGAAGTCACACAGGAAAAGAAACTTATCATAAGATATCACTTAGGAAGATCCTGTAAACATGGCTACACATGAACTGAGTTAGGCAAGAGAACAGAGTCTCACATTTAGAAAACACTCTTATGCCTGCTTAAGGGGGAAGGAGAGGTGGGGTGATGCATCAAACCAGAGTTTGATATAAGCACAGGTACCGTTCCAAAAACCAACTATGGAATAGACAAGACCTACACCTTCCTCAGTGAAAGGGACTCAAAACCCCATATGTCCCGCAGAGGCATAGATCTGACTAGTAAGAATCTTAAAACCTATGTATTGATATGTCTCCGTAAGGGAATCAAGTGTGTCTAGACTGGCATAAACATGGCAGCGAGAATCAGCTCAAACCCACTCTAAAAAGGAATTTCAAAAACAGAACAAAGAAACAGGGAAATTCTTTACAATTCCTTCAGGGTCTCTGATGCAACCTGGAATGACCCTATCTACAATGACAGCTGGATGTGGCATAAGGCTGGACACTTGGGACTGAGAGGATTGGTGAGATTGGGTGAGCAAATGCAGACCCTTTAAAGCAATAATGCATGGCACCCATTCCATGGGTCCCAGCTCTCCAGGTTGAAGGGAATATTACTACAGCTATAACGTGGACGGGAAACCTAGAGAATGGACACACTGTGAATACGAAAGGTTTCTAAAACTCAACGAAGAGCCCCTCTCCTGGTGCTCCGGTTTGACTTTCCAACTGCTTTCCTATCAATCTCCCAACTTGGAGAGACAGCCCCTTTAAGCTCCTGGTTCGCACAGGTTGCCAATTTGGCAGAGGATGAAAGGGAAGAGGGAGCACCAATGAGAGAGTAGCTGTTAGGCATTTGGATGGGCACATGTCACTCTAATTTCCCGGCAGGAAGAAGAATTAACCAAAGTCTCAGCCACCCACCGGGAACCAGTATAGGTCCTGAACCAAAAGTTTGGACTTGCGTTCAGCTCACAAGAAACGAGTTGAAAAATGGAGCTCAGGGGCACAGCAATTCACAAACTGGCAGAGTAATCAAGGCCAACTATCGTCCAAAAATCTGTTGAGGGAAGGCAACGAGGCGGACTTGAAAGCGAGGCAGAATAGCAGGAAACAGATTTCAAGAGGTACGTTGGAATCGCCTGTAAAGCACAGGAAGAGGGGCACAACTTCGACAATGATGCACTTGGCCAAAAAGGGCGTATGCGTTTTCTCCTGAATATATTCAGGAGAAAACGCATACGCCCTTTTTGGCCAAGCAAGCAAGCGGGCAATGCAAATCTGCACTACAAAGAAGTATCACTTCCCACCGGTCAAAAGGGACATCCACAAAATGTGTAAAAACCAGAAAGGCAAGACAGGCCCTGGAGAACAGGGAGCCTTGTTATGCTGATGGGCGGGATGTAAGTTGCCAACTGCCTCACTGGAGGAGTGCATTGTGTTCCCTAAAACAAGTAAACAACAGAGCTACAGAGCCAAGGGCACGTCCAGTCTAGGGAATATACCTTGGGAAAACTGAAATTCCATAAGACAGAGCCACCCCCAAATTGAGGGCTGCACTGCTTACAGGAACCTCAACCTGGGTACACCTGAAATATCCCAGGAAATATAAAAATGGTTCCAAACATCGTGGAACTTACGCACGATGGAATATCCCTCAGCCACGAAATCCATGTCATAAGACCAGTAGCAGCAAAATGAGTGGATTCAGGTACGATGATTCTAAGTGAAAGAAGTCACACAGGAAAAGAAACTTATCATAAGATATCACTTAGGAAGATCCTGTAAACATGGCTATACATGAAGTGAGTTAGGCAAGAGAACAGAGTCTCACATTTAGAAAACACTCTTATGCCTGCTTAAGGGGGAAGGAGAGGTGGGGTGATGCATCAAACCAGAGTTTGATATAAGCACAGGTACCGTTCCAAAAACCAACTATGGAATAGACAAGACCTACACCTTCCTCAGTGAAAGGGACTCAAAACCCCATATGTCCCGCAGAGGCATAGATCTGACTAGTAAGAATCTTAAAACCTATGTATTGATATGTCTCCGTAAGGGAATCAAGTGTGTCTAGACTGGCATAAACATGGCAGCGAGAATCAGCTCAAACCCACTCTAAAAAGGAATTTCAAAAACAGAACAAAGAAACAGGGAAATTCTTTACAATTCCTTCAGGGTCTCTGATGCAACCTGGAATGACCCTATCTACAATGACAGCTGGATGTGGCATAAGGCTGGACACTTGGGACTGAGAGGATTGGTGAGATTGGGTGAGCAAATGCAGACCCTTTAAAGCAATAATGCATGGCACCCATTCCATGGGTCCCAGCTCTCCAGGTTGAAGGGAATATTACTACAGCTATAACGTGGACGGGAAACCTAGAGAATGGACACACTGTGAATACGAAAGGTTTCTAAAACTCAACGAAGAGCCCCTCTCCTGGTGCTCCGGTTTGACTTTCCAACTGCTTTCCTATCAATCTCCCAACTTGGAGAGACAGCCCCTTTAAGCTCCTGGTTCGCACAGGTTGCCAATTTGGCAGAGGATGAAAGGGAAGAGGGAGCACCAATGAGAGAGTAGCTGTTAGGCATTTGGATGGGCACATGTCACTCTAATTTCCCGGCAGGAAGAAGAATTAACCAAAGTCTCAGCCACCCACCGGGAACCAGTATAGGTCCTGAACCAAAAGTTTGGACTTGCGTTCAGCTCACAAGAAACGAGTTGAAAAATGGAGCTCAGGGGCACAGCAATTCACAAACTGGCAGAGTAATCAAGGCCAACTATCGTCCAAAAATCTGTTGAGGGAAGGCAACGAGGCGGACTTGAAAGCGAGGCAGAATAGCAGGAAACAGATTTCAAGAGGTACGTTGGAATCGCCTGTAAAGCACAGGAAGAGGGGCACAACTTCGACAATGATGCACTTGGCCAAAAAGGGCGTATGCGTTTTCTCCTGAATATATTCAGGAGAAAACGCATACGCCCTTTTTGGCCAAGCAAGCAAGCGGGCAATGCAAATCTGCACTACAAAGAAGTATCACTTCCCACCGGTCAAAAGGGACATCCACAAAATGTGTAAAAACCAGAAAGGCAAGACAGGCCCTGGAGAACAGGGAGCCTTGTTATGCTGATGGGCGGGATGTAAGTTGCCAACTGCCTCACTGGAGGAGTGCATTGTGTTCCCTAAAACAAGTAAACAACAGAGCTACAGAGCCAAGGGCACGTGCAGTCTAGGGAATATACCTTGGGAAAACTGAAATTCCATAAGACAGAGCCACCCCCAAATTGAGGGCTGCACTGCTTACAGGAACCTCAACCTGGGTACACCTGAAATATCCCAGGAAATATAAAAATGGTTCCAAACATCGTGGAACTTACGCACGATGGAATATCCCTCAGCCACGAAATCCATGTCATAAGACCAGTAGCAGCAAAATGATTGGATTCAGGTACGATGATTCTAAGTGAAAGAAGTCACACAGGAAAAGAAACTTATCATAAGATATCACTTAGGAAGATCCTGTAAACATGGCTACACATGAACTGAGTTAGGCAAGAGAACAGAGTCTCACATTTAGAAAACACTCTTATGCCTGCTTAAGGGGGAAGGAGAGGTGGGGTGATGCATCAAACCAGAGTTTGATATAAGCACAGGTACCGTTCCAAAAACCAACTATGGAATAGACAAGACCTACACCTTCCTCAGTGAAAGGGACTCAAAACCCCATATTTCCCGCAGAGGAATAGATCTGACTAGTAAGAATCTTAAAACCTATGTATTGATATGTCTCCGTAAGGGAATCAAGTGTGTCTAGACTGGCATAAACATGGCAGCGAGAATCAGCTCAAACCCACTCTAAAAAGGAATTTCAAAAACAGAACAAAGAAACAGGGAAATTCTTTACAATTCCTTCAGGGTCTCTGATGCAACCTGGAATGACCCTATCTACAATGACAGCTGGATGTGGCATAAGGCTGGACACTTGGGACTGAGAGGATTGGTGAGATTGGGTGAGCAAATGCAGACCCTTTAAAGCAATAATGCATGGCACCCATTCCATGGGTCCCAGCTCTCCAGGTTGAAGGGAATATTACTACAGCTATAACGTGGACGGGAAACCTAGAGAATGGACACACTGTGAATACGAAAGGTTTCTAAAACTCAACGAAGAGCCCCTCTCCTGGTGCTCCGGTTTGACTTTCCAACTGCTTTCCTATCAATCTCCCAACTTGGAGAGACAGCCCCTTTAAGCTCCTGGTTCGCACAGGTTGCCAATTTGGCAGAGGATGAAAGGGAAGAGGGAGCACCAATGAGAGAGTAGCTGTTAGGCATTTGGATGGGCACATGTCACTCTAATTTCCCGGCAGGAAGAAGAATTAACCAAAGTCTCAGCCACCCACCGGGAACCAGTATAGGTCCTGAACCAAAAGTTTGGACTTGCGTTCAGCTCACAAGAAACGAGTTGAAAAATGGAGCTCAGGGGCACAGCAATTCACAAACTGGCAGAGTAATCAAGGCCAACTATCGTCCAAAAATCTGTTGAGGGAAGGCAACGAGGCGGACTTGAAAGCGAGGCAGAATAGCAGGAAACAGATTTCAAGAGGTACGTTGGAATCGCCTGTAAAGCACAGGAAGAGGGGCACAACTTCGACAATGATGCACTTGGCCAAAAAGGGCGTATGCGTTTTCTCCTGAATATATTCAGGAGAAAACGCATACGCCCTTTTTGGCCAAGCAAGCAAGCGGGCAATGCAAATCTGCACTACAAAGAAGTATCACTTCCCACCGGTCAAAAGGGACATCCACAAAATGTGTAAAAACCAGAAAGGCAAGACAGGCCCTGGAGAACAGGGAGCCTTGTTATGCTGATGGGCGGGATGTAAGTTGCCAACTGCCTCACTGGAGGAGTGCATTGTGTTCCCTAAAACAAGTAAACAACAGAGCTACAGAGCCAAGGGCACGTCCAGTCTAGGGAATATACCTTGGGAAAACTGAAATTCCATAAGACAGAGCCACCCCCAAATTGAGGGCTGCACTGCTTACAGGAACCTCAACCTGGGTACACCTGAAATATCCCAGGAAATATAAAAATGGTTCCAAACATCGTGGAACTTACGCACGATGGAATATCCCTCAGCCACGAAATCCATGTCATAAGACCAGTAGCAGCAAAATGAGTGGATTCAGGTACGATGATTCTAAGTGAAAGAAGTCACACAGGAAAAGAAACTTATCATAAGATATCACTTAGGAAGATCCTGTAAACATGGCTATACATGAAGTGAGTTAGGCAAGAGAACAGAGTCTCACATTTAGAAAACACTCTTATGCCTGCTTAAGGGGGAAGGAGAGGTGGGGTGATGCATCAAACCAGAGTTTGATATAAGCACAGGTACCGTTCCAAAAACCAACTATGGAATAGACAAGACCTACACCTTCCTCAGTGAAAGGGACTCAAAACCCCATATGTCCCGCAGAGGCATAGATCTGACTAGTAAGAATCTTAAAACCTATGTATTGATATGTCTCCGTAAGGGAATCAAGTGTGTCTAGACTGGCATAAACATGGCAGCGAGAATCAGCTCAAACCCACTCTAAAAAGGAATTTCAAAAACAGAACAAAGAAACAGGGAAATTCTTTACAATTCCTTCAGGGTCTCTGATGCAACCTGGAATGACCCTATCTACAATGACAGCTGGATGTGGCATAAGGCTGGACACTTGGGACTGAGAGGATTGGTGAGATTGGGTGAGCAAATGCAGACCCTTTAAAGCAATAATGCATGGCACCCATTCCATGGGTCCCAGCTCTCCAGGTTGAAGGGAATATTACTACAGCTATAACGTGGACGGGAAACCTAGAGAATGGACACACTGTGAATACGAAAGGTTTCTAAAACTCAACGAAGAGCCCCTCTCCTGGTGCTCCGGTTTGACTTTCCAACTGCTTTCCTATCAATCTCCCAACTTGGAGAGACAGCCCCTTTAAGCTCCTGGTTCGCACAGGTTGCCAATTTGGCAGAGGATGAAAGGGAAGAGGGAGCACCAATGAGAGAGTAGCTGTTAGGCATTTGGATGGGCACATGTCACTCTAATTTCCCGGCAGGAAGAAGAATTAACCAAAGTCTCAGCCACCCACCGGGAACCAGTATAGGTCCTGAACCAAAAGTTTGGACTTGCGTTCAGCTCACAAGAAACGAGTTGAAAAATGGAGCTCAGGGGCACAGCAATTCACAAACTGGCAGAGTAATCAAGGCCAACTATCGTCCAAAAATCTGTTGAGGGAAGGCAACGAGGCGGACTTGAAAGCGAGGCAGAATAGCAGGAAACAGATTTCAAGAGGTACGTTGGAATCGCCTGTAAAGCACAGGAAGAGGGGCACAACTTCGACAATGATGCACTTGGCCAAAAAGGGCGTATGCGTTTTCCCCTGAATATATTCAGGAGAAAACGCATACGCCCTTTTTGGCCAAGCAAGCAAGCGGGCAATGCAAATCTGCACTACAAAGAAGTATCACTTCCCACCGGTCAAAAGGGACATCCACAAAATGTGTAAAAACCAGAAAGGCAAGACAGGCCCTGGAGAACAGGGAGCCTTGTTATGCTGATGGGCGGGATGTAAGTTGCCAACTGCCTCACTGGAGGAGTGCATTGTGTTCCCTAAAACAAGTAAACAACAGAGCTACAGAGCCAAGGGCACGTCCAGTCTAGGGAATATACCTTGGGAAAACTGAAATTCCATAAGACAGAGCCACCCCCAAATTGAGGGCTGCACTGCTTACAGGAACCTCAACCTGGGTACACCTGAAATATCCCAGGAAATATAAAAATGGTTCCAAACATCGTGGAACTTACGCACGATGGAATATCCCTCAGCCACGAAATCCATGTCATAAGACCAGTAGCAGCAAAATGATTGGATTCAGGTACGATGATTCTAAGTGAAAGAAGTCACACAGGAAAAGAAACTTATCATAAGATATCACTTAGGAAGATCCTGTAAACATGGCTACACATGAACTGAGTTAGGCAAGAGAACAGAGTCTCACATTTAGAAAACACTCTTATGCCTGCTTAAGGGGGAAGGAGAGGTGGGGTGATGCATCAAACCAGAGTTTGATATAAGCACAGGTACCGTTCCAAAAACCAACTATGGAATAGACAAGACCTACACCTTCCTCAGTGAAAGGGACTCAAAACCCCATATTTCCCGCAGAGGAATAGATCTGACTAGTAAGAATCTTAAAACCTATGTATTGATATGTCTCCGTAAGGGAATCAAGTGTGTCTAGACTGGCATAAACATGGCAGCGAGAATCAGCTCAAACCCACTCTAAAAAGGAATTTCAAAAACAGAACAAAGAAACAGGGAAATTCTTTACAATTCCTTCAGGGTCTCTGATGCAACCTGGAATGACCCTATCTACAATGACAGCTGGATGTGGCATAAGGCTGGACACTTGGGACTGAGAGGATTGGTGAGATTGGGTGAGCAAATGCAGACCCTTTAAAGCAATAATGCATGGCACCCATTCCATGGGTCCCAGCTCTCCAGGTTGAAGGGAATATTACTACAGCTATAACGTGGACGGGAAACCTAGAGAATGGACACACTGTGAATACGAAAGGTTTCTAAAACTCAACGAAGAGCCCCTCTCCTGGTGCTCCGGTTTGACTTTCCAACTGCTTTCCTATCAATCTCCCAACTTGGAGAGACAGCCCCTTTAAGCTCCTGGTTCGCACAGGTTGCCAATTTGGCAGAGGATGAAAGGGAAGAGGGAGAACCAATGAGAGAGTAGCTGTTAGGCATTTGGATGGGCACATGTCACTCTAATTTCCCGGCAGGAAGAAGAATTAACCAAAGTCTCAGCCACCCACCGGGAACCAGTATAGGTCCTGAACCAAAAGTTTGGACTTGCGTTCAGCTCACAAGAAACGAGTTGAAAAATGGAGCTCAGGGGCACAGCAATTCACAAACTGGCAGAGTAATCAAGGCCAACTATCGTCCAAAAATCTGTTGAGGGAAGGCAACGAGGCGGACTTGAAAGCGAGGCAGAATAGCAGGAAACAGATTTCAAGAGGTACGTTGGAATCGCCTGTAAAGCACAGGAAGAGGGGCACAACTTCGACAATGATGCACTTGGCCAAAAAGGGCGTATGCGTTTTCTCCTGAATATATTCAGGAGAAAACGCATACGCCCTTTTTGGCCAAGCAAGCAAGCGGGCAATGCAAATCTGCACTACAAAGAAGTATCACTTCCCACCGGTCAAAAGGGACATCCACAAAATGTGTAAAAACCAGAAAGGCAAGACAGGCCCTGGAGAACAGGGAGCCTTGTTATGCTGATGGGCGGGATGTAAGTTGCCAACTGCCTCACTGGAGGAGTGCATTGTGTTCCCTAAAACAAGTAAACAACAGAGCTACAGAGCCAAGGGCACGTCCAGTCTAGGGAATATACCTTGGGAAAACTGAAATTCCATAAGACAGAGCCACCCCCAAATTGAGGGCTGCACTGCTTACAGGAACCTCAACCTGGGTACACCTGAAATATCCCAGGAAATATAAAAATGGTTCCAAACATCGTGGAACTTACGCACGATGGAATATCCCTCAGCCACGAAATCCATGTCATAAGACCAGTAGCAGCAAAATGAGTGGATTCAGGTACGATGATTCTAAGTGAAAGAAGTCACACAGGAAAAGAAACTTATCATAAGATATCACTTAGGAAGATCCTGTAAACATGGCTATACATGAAGTGAGTTAGGCAAGAGAACAGAGTCTCACATTTAGAAAACACTCTTATGCCTGCTTAAGGGGGAAGGAGAGGTGGGGTGATGCATCAAACCAGAGTTTGATATAAGCACAGGTACCGTTCCAAAAACCAACTATGGAATAGACAAGACCTACACCTTCCTCAGTGAAAGGGACTCAAAACCCCATATGTCCCGCAGAGGCATAGATCTGACTAGTAAGAATCTTAAAACCTATGTATTGATATGTCTCCGTAAGGGAATCAAGTGTGTCTAGACTGGCATAAACATGGCAGCGAGAATCAGCTCAAACCCACTCTAAAAAGGAATTTCAAAAACAGAACAAAGAAACAGGGAAATTCTTTACAATTCCTTCAGGGTCTCTGATGCAACCTGGAATGACCCTATCTACAATGACAGCTGGATGTGGCATAAGGCTGGACACTTGGGACTGAGAGGATTGGTGAGATTGGGTGAGCAAATGCAGACCCTTTAAAGCAATAATGCATGGCACCCATTCCATGGGTCCCAGCTCTCCAGGTTGAAGGGAATATTACTACAGCTATAACGTGGACGGGAAACCTAGAGAATGGACACACTGTGAATACGAAAGGTTTCTAAAACTCAACGAAGAGCCCCTCTCCTGGTGCTCCGGTTTGACTTTCCAACTGCTTTCCTATCAATCTCCCAACTTGGAGAGACAGCCCCTTTAAGCTCCTGGTTCGCACAGGTTGCCAATTTGGCAGAGGATGAAAGGGAAGAGGGAGCACCAATGAGAGAGTAGCTGTTAGGCATTTGGATGGGCACATGTCACTCTAATTTCCCGGCAGGAAGAAGAATTAACCAAAGTCTCAGCCACCCACCGGGAACCAGTATAGGTCCTGAACCAAAAGTTTGGACTTGCGTTCAGCTCACAAGAAACGAGTTGAAAAATGGAGCTCAGGGGCACAGCAATTCACAAACTGGCAGAGTAATCAAGGCCAACTATCGTCCAAAAATCTGTTGAGGGAAGGCAACGAGGCGGACTTGAAAGCGAGGCAGAATAGCAGGAAACAGATTTCAAGAGGTACGTTGGAATCGCCTGTAAAGCACAGGAAGAGGGGCACAACTTCGACAATGATGCACTTGGCCAAAAAGGGCGTATGCGTTTTCCCCTGAATATATTCAGGAGAAAACGCATACGCCCTTTTTGGCCAAGCAAGCAAGCGGGCAATGCAAATCTGCACTACAAAGAAGTATCACTTCCCACCGGTCAAAAGGGACATCCACAAAATGTGTAAAAACCAGAAAGGCAAGACAGGCCCTGGAGAACAGGGAGCCTTGTTATGCTGATGGGCGGGATGTAAGTTGCCAACTGCCTCACTGGAGGAGTGCATTGTGTTCCCTAAAACAAGTAAACAACAGAGCTACAGAGCCAAGGGCACGTCCAGTCTAGGGAATATACCTTGGGAAAACTGAAATTCCATAAGACAGAGCCACCCCCAAATTGAGGGCTGCACTGCTTACAGGAACCTCAACCTGGGTACACCTGAAATATCCCAGGAAATATAAAAATGGTTCCAAACATCGTGGAACTTACGCACGATGGAATATCCCTCAGCCACGAAATCCATGTCATAAGACCAGTAGCAGCAAAATGATTGGATTCAGGTACGATGATTCTAAGTGAAAGAAGTCACACAGGAAAAGAAACTTATCATAAGATATCACTTAGGAAGATCCTGTAAACATGGCTACACATGAACTGAGTTAGGCAAGAGAACAGAGTCTCACATTTAGAAAACACTCTTATGCCTGCTTAAGGGGGAAGGAGAGGTGGGGTGATGCATCAAACCAGAGTTTGATATAAGCACAGGTACCGTTCCAAAAACCAACTATGGAATAGACAAGACCTACACCTTCCTCAGTGAAAGGGACTCAAAACCCCATATTTCCCGCAGAGGAATAGATCTGACTAGTAAGAATCTTAAAACCTATGTATTGATATGTCTCCGTAAGGGAATCAAGTGTGTCTAGACTGGCATAAACATGGCAGCGAGAATCAGCTCAAACCCACTCTAAAAAGGAATTTCAAAAACAGAACAAAGAAACAGGGAAATTCTTTACAATTCCTTCAGGGTCTCTGATGCAACCTGGAATGACCCTATCTACAATGACAGCTGGATGTGGCATAAGGCTGGACACTTGGGACTGAGAGGATTGGTGAGATTGGGTGAGCAAATGCAGACCCTTTAAAGCAATAATGCATGGCACCCATTCCATGGGTCCCAGCTCTCCAGGTTGAAGGGAATATTACTACAGCTATAACGTGGACGGGAAACCTAGAGAATGGACACACTGTGAATACGAAAGGTTTCTAAAACTCAACGAAGAGCCCCTCTCCTGGTGCTCCGGTTTGACTTTCCAACTGCTTTCCTATCAATCTCCCAACTTGGAGAGACAGCCCCTTTAAGCTCCTGGTTCGCACAGGTTGCCAATTTGGCAGAGGATGAAAGGGAAGAGGGAGAACCAATGAGAGAGTAGCTGTTAGGCATTTGGATGGGCACATGTCACTCTAATTTCCCGGCAGGAAGAAGAATTAACCAAAGTCTCAGCCACCCACCGGGAACCAGTATAGGTCCTGAACCAAAAGTTTGGACTTGCGTTCAGCTCACAAGAAACGAGTTGAAAAATGGAGCTCAGGGGCACAGCAATTCACAAACTGGCAGAGTAATCAAGGCCAACTATCGTCCAAAAATCTGTTGAGGGAAGGCAACGAGGCGGACTTGAAAGCGAGGCAGAATAGCAGGAAACAGATTTCAAGAGGTACGTTGGAATCGCCTGTAAAGCACAGGAAGAGGGGCACAACTTCGACAATGATGCACTTGGCCAAAAAGGGCGTATGCGTTTTCTCCTGAATATATTCAGGAGAAAACGCATACGCCCTTTTTGGCCAAGCAAGCAAGCGGGCAATGCAAATCTGCACTACAAAGAAGTATCACTTCCCACCGGTCAAAAGGGACATCCACAAAATGTGTAAAAACCAGAAAGGCAAGACAGGCCCTGGAGAACAGGGAGCCTTGTTATGCTGATGGGCGGGATGTAAGTTGCCAACTGCCTCACTGGAGGAGTGCATTGTGTTCCCTAAAACAAGTAAACAACAGAGCTACAGAGCCAAGGGCACGTGCAGTCTAGGGAATATACCTTGGGAAAACTGAAATTCCATAAGACAGAGCCACCCCCAAATTGAGGGCTGCACTGCTTACAGGAACCTCAACCTGGGTACACCTGAAATATCCCAGGAAATATAAAAATGGTTCCAAACATCGTGGAACTTACGCACGATGGAATATCCCTCAGCCACGAAATCCATGTCATAAGACCAGTAGCAGCAAAATGAGTGGATTCAGGTACGATGATTCTAAGTGAAAGAAGTCACACAGGAAAAGAAACTTATCATAAGATATCACTTAGGAAGATCCTGTAAACATGGCTACACATGAACTGAGTTAGGCAAGAGAACAGAGTCTCACATTTAGAAAACACTCTTATGCCTGCTTAAGGGGGAAGGAGAGGTGGGGTGATGCATCAAACCAGAGTTTGATATAAGCACAGGTACCGTTCCAAAAACCAACTATGGAATAGACAAGACCTACACCTTCCTCAGTGAAAGGGACTCAAAACCCCATATTTCCCGCAGAGGAATAGATCTGACTAGTAAGAATCTTAAAACCTATGTATTGATATGTCTCCGTAAGGGAATCAAGTGTGTCTAGACTGGCATAAACATGGCAGCGAGAATCAGCTCAAACCCACTCTAAAAAGGAATTTCAAAAACAGAACAAAGAAACAGGGAAATTCTTTACAATTCCTTCAGGGTCTCTGATGCAACCTGGAATGACCCTATCTACAATGACAGCTGGATGTGGCATAAGGCTGGACACTTGGGACTGAGAGGATTGGTGAGATTGGGTGAGCAAATGCAGACCCTTTAAAGCAATAATGCATGGCACCCATTCCATGGGTCCCAGCTCTCCAGGTTGAAGGGAATATTACTACAGCTATAACGTGGACGGGAAACCTAGAGAATGGACACACTGTGAATACGAAAGGTTTCTAAAACTCAACGAAGAGCCCCTCTCCTGGTGCTCCGGTTTGACTTTCCAACTGCTTTCCTATCAATCTCCCAACTTGGAGAGACAGCCCCTTTAAGCTCCTGGTTCGCACAGGTTGCCAATTTGGCAGAGGATGAAAGGGAAGAGGGAGCACCAATGAGAGAGTAGCTGTTAGGCATTTGGATGGGCACATGTCACTCTAATTTCCCGGCAGGAAGAAGAATTAACCAAAGTCTCAGCCACCCACCGGGAACCAGTATAGGTCCTGAACCAAAAGTTTGGACTTGCGTTCAGCTCACAAGAAACGAGTTGAAAAATGGAGCTCAGGGGCACAGCAATTCACAAACTGGCAGAGTAATCAAGGCCAACTATCGTCCAAAAATCTGTTGAGGGAAGGCAACGAGGCGGACTTGAAAGCGAGGCAGAATAGCAGGAAACAGATTTCAAGAGGTACGTTGGAATCGCCTGTAAAGCACAGGAAGAGGGGCACAACTTCGACAATGATGCACTTGGCCAAAAAGGGCGTATGCGTTTTCTCCTGAATATATTCAGGAGAAAACGCATACGCCCTTTTTGGCCAAGCAAGCAAGCGGGCAATGCAAATCTGCACTACAAAGAAGTATCACTTCCCACCGGTCAAAAGGGACATCCACAAAATGTGTAAAAACCAGAAAGGCAAGACAGGCCCTGGAGAACAGGGAGCCTTGTTATGCTGATGGGCGGGATGTAAGTTGCCAACTGCCTCACTGGAGGAGTGCATTGTGTTCCCTAAAACAAGTAAACAACAGAGCTACAGAGCCAAGGGCACGTCCAGTCTAGGGAATATACCTTGGGAAAACTGAAATTCCATAAGACAGAGCCACCCCCAAATTGAGGGCTGCACTGCTTACAGGAACCTCAACCTGGGTACACCTGAAATATCCCAGGAAATATAAAAATGGTTCCAAACATCGTGGAACTTACGCACGATGGAATATCCCTCAGCCACGAAATCCATGTCATAAGACCAGTAGCAGCAAAATGAGTGGATTCAGGTACGATGATTCTAAGTGAAAGAAGTCACACAGGAAAAGAAACTTATCATAAGATATCACTTAGGAAGATCCTGTAAACATGGCTACACATGAACTGAGTTAGGCAAGAGAACAGAGTCTCACATTTAGAAAACACTCTTATGCCTGCTTAAGGGGGAAGGAGAGGTGGGGTGATGCATCAAACCAGAGTTTGATATAAGCACAGGTACCGTTCCAAAAACCAACTATGGAATAGACAAGACCTACACCTTCCTCAGTGAAAGGGACTCAAAACCCCATATTTCCCGCAGAGGAATAGATCTGACTAGTAAGAATCTTAAAACCTATGTATTGATATGTCTCCGTAAGGGAATCAAGTGTGTCTAGACTGGCATAAACATGGCAGCGAGAATCAGCTCAAACCCACTCTAAAAAGGAATTTCAAAAACAGAACAAAGAAACAGGGAAATTCTTTACAATTCCTTCAGGGTCTCTGATGCAACCTGGAATGACCCTATCTACAATGACAGCTGGATGTGGCATAAGGCTGGACACTTGGGACTGAGAGGATTGGTGAGATTGGGTGAGCAAATGCAGACCCTTTAAAGCAATAATGCATGGCACCCATTCCATGGGTCCCAGCTCTCCAGGTTGAAGGGAATATTACTACAGCTATGACGTGGACGGGAAACCTAGAGAATGGACACACTGTGAATACGAAAGGTTTCTAAAACTCAACGAAGAGCCCCTCTCCTGGTGCTCTGGTTTGACTTTCCAACTGCTTTCCTATCAATCTCCCAACTTGGAGAGACAGCCCCTTTAAGCTCCTGGTTCGCACAGGTTGCCAATTTGGCAGAGGATGAAAGGGAAGAGGGAGAACCAATGAGAGAGTAGCTGTTAGGCATTTGGATGGGCACATGTCACTCTAATTTCCCGGCAGGAAGAAGAATTAACCAAAGTCTCAGCCACCCACCGGGAACCAGTATAGGTCCTGAACCAAAAGTTTGGACTTGCGTTCAGCTCACAAGAAACGAGTTGAAAAATGGAGCTCAGGGGCACAGCAATTCACAAACTGGCAGAGTAATCAAGGCCAACTATCGTCCAAAAATCTGTTGAGGGAAGGCAACGAGGCGGACTTGAAAGCGAGGCAGAATAGCAGGAAACAGATTTCAAGAGGTACGTTGGAATCGCCTGTAAAGCACAGGAAGAGGGGCACAACTTCGACAATGATGCACTTGGCCAAAAAGGGCGTATGCGTTTTCTCCTGAATATATTCAGGAGAAAACGCATACGCCCTTTTTGGCCAAGCAAGCAAGCGGGCAATGCAAATCTGCACTACAAAGAAGTATCACTTCCCACCGGTCAAAAGGGACATCCACAAAATGTGTAAAAACCAGAAAGGCAAGACAGGCCCTGGAGAACAGGGAGCCTTGTTATGCTGATGGGCGGGATGTAAGTTGCCAACTGCCTCACTGGAGGAGTGCATTGTGTTCCCTAAAACAAGTAAACAACAGAGCTACAGAGCCAAGGGCACGTGCAGTCTAGGGAATATACCTTGGGAAAACTGAAATTCCATAAGACAGAGCCACCCCCAAATTGAGGGCTGCACTGCTTACAGGAACCTCAACCTGGGTACACCTGAAATATCCCAGGAAATATAAAAATGGTTCCAAACATCGTGGAACTTACGCACGATGGAATATCCCTCAGCCACGAAATCCATGTCATAAGACCAGTAGCAGCAAAATGATTGGATTCAGGTACGATGATTCTAAGTGAAAGAAGTCACACAGGAAAAGAAACTTATCATAAGATATCACTTAGGAAGATCCTGTAAACATGGCTACACATGAACTGAGTTAGGCAAGAGAACAGAGTCTCACATTTAGAAAACACTCTTATGCCTGCTTAAGGGGGAAGGAGAGGTGGGGTGATGCATCAAACCAGAGTTTGATATAAGCACAGGTACCGTTCCAAAAACCAACTATGGAATAGACAAGACCTACACCTTCCTCAGTGAAAGGGACTCAAAACCCCATATTTCCCGCAGAGGAATAGATCTGACTAGTAAGAATCTTAAAACCTATGTATTGATATGTCTCCGTAAGGGAATCAAGTGTGTCTAGACTGGCATAAACATGGCAGCGAGAATCAGCTCAAACCCACTCTAAAAAGGAATTTCAAAAACAGAACAAAGAAACAGGGAAATTCTTTACAATTCCTTCAGGGTCTCTGATGCAACCTGGAATGACCCTATCTACAATGACAGCTGGATGTGGCATAAGGCTGGACACTTGGGACTGAGAGGATTGGTGAGATTGGGTGAGCAAATGCAGACCCTTTAAAGCAATAATGCATGGCACCCATTCCATGGGTCCCAGCTCTCCAGGTTGAAGGGAATATTACTACAGCTATAACGTGGACGGGAAACCTAGAGAATGGACACACTGTGAATACGAAAGGTTTCTAAAACTCAACGAAGAGCCCCTCTCCTGGTGCTCCGGTTTGACTTTCCAACTGCTTTCCTATCAATCTCCCAACTTGGAGAGACAGCCCCTTTAAGCTCCTGGTTCGCACAGGTTGCCAATTTGGCAGAGGATGAAAGGGAAGAGGGAGAACCAATGAGAGAGTAGCTGTTAGGCATTTGGATGGGCACATGTCACTCTAATTTCCCGGCAGGAAGAAGAATTAACCAAAGTCTCAGCCACCCACCGGGAACCAGTATAGGTCCTGAACCAAAAGTTTGGACTTGCGTTCAGCTCACAAGAAACGAGTTGAAAAATGGAGCTCAGGGGCACAGCAATTCACAAACTGGCAGAGTAATCAAGGCCAACTATCGTCCAAAAATCTGTTGAGGGAAGGCAACGAGGCGGACTTGAAAGCGAGGCAGAATAGCAGGAAACAGATTTCAAGAGGTACGTTGGAATCGCCTGTAAAGCACAGGAAGAGGGGCACAACTTCGACAATGATGCACTTGGCCAAAAAGGGCGTATGCGTTTTCTCCTGAATATATTCAAGAGAAAACGCATACGCCCTTTTTGGCCAAGCAAGCAAGCGGGCAATGCAAATCTGCACTACAAAGAAGTATCACTTCCCACCGGTCAAAAGGGACATCCACAAAATGTGTAAAAACCAGAAAGGCAAGACAGGCCCTGGAGAACAGGGAGCCTTGTTATGCTGATGGGCGGGATGTAAGTTGCCAACTGCCTCACTGGAGGAGTGCATTGTGTTCCCTAAAACAAGTAAACAACAGAGCTACAGAGCCAAGGGCACGTCCAGTCTAGGGAATATACCTTGGGAAAACTGAAATTCCATAAGACAGAGCCACCCCCAAATTGAGGGCTGCACTGCTTACAGGAACCTCAACCTGGGTACACCTGAAATATCCCAGGAAATATAAAAATGGTTCCAAACATCGTGGAACTTACGCACGATGGAATATCCCTCAGCCACGAAATCCATGTCATAAGACCAGTAGCAGCAAAATGAGTGGATTCAGGTACGATGATTCTAAGTGAAAGAAGTCACACAGGAAAAGAAACTTATCATAAGATATCACTTAGGAAGATCCTGTAAACATGGCTACACATGAACTGAGTTAGGCAAGAGAACAGAGTCTCACATTTAGAAAACACTCTTATGCCTGCTTAAGGGGGAAGGAGAGGTGGGGTGATGCATCAAACCAGAGTTTGATATAAGCACAGGTACCGTTCCAAAAACCAACTATGGAATAGACAAGACCTACACCTTCCTCAGTGAAAGGGACTCAAAACCCCATATTTCCCGCAGAGGAATAGATCTGACTAGTAAGAATCTTAAAACCTATGTATTGATATGTCTCCGTAAGGGAATCAAGTGTGTCTAGACTGGCATAAACATGGCAGCGAGAATCAGCTCAAACCCACTCTAAAAAGGAATTTCAAAAACAGAACAAAGAAACAGGGAAATTCTTTACAATTCCTTCAGGGTCTCTGATGCAACCTGGAATGACCCTATCTACAATGACAGCTGGATGTGGCATAAGGCTGGACACTTGGGACTGAGAGGATTGGTGAGATTGGGTGAGCAAATGCAGACCCTTTAAAGCAATAATGCATGGCACCCATTCCATGGGTCCCAGCTCTCCAGGTTGAAGGGAATATTACTACAGCTATAACGTGGACGGGAAACCTAGAGAATGGACACACTGTGAATACGAAAGGTTTCTAAAACTCAACGAAGAGCCCCTCTCCTGGTGCTCCGGTTTGACTTTCCAACTGCTTTCCTATCAATCTCCCAACTTGGAGAGACAGCCCCTTTAAGCTCCTGGTTCGCACAGGTTGCCAATTTGGCAGAGGATGAAAGGGAAGAGGGAGAACCAATGAGAGAGTAGCTGTTAGGCATTTGGATGGGCACATGTCACTCTAATTTCCCGGCAGGAAGAAGAATTAACCAAAGTCTCAGCCACCCACCGGGAACCAGTATAGGTCCTGAACCAAAAGTTTGGACTTGCGTTCAGCTCACAAGAAACGAGTTGAAAAATGGAGCTCAGGGGCACAGCAATTCACAAACTGGCAGAGTAATCAAGGCCAACTATCGTCCAAAAATCTGTTGAGGGAAGGCAACGAGGCGGACTTGAAAGCGAGGCAGAATAGCAGGAAACAGATTTCAAGAGGTACGTTGGAATCGCCTGTAAAGCACAGGAAGAGGGGCACAACTTCGACAATGATGCACTTGGCCAAAAAGGGCGTATGCGTTTTCTCCTGAATATATTCAGGAGAAAACGCATACGCCCTTTTTGGCCAAGCAAGCAAGCGGGCAATGCAAATCTGCACTACAAAGAAGTATCACTTCCCACCGGTCAAAAGGGACATCCACAAAATGTGTAAAAACCAGAAAGGCAAGACAGGCCCTGGAGAACAGGGAGCCTTGTTATGCTGATGGGCGGGATGTAAGTTGCCAACTGCCTCACTGGAGGAGTGCATTGTGTTCCCTAAAACAAGTAAACAACAGAGCTACAGAGCCAAGGGCACGTGCAGTCTAGGGAATATACCTTGGGAAAACTGAAATTCCATAAGACAGAGCCACCCCCAAATTGAGGGCTGCACTGCTTACAGGAACCTCAACCTGGGTACACCTGAAATATCCCAGGAAATATAAAAATGGTTCCAAACATCGTGGAACTTACGCACGATGGAATATCCCTCAGCCACGAAATCCATGTCATAAGACCAGTAGCAGCAAAATGAGTGGATTCAGGTACGATGATTCTAAGTGAAAGAAGTCACACAGGAAAAGAAACTTATCATAAGATATCACTTAGGAAGATCCTGTAAACATGGCTACACATGAACTGAGTTAGGCAAGAGAACAGAGTCTCACATTTAGAAAACACTCTTATGCCTGCTTAAGGGGGAAGGAGAGGTGGGGTGATGCATCAAACCAGAGTTTGATATAAGCACAGGTACCGTTCCAAAAACCAACTATGGAATAGACAAGACCTACACCTTCCTCAGTGAAAGGGACTCAAAACCCCATATTTCCCGCAGAGGAATAGATCTGACTAGTAAGAATCTTAAAACCTATGTATTGATATGTCTCCGTAAGGGAATCAAGTGTGTCTAGACTGGCATAAACATGGCAGCGAGAATCAGCTCAAACCCACTCTAAAAAGGAATTTCAAAAACAGAACAAAGAAACAGGGAAATTCTTTACAATTCCTTCAGGGTCTCTGATGCAACCTGGAATGACCCTATCTACAATGACAGCTGGATGTGGCATAAGGCTGGACACTTGGGACTGAGAGGATTGGTGAGATTGGGTGAGCAAATGCAGACCCTTTAAAGCAATAATGCATGGCACCCATTCCATGGGTCCCAGCTCTCCAGGTTGAAGGGAATATTACTACAGCTATAACGTGGACGGGAAACCTAGAGAATGGACACACTGTGAATACGAAAGGTTTCTAAAACTCAACGAAGAGCCCCTCTCCTGGTGCTCCGGTTTGACTTTCCAACTGCTTTCCTATCAATCTCCCAACTTGGAGAGACAGCCCCTTTAAGCTCCTGGTTCGCACAGGTTGCCAATTTGGCAGAGGATGAAAGGGAAGAGGGAGAACCAATGAGAGAGTAGCTGTTAGGCATTTGGATGGGCACATGTCACTCTAATTTCCCGGCAGGAAGAAGAATTAACCAAAGTCTCAGCCACCCACCGGGAACCAGTATAGGTCCTGAACCAAAAGTTTGGACTTGCGTTCAGCTCACAAGAAACGAGTTGAAAAATGGAGCTCAGGGGCACAGCAATTCACAAACTGGCAGAGAAATCAAGGCCAACTATCCTCCAAAAATCTGTTGAGGGAAGGCAACGAGGCGGACTTGAAAGCGAGGCAGAATAGCAGGAAACAGATTTCAAGAGGTACGTTGGAATCGCCTGTAAAGCACAGGAAGAGGGGCACAACTTCGACAATGATGCACTTGGCCAAAAAGGGCGTATGCGTTTTCTCCTGAATATATTCAGGAGAAAACGCATACGCCCTTTTTGGCCAAGCAAGCAAGCGGGCAATGCAAATCTGCACTACAAAGAAGTATCACTTCCCACCGGTCAAAAGGGACATCCACAAAATGTGTAAAAACCAGAAAGGCAAGACAGGCCCTGGAGAACAGGGAGCCTTGTTATGCTGATGGGCGGGATGTAAGTTGCCAACTGCCTCACTGGAGGAGTGCATTGTGTTCCCTAAAACAAGTAAACAACAGAGCTACAGAGCCAAGGGCACGTCCAGTCTAGGGAATATACCTTGGGAAAACTGAAAATCCATAAGACAGAGCCACCCCCAAATTGAGGGCTGCACTGCTTACAGGAACCTCAACCTGGGTACACCTGAAATATCCCAGGAAATATAAAAATGGTTCCAAACATCGTGGAACTTACGCACGATGGAATATCCCTCAGCCACGAAATCCATGTCATAAGACCAGTAGCAGCAAAATGAGTGGATTCAGGTACGATGATTCTAAGTGAAAGAAGTCACACAGGAAAAGAAACTTATCATAAGATATCACTTAGGAAGATCCTGTAAACATGGCTACACATGAACTGAGTTAGGCAAGAGAACAGAGTCTCACATTTAGAAAACACTCTTATGCCTGCTTAAGGGGGAAGGAGAGGTGGGGTGATGCATCAAACCAGAGTTTGATATAAGCACAGGTACCGTTCCAAAAACCAACTATGGAATAGACAAGACCTACACCTTCCTCAGTGAAAGGGACTCAAAACCCCATATTTCCCGCAGAGGAATAGATCTGACTAGTAAGAATCTTAAAACCTATGTATTGATATGTCTCCGTAAGGGAATCAAGTGTGTCTAGACTGGCATAAACATGGCAGCGAGAATCAGCTCAAACCCACTCTAAAAAGGAATTTCAAAAACAGAACAAAGAAACAGGGAAATTCTTTACAATTCCTTCAGGGTCTCTGATGCAACCTGGAATGACCCTATCTACAATGACAGCTGGATGTGGCATAAGGCTGGACACTTGGGACTGAGAGGATTGGTGAGATTGGGTGAGCAAATGCAGACCCTTTAAAGCAATAATGCATGGCACCCATTCCATGGGTCCCAGCTCTCCAGGTTGAAGGGAATATTACTACAGCTATAACGTGGACGGGAAACCTAGAGAATGGACACACTGTGAATACGAAAGGTTTCTAAAACTCAACGAAGAGCCCCTCTCCTGGTGCTCTGGTTTGACTTTCCAACTGCTTTCCTATCAATCTCCCAACTTGGAGAGACAGCCCCTTTAAGCTCCTGGTTCGCACAGGTTGCCAATTTGGCAGAGGATGAAAGGGAAGAGGGAGAACCAATGAGAGAGTAGCTGTTAGGCATTTGGATGGGCACATGTCACTCTAATTTCCCGGCAGGAAGAAGAATTAACCAAAGTCTCAGCCACCCACCGGGAACCAGTATAGGTCCTGAACCAAAAGTTTGGACTTGCGTTCAGCTCACAAGAAACGAGTTGAAAAATGGAGCTCAGGGGCACAGCAATTCACAAACTGGCAGAGTAATCAAGGCCAACTATCGTCCAAAAATCTGTTGAGGGAAGGCAACGAGGCGGACTTGAAAGCGAGGCAGAATAGCAGGAAACAGATTTCAAGAGGTACGTTGGAATCGCCTGTAAAGCACAGGAAGAGGGGCACAACTTCGACAATGATGCACTTGGCCAAAAAGGGCGTATGCGTTTTCTCCTGAATATATTCAGGAGAAAACGCATACGCCCTTTTTGGCCAAGCAAGCAAGCGGGCAATGCAAATCTGCACTACAAAGAAGTATCACTTCCCACCGGTCAAAAGGGACATCCACAAAATGTGTAAAAACCAGAAAGGCAAGACAGGCCCTGGAGAACAGGGAGCCTTGTTATGCTGATGGGCGGGATGTAAGTTGCCAACTGCCTCACTGGAGGAGTGCATTGTGTTCCCTAAAACAAGTAAACAACAGAGCTACAGAGCCAAGGGCACGTGCAGTCTAGGGAATATACCTTGGGAAAACTGAAATTCCATAAGACAGAGCCACCCCCAAATTGAGGGCTGCACTGCTTACAGGAACCTCAACCTGGGTACACCTGAAATATCCCAGGAAATATAAAAATGGTTCCAAACATCGTGGAACTTACGCACGATGGAATATCCCTCAGCCACGAAATCCATGTCATAAGACCAGTAGCAGCAAAATGAGTGGATTCAGGTACGATGATTCTAAGTGAAAGAAGTCACACAGGAAAAGAAACTTATCATAAGATATCACTTAGGAAGATCCTGTAAACATGGCTACACATGAACTGAGTTAGGCAAGAGAACAGAGTCTCACATTTAGAAAACACTCTTATGCCTGCTTAAGGGGGAAGGAGAGGTGGGGTGATGCATCAAACCAGAGTTTGATATAAGCACAGGTACCGTTCCAAAAACCAACTATGGAATAGACAAGACCTACACCTTCCTCAGTGAAAGGGACTCAAAACCCCATATTTCCCGCAGAGGAATAGATCTGACTAGTAAGAATCTTAAAACCTATGTATTGATATGTCTCCGTAAGGGAATCAAGTGTGTCTAGACTGGCATAAACATGGCAGCGAGAATCAGCTCAAACCCACTCTAAAAAGGAATTTCAAAAACAGAACAAAGAAACAGGGAAATTCTTTACAATTCCTTCAGGGTCTCTGATGCAACCTGGAATGACCCTATCTACAATGACAGCTGGATGTGGCATAAGGCTGGACACTTGGGACTGAGAGGATTGGTGAGATTGGGTGAGCAAATGCAGACCCTTTAAAGCAATAATGCATGGCACCCATTCCATGGGTCCCAGCTCTCCAGGTTGAAGGGAATATTACTACAGCTATAACGTGGACGGGAAACCTAGAGAATGGACACACTGTGAATACGAAAGGTTTCTAAAACTCAACGAAGAGCCCCTCTCCTGGTGCTCCGGTTTGACTTTCCAACTGCTTTCCTATCAATCTCCCAACTTGGAGAGACAGCCCCTTTAAGCTCCTGGTTCGCACAGGTTGCCAATTTGGCAGAGGATGAAAGGGAAGAGGGAGAACCAATGAGAGAGTAGCTGTTAGGCATTTGGATGGGCACATGTCACTCTAATTTCCCGGCAGGAAGAAGAATTAACCAAAGTCTCAGCCACCCACCGGGAACCAGTATAGGTCCTGAACCAAAAGTTTGGACTTGCGTTCAGCTCACAAGAAACGAGTTGAAAAATGGAGCTCAGGGGCACAGCAATTCACAAACTGGCAGAGTAATCAAGGCCAACTATCGTCCAAAAATCTGTTGAGGGAAGGCAACGAGGTGGACTTGAAAGCGAGGCAGAATAGCAGGAAACAGATTTCAAGAGGTACGTTGGAATCGCCTGTAAAGCACAGGAAGAGGGGCACAACTTCGACAATGATGCACTTGGCCAAAAAGGGCGTATGCGTTTTCTCCTGAATATATTCAGGAGAAAACGCATACGCCCTTTTTGGCCAAGCAAGCAAGCGGGCAATGCAAATCTGCACTACAAAGAAGTATCACTTCCCACCGGTCAAAAGGGACATCCACAAAATGTGTAAAAACCAGAAAGGCAAGACAGGCCCTGGAGAACAGGGAGCCTTGTTATGCTGATGGGCGGGATGTAAGTTGCCAACTGCCTCACTGGAGGAGTGCATTGTGTTCCCTAAAACAAGTAAACAACAGAGCTACAGAGCCAAGGGCACGTCCAGTCTAGGGAATATACCTTGGGAAAACTGAAAATCCATAAGACAGAGCCACCCCCAAATTGAGGGCTGCACTGCTTACAGGAACCTCAACCTGGGTACACCTGAAATATCCCAGGAAATATAAAAATGGTTCCAAACATCGTGGAACTTACGCACGATGGAATATCCCTCAGCCACGAAATCCATGTCATAAGACCAGTAGCAGCAAAATGAGTGGATTCAGGTACGATGATTCTAAGTGAAAGAAGTCACACAGGAAAAGAAACTTATCATAAGATATCACTTAGGAAGATCCTGTAAACATGGCTACACATGAACTGAGTTAGGCAAGAGAACAGAGTCTCACATTTAGAAAACACTCTTATGCCTGCTTAAGGGGGAAGGAGAGGTGGGGTGATGCATCAAACCAGAGTTTGATATAAGCACAGGTACCGTTCCAAAAACCAACTATGGAATAGACAAGACCTACACCTTCCTCAGTGAAAGGGACTCAAAACCCCATATTTCCCGCAGAGGAATAGATCTGACTAGTAAGAATCTTAAAACCTATGTATTGATATGTCTCCGTAAGGGAATCAAGTGTGTCTAGACTGGCATAAACATGGCAGCGAGAATCAGCTCAAACCCACTCTAAAAAGGAATTTCAAAAACAGAACAAAGAAACAGGGAAATTCTTTACAATTCCTTCAGGGTCTCTGATGCAACCTGGAATGACCCTATCTACAATGACAGCTGGATGTGGCATAAGGCTGGACACTTGGGACTGAGAGGATTGGTGAGATTGGGTGAGCAAATGCAGACCCTTTAAAGCAATAATGCATGGCACCCATTCCATGGGTCCCAGCTCTCCAGGTTGAAGGGAATATTACTACAGCTATAACGTGGACGGGAAACCTAGAGAATGGACACACTGTGAATACGAAAGGTTTCTAAAACTCAACGAAGAGCCCCTCTCCTGGTGCTCTGGTTTGACTTTCCAACTGCTTTCCTATCAATCTCCCAACTTGGAGAGACAGCCCCTTTAAGCTCCTGGTTCGCACAGGTTGCCAATTTGGCAGAGGATGAAAGGGAAGAGGGAGAACCAATGAGAGAGTAGCTGTTAGGCATTTGGATGGGCACATGTCACTCTAATTTCCCGGCAGGAAGAAGAATTAACCAAAGTCTCAGCCACCCACCGGGAACCAGTATAGGTCCTGAACCAAAAGTTTGGACTTGCGTTCAGCTCACAAGAAACGAGTTGAAAAATGGAGCTCAGGGGCACAGCAATTCACAAACTGGCAGAGTAATCAAGGCCAACTATCGTCCAAAAATCTGTTGAGGGAAGGCAACGAGGCGGACTTGAAAGCGAGGCAGAATAGCAGGAAACAGATTTCAAGAGGTACGTTGGAATCGCCTGTAAAGCACAGGAAGAGGGGCACAACTTCGACAATGATGCACTTGGCCAAAAAGGGCGTATGCGTTTTCTCCTGAATATATTCAGGAGAAAACGCATACGCCCTTTTTGGCCAAGCAAGCAAGCGGGCAATGCAAATCTGCACTACAAAGAAGTATCACTTCCCACCGGTCAAAAGGGACATCCACAAAATGTGTAAAAACCAGAAAGGCAAGACAGGCCCTGGAGAACAGGGAGCCTTGTTATGCTGATGGGCGGGATGTAAGTTGCCAACTGCCTCACTGGAGGAGTGCATTGTGTTCCCTAAAACAAGTAAACAACAGAGCTACAGAGCCAAGGGCACGTGCAGTCTAGGGAATATACCTTGGGAAAACTGAAATTCCATAAGACAGAGCCACCCCCAAATTGAGGGCTGCACTGCTTACAGGAACCTCAACCTGGGTACACCTGAAATATCCCAGGAAATATAAAAATGGTTCCAAACATCGTGGAACTTACGCACGATGGAATATCCCTCAGCCACGAAATCCATGTCATAAGACCAGTAGCAGCAAAATGATTGGATTCAGGTACGATGATTCTAAGTGAAAGAAGTCACACAGGAAAAGAAACTTATCATAAGATATCACTTAGGAAGATCCTGTAAACATGGCTACACATGAACTGAGTTAGGCAAGAGAACAGAGTCTCACATTTAGAAAACACTCTTATGCCTGCTTAAGGGGGAAGGAGAGGTGGGGTGATGCATCAAACCAGAGTTTGATATAAGCACAGGTACCGTTCCAAAAACCAACTATGGAATAGACAAGACCTACACCTTCCTCAGTGAAAGGGACTCAAAACCCCATATTTCCCGCAGAGGAATAGATCTGACTAGTAAGAATCTTAAAACCTATGTATTGATATGTCTCCGTAAGGGAATCAAGTGTGTCTAGACTGGCATAAACATGGCAGCGAGAATCAGCTCAAACCCACTCTAAAAAGGAATTTCAAAAACAGAACAAAGAAACAGGGAAATTCTTTACAATTCCTTCAGGGTCTCTGATGCAACCTGGAATGACCCTATCTACAATGACAGCTGGATGTGGCATAAGGCTGGACACTTGGGACTGAGAGGATTGGTGAGATTGGGTGAGCAAATGCAGACCCTTTAAAGCAATAATGCATGGCACCCATTCCATGGGTCCCAGCTCTCCAGGTTGAAGGGAATATTACTACAGCTATAACGTGGACGGGAAACCTAGAGAATGGACACACTGTGAATACGAAAGGTTTCTAAAACTCAACGAAGAGCCCCTCTCCTGGTGCTCCGGTTTGACTTTCCAACTGCTTTCCTATCAATCTCCCAACTTGGAGAGACAGCCCCTTTAAGCTCCTGGTTCGCACAGGTTGCCAATTTGGCAGAGGATGAAAGGGAAGAGGGAGAACCAATGAGAGAGTAGCTGTTAGGCATTTGGATGGGCACATGTCACTCTAATTTCCCGGCAGGAAGAAGAATTAACCAAAGTCTCAGCCACCCACCGGGAACCAGTATAGGTCCTGAACCAAAAGTTTGGACTTGCGTTCAGCTCACAAGAAACGAGTTGAAAAATGGAGCTCAGGGGCACAGCAATTCACAAACTGGCAGAGTAATCAAGGCCAACTATCGTCCAAAAATCTGTTGAGGGAAGGCAACGAGGCGGACTTGAAAGCGAGGCAGAATAGCAGGAAACAGATTTCAAGAGGTACGTTGGAATCGCCTGTAAAGCACAGGAAGAGGGGCACAACTTCGACAATGATGCACTTGGCCAAAAAGGGCGTATGCGTTTTCTCCTGAATATATTCAGGAGAAAACGCATACGCCCTTTTTGGCCAAGCAAGCAAGCGGGCAATGCAAATCTGCACTACAAAGAAGTATCACTTCCCACCGGTCAAAAGGGACATCCACAAAATGTGTAAAAACCAGAAAGGCAAGACAGGCCCTGGAGAACAGGGAGCCTTGTTATGCTGATGGGCGGGATGTAAGTTGCCAACTGCCTCACTGGAGGAGTGCATTGTGTTCCCTAAAACAAGTAAACAACAGAGCTACAGAGCCAAGGGCACGTGCAGTCTAGGGAATATACCTTGGGAAAACTGAAATTCCATAAGACAGAGCCACCCCCAAATTGAGGGCTGCACTGCTTACAGGAACCTCAACCTGGGTACACCTGAAATATCCCAGGAAATATAAAAATGGTTCCAAACATCGTGGAACTTACGCACGATGGAATATCCCTCAGCCACGAAATCCATGTCATAAGACCAGTAGCAGCAAAATGAGTGGATTCAGGTACGATGATTCTAAGTGAAAGAAGTCACACAGGAAAAGAAACTTATCATAAGATATCACTTAGGAAGATCCTGTAAACATGGCTACACATGAACTGAGTTAGGCAAGAGAACAGAGTCTCACATTTAGAAAACACTCTTATGCCTGCTTAAGGGGGAAGGAGAGGTGGGGTGATGCATCAAACCAGAGTTTGATATAAGCACAGGTACCGTTCCAAAAACCAACTATGGAATAGACAAGACCTACACCTTCCTCAGTGAAAGGGACTCAAAACCCCATATTTCCCGCAGAGGAATAGATCTGACTAGTAAGAATCTTAAAACCTATGTATTGATATGTCTCCGTAAGGGAATCAAGTGTGTCTAGACTGGCATAAACATGGCAGCGAGAATCAGCTCAAACCCACTCTAAAAAGGAATTTCAAAAACAGAACAAAGAAACAGGGAAATTCTTTACAATTCCTTCAGGGTCTCTGATGCAACCTGGAATGACCCTATCTACAATGACAGCTGGATGTGGCATAAGGCTGGACACTTGGGACTGAGAGGATTGGTGAGATTGGGTGAGCAAATGCAGACCCTTTAAAGCAATAATGCATGGCACCCATTCCATGGGTCCCAGCTCTCCAGGTTGAAGGGAATATTACTACAGCTATAACATGTACGGGAAACCTAGAGAATGGACACACTGTGAATACGAAAGGTTTCTAAAACTCAACGAAGAGCCCCTCTCCTGGTGCTCCGGTTTGACTTTCCAACTGCTTTCCTATCAATCTCCCAACTTGGAGAGACAGCCCCTTTAAGCTCCTGGTTCGCACAGGTTGCCAATTTGGCAGAGGATGAAAGGGAAGAGGGAGAACCAATGAGAGAGTAGCTGTTAGGCATTTGGATGGGCACATGTCACTCTAATTTCCCGGCAGGAAGAAGAATTAACCAAAGCCTCAGCCACCCACCGGGAACCAGTATAGGTCCTGAACCAAAAGTTTGGACTTGCGTTCAGCTCACAAAAAACGAGTTGAAAAATGGAGATCAGGGGCACAGCAATTCACAAACTGGCAGAGAAATCAAGGCCAACTATCGTCCAAAAATCTGTTGAGGGAAGGCAACGAGGCGGACTTGAAAGCGAGGCAGAATAGCAGGAAACAGATTTCAAGAGGTACGTTGGAATCGCCTGTAAAGCACAGGAAGAGGGGCACAACTTCGACAATGATGCACTTGGCCAAAAAGGGCGTATGCGTTTTCTCCTGAATATATTCAGGAGAAAACGCATACGCCCTTTTTGGCCAAGCAAGCAAGCGGGCAATGCAAATCTGCACTACAAAGAAGTATCACTTCCCACCGGTCAAAAGGGACATCCACAAAATGTGTAAAAACCAGAAAGGCAAGACAGGCCCTGGAGAACAGGGAGCCTTGTTATGCTGATGGGCGGGATGTAAGTTGCCAACTGCCTCACTGGAGGAGTGCATTGTGTTCCCTAAAACAAGTAAACAACAGAGCTACAGATCCAAGGGCACGTCCAGTCTAGGGAATATACCTTGGGAAAACTGAAAATCCATAAGACAGAGCCACCCCCAAATTGAGGGCTGCACTGCTTACAGGAACCTCAACCTGGGTACACCTGAAATATCCCAGGAAATATAAAAATGGTTCCAAACATCGTGGAACTTACGCACGATGGAATATCCCTCAGCCACGAAATCCATGTCATAAGACCAGTAGCAGCAAAATGAGTGGATTCAGGTACGATGATTCTAAGTGAAAGAAGTCACACAGGAAAAGAAACTTATCATAAGATATCACTTAGGAAGATCCTGTAAACATGGCTACAGATGAACTGAGTTAGGCAAAAGAACAGAGTCTCACATTTAGAAAACACTCTTATGCCTGCTTAAGGGGGAAGGAGAGGTGGGGTGATGCATCAAACCAGAGTTTGATATAAGCACAGGTACCGTTCCAAAAACCAAATATGGAATAGACAAAACCTACACCTTCCTCAGTGAAAGGGACTCAAAACCCCATATTTCCCGCAGAGGAATAGATCTGACTAGTAAGAATCTTAAAACCTATGTATTGATATGTCTCCGTAAGGGAATCAAGTGTGTCTAGACTGGCATAAACATGGCAGCGAGAATCAGCTCAAACCCACTCTAAAAAGGAATTTCAAAAACAGAACAAAGAAACAGGGAAATTCTTTACAATTCCCTCAGGGTCTCTGATGCAACCTGGAATGACCCTATGTACAATGACAGCTGGATGTGGCATAAGGCTGGACACTTGGGACTGAGAGGAATGGTGAGATTGGGTGAGCAAAGGCAGACCCTTTAAAGCAATAATGCATGGCACCCATTCCATGGGTCCCAGCTCTCCAGGTTGAAGGGAATATTACTACAGCTATAACATGTACGGGAAACCTAGAGAATGGACACACTGTGAATACGAAAGGTTTCTAAAACTCAACGAAGAGCCCCTCTCCTGGTGCTCCGGTTTGACTTTCCAACTGCTTTCCTATCAATCTCCCAACTTGGAGAGACAGCCCCTTTAAGCTCCTGGTTCGCACAGGTTGCCAATTTGGCAGAGGATGAAAGGGAAGAGGGAGAACCAATGAGAGAGTAGCTGTTAGGCATTTGGATGGGCACATGTCACTCTAATTTCCCGGCAGGAAGAAGAATTAACCAAAGTCTCAGCCACCCACCGGGAACCAGTATAGGTCCTGAACCAAAAATTTGGACTTGCGTTCAGCTCACAAAAAACGAGTTGAAAAATGCAGCTCAGGGGCACAGCAATTCACAAACTGGCAGAGTAATCAAGGCCAACTATCGTCCAAAAATCTGTTGAGGGAAGGCAACGAGGCGGACTTGAAAGCGAGGCAGAATAGCAGGAAACAGATTTCAAGAGGTACGTTGGAATCGCCTGTAAAGCACAGGAAGAGGGGCACAACTTCGACAATGATGCACTTGGCCAAAAAGGGCGTATGCGTTTTCTCCTGAATATATTCAGGAGAAAACGCATACGCCCTTTTTGGCCAAGCAAGCAAGCGGGCAATGCAAATCTGCACTACAAAGAAGTATCACTTCCCACCGGTCAAAAGGGACATCCACAAAATGTGTAAAAACCAGAAAGGCAAGGCAGGCCCTGGAGAACAGGGAGCCTTGTTATGCTGATGGGCGGGATGTAAGTTGCCAACTGCCCCAATGGAGGAGTGCACTGTGTTCCCTAAAACAAGTAAACAACAGAGCTACAGAGCCAAGGGCACTTCCAGTCTAGGGAATATCCCATGGGAAAAATGAAAATCCATAAGACAGAGCCACCCCCAAATTGAGGGCTGCACTGCTTACAGGAAACCCAACCTGGGTACACCTGAAATATCCCAGGAAATATAAAAATGGTTCCAAACATTGTGGAACTTACGTACGATGGAATATCCCTCAGCCATGAAATCAATGTCATAAGACCAGTAGCAGCAAAATGAGTGGATTCAGGTACGATGATTCTAAGTGAAAGAAGTCACACAGAAAAAGAAACTTATCATAAGATATCACTTAGGTAGATCCTGTAAACATGGCTACACATGAAGTGAGTTAGGCAAGAGAACAGAGTCTCACATTTAGAAAACACTCTTATGCCTGCTTAAGGGGGAAGGAGAAGTGGGGTGATGCATCAAACCACAGTTTGATATAAGCACAGGTACTGTTCCAAAAACCAACAATGGAATAGACAAGACCTACACCTTCCTCAGTGAAAGGGACTCAAAACCCCATATGTCCCGCAGAGGAATAGATCTGACTAGTAAGAATCTTAAAACCTATGTATTGATATGTCTCCGTAAGGGAATCAAGTGTGTCTAGACTGGCATAAACATGGCAGCGAGAATCAGCTCAAACCCACTCTAAAAAGGAATTTCAAAAACAGAACAAAGAAACAGGGAAATTCTTTACAATTCCTTCAGGGTCTCTGATGCAACCTGGAATGACCCTATCTACAATGACAGCTGGATGTGGCATAAGGCTGGACACTTGGGACTGAGAGGATTGGTGAGATTGTGTGAGCAAAGGCAGACCCTTTAAAGCAATAATGCATGGCACCCATTCCATGGGTCCCAACTCTCCAGGTTGAAGGGAATATTACTACAGCTATAACATGTACGGGAAACCTAGAGAATGGACACACTGTGAATACGAAAGGTTTCTAAAACTCAACGAACAGCCCCTCTCCTGGTGCTCCGGTTTGACTTTCCAACTGCTTTCCTATCAATCTCCCAACTTGGAGAGACAGCCCCTTTAAGCTCCTGGTTCGCACAGGTTGCCAATTTGGCAGAGGATGAAAGGGAAGAGGGAGAACCAATGAGAGAGTAGCTGTTAGGCATTTGGATGGGCACATGTCACTCTAATTTCCCGGCAGGAAGAAGAATTAACCAAAGTCTCAGCCACCCACCGGGAACCAGTATAGGTCCTGAACCAAAAATTTGGACTTGCGTTCAGCTCACAAAAAACGAGTTGAAAAATGGAGCTCAGGGGCATAGCAATTCACAAACTGGCAGATTAATCAAGGCCAACTATCGTCCAAAAATCTGTTGAGGGAAGGCAACGAGGCGGACTTGAAAGCGAGGCAGAATAGCAGGAAACAGATTTCAAGAGGTACGTTGGAATCGCCTGTAAAGCACAGGAAGAGGGGCACAACTTCGACAATGATGCACTTGGCCAAAAAGGGCGTATGCGTTTTCTCCTGAATATATTCAGGAGAAAACGCATACGCCCTTTTTGGCCAAGCAAGCAAGCGGGCAATGCAAATCTGCACTACAAAGAAGTATCACTTCCCACCGGTCAAAAGGGACATCCACAAAATGTGTAAAAACCAGAAAGGCAAGGCAGGCCCTGGAGAACAGGGAGCCTTGTTATGCTGATGGGCGGGATGTAAGTTGCCAATTGCCTCAATGGAGGAGTGCACTGTGTTCCCTAAAACAAGTAAACAACAGAGCTACAGAGCCAAGGGCACTTCCAGTCTAGGGAATATCCCATGGGAAAACTGAAAATCCATAAGACAGAGCCACCCCCAAATTGAGGGCTGCACTGCTTACAGGAAACCCAACCTGGGTACACCTGAAATATCCCAGGAAATATAAAAATGGTTCCAAACATTGTGGAACATACGTACGATGGAATATCCCTCAGCCATGAAATCAATGTCATAAGACCAGTAGCAGCAAAATGAGTGGATTCAGGTACGATGATTCTAAGTGAAAGAAGTCACACAGGAAAAGAAACTTATCATAAGATATCACTTAGGAAGATCCTGTAAACATGGCTACACATGAAGTGAGTTAGGCAAGAGAACAGAGTCTCACATTTAGAAAACACTCTTATGCCTGCTTAAGGGGGAAGGAGAAGTGGGGTGATGCATCAAACCACAGTTTGATATAAGCACAGGTACCGTTCCAAAAACCAACAATGGAATAGACAATACCTACACCTTCCTCAGTGAAAGGGACTCAAAACCCCATATTTCCCGCACAGGAATAGATCTGACTAGTAAGAATCTTAAAACCTATGTATTGATATGTCTCCGTAAGGGAATCAAGTGTGTCTAGACTGGCATAAACATGGCAGCGAGAATCAGCTCAAACCCACTCTAAAAAGGAATTTCAAAAACAGAACAAAGAAACAGGGAAATTCTTTACAATTCCTTCAGGGTCTCTGATGCAACCTGGAATGACCCTATCTACAATGACAGCTGGATGTGGCATAAGGCTGGACACTTGGGACTGAGAGGATTGGTGAGATTTTGTGAGCAAAGGCAGACCCTTTAAAGCAATAATGCATGGCACCCATTCCATGGGTCCCAACTCTCCAGGTTGAAGGGAATATTACTACAGCTATAACATGTACGGGAAACCTAGAGAATGGACACACTGTGAATACGAAAGGTTTCTAAAACTCAACGAAGAGCCCCTCTCCTGGTGCTCCGGTTTGACTTTCCATCTGCCTTCCTATCAATCTCCCAACTTGGAGAGACAGCCCCTTTAAGCTCCTGGTTCGCACAGGTTGCCAATTTGGCAGAGGATGAAAGGGAAGAGGGAGAACCAATGAGAGAGTAGCTGTTAGGCATTTGGATGGGCACATGTCACTCTAATTTCCCGGCAGGAAGAAGAATTAACCAAAGTCTCAGCCACCCACCGGGAACCAGTATAGGTCCTGAACCAAAAATTTGGACTTGCGTTCAGCTCACAAAAAACGAGTTGAAAAATGGAGCTCAGGGGCATAGCAATTCACAAACTGGCAGAGTAATCAAGGCCAACTATCGTCCAAAAATCTGTTGAGGGAAGGCAACGAGGCGGACTTGAAAGCGAGGCAGAATAGCAGGAAACAGATTTCAAGAGGTACGTTGGAATCGCCTGTAAAGCACAGGAAGAGGGGCACAACTTCGACAATGATGCACTTGGCCAAAAAGGGCGTATGCGTTTTCTCCTGAATATATTCAGGAGAAAACGCATACGCCCTTTTTGGCCAAGCAAGCAAGCGGGCAATGCAAATCTGCACTACAAAGAAGTATCACTTCCCACCGGTCAAAAGGGACATCCACAAAATGTGTAAAAACCAGAAAGGCAAGGCAGGCCCTGGAGAACAGGGAGCCTTGTTATGCTGATGGGCGGGATGTAAGTTGCCAACTGACTCAATGGAGGAGTGCACTGTGTTCCCTAAAACAAGTAAACAACAGAGCTACAGAGCCAAGGGCACTTCCAGTCTAGGGAATATACCTTGGGAAAACTGAAAATCCATAAGACAGAGCCACCCCCAAATTGATGGCTGCACTGCTTACAGGAACCCCAACCTGGGTACACCAGAAATATCCCAGGAAATATAAAAATGGTTCCAAACATTGTGGAACTTACGTACGATGGAATATCCCTCAGCCATGAAATCAATGTCATAAGACCAGTAGCAGCAAAATGAGTGGATTCAGGTACGATGATTCTAAGTGAACGAAGTCACACAGGAAAAGAAACTTACCATAAGATATCACTTAGAAATATCCTGTAAACATGGCTACACATGAAGTGAGTTAGGCAAGAGAACAGAGTCTCACATTTAGAAAACACTCTTATGCCTGCTTAAGGGGGAAGGAGAAGTGGGGTGATGCATCAAACCACAGTTTGATATAAGCACAGGTACCGTTCCAAAAACCAACAATGGAATAGACAAGACCTACACCTTCCTCAGTGAAAGGGACTCAAAACCCCATATTTCCCGCAGAGGAATAGATCTGACTAGTAAGAATCTTAAAACCTATGTATTGATATGTCTCCGTAAGGGAATAAAGTGAGTCTAGACAGGCATAAACATGGCAGCGAGAATCAGCTCAAACCCACTCTAAAAAGGAATTTCAAAACAGAACAAAGAAACAGGGAAATTCTTTACAATTCCTTCAGGGTCTCTGATGCAACCTGGAATGACCCTATCTACAATGACAGCTGGATGTGGCATAAGGCTGGACACTTGGGACTGAGAGGATTGGTGAGATTGGGTGAGCAAATGAAGACCCTTTAAAGCAATAATGCATGGCACCCATTCCATGGGTCCCAACTCTCCAGGTTGAAGGGAATATTACTACAGCTATAACATGTATGGGAAACCTGGAGAATGGACACACTGTGAATACCAATGGTTTCTAAAACTCAACGAAGAGTCCCTCTCCTGGTGCTCCGGTTTGACTTTCCAACTGCTTTCCTATCAATCTCCCAACTTGGAGAGACAGCCCCTTTAAGCTCCTGGTTCGCACAGGTTGCCCATTTGGCAGAGGATGAAAGGGAAGAGGGAGAACCAATGAGAGAGTAGCTGTTAGGCATTTGGATGGGCACATGTCACTCTAATTTCCCGGCAGGAAGAAGAATTAACCAAAGTCTCAGCCACCCACCGGGAACCAGTATAGGTCCTGAACCAAAAGTTTGGACTTGCGTTCAGCTCACAAGAAACGAGTTGAAAAATGGAGCTCAGGGGCACAGCAATTCACAAACTGGCAGAGAAATCAAGGCCAACTATCGTCCAAAAATCTGTTGAGGGAAGGCAACGAGGCGGACTTGAAAGCGAGGCAGAATAGCAGGAAACAGATTTCAAGAGGTACGTTGGAATCGCCTGTAAAGCACAGGAAGAGGGGCACAACTTCGACAATGATGCACTTGGCCAAAAAGGGCGTATGCGTTTTCTCCTGAATATATTCAGGAGAAAAGTACAATGAGGTATCACCTCACACCTGTTAGAATCGGCATCATCAGAAAATCTACAAACAACCAATTCTGGGGAGGGTGTGGACAAAAGGAGCCCTCTTCCACTATTGGTGGGAATGTAAATTGATACAGTCACTATGGAGAACAGTATGGAGTTTCCTTAAAAAAACTAGAAATAGAATTACCATCTGATCCAGCAATCCCACTTCTGGGCATATACCCAGAGAAAACCGTATTTCAAAAAGGCACATTCACCACAATGTTCGTTGCAGCACTATATACAATAGCCAGGTAATGGAAGCAACCTAAATGCCCACAGACAGATGAATGGATAAAGATGTGGTACATATATAAAATGGAATATTACTCGGCCATAAAAAGGAATGAAACTGGGTCATTTGTAGAGACATCGATGGATCGAGAGACTGTCATACAGAATGAAGTAATTCAGAAAGAGGAAAACAAATATTGTCTATTAACGCATATATGTGGAGCCTAAAAATGGTACAGATGAACTGGTTGGCAGGGAAGAAATAGAGACACAGAGGTAGAGAACAAACGTATGGACACCAAGTGTGGGAAGCCATGGGGTGGTGGTGGTGGGATGAGTTGGGAGTTTGGGATTGACCTGTATACATGTATATGCATAAAATACATAACTAACAATAACGTGCTGTATAAAAAAAATAAATTAAATAAAATTTCAAAATTTTAAAAAATAAAATTTAAAACTAAAACAGAAAAAAGTTCTTCCCGTCACACAGATGTATTTATAGGAATGAATTATTTCCATGCTTATATCTATAAATACATAAAAGAGGAATAAAATCTAACTTGAACCATAAAAGAAAAAAAAAATCCTGAACCCACGAGTTATACAGAGGAAAACCCTATCAGGGCACTTGCTCCACTGGTAAACAATTCTGAAATTGGTCAGAGGTGGGGAATCATCTCCCATACAGCCAGCAACCCACCCCCCACGCAAGGAGCGTCCTCATTGCAAAGCTGGGGGACTGTGCCAAGGCATCTGTGAGTAAACGTGAGCTGAGCCCCAGACCAGCTGCTGCTGAACTGTTCCCACCCTTCCCAGGTAAAACACCTGAATATGTACAAGGGCTTGAAAGCCTAGAGGAAGGACCGTGGTGCCACACCAGTGACAGCACGCAGGCCAACTTGGTGCCTGCAGGCCAGCCAGGGTGGTCCTGGCCCCGGGCGCTCTTCCAGAAGCTTTCCATTGCCCTGCCTGAGATACCCCTCCTGTCCGGGCCCCCACTGCTTTTTTCCGTCCTCACCTCTGTCCGGAGAGAAATTCCAGCGGAAGGTATGGGTGACACAACCTCTTCTTTACAGGCGGCAGCCTGGCAACTCCTGCAGAAAGGCCAGCAGAACCCCACTCACACCGGGCCACCCACAAAGCTGTGGCCCCTCACTCCCTCCCACCAGCACAGCCCCGAGACTGCTGACGGGGCAGAGAATATGGAGGCAGGCACAGCTTCAGGGGCTATTGCTGCCTGGAGCGCTGTTTATATTGACCTCAATGAGGCACACCTGGGGAGGGCGGGCCGGCAGGGTAAGGCTGCCCAGGTCAGCTAATCCACAACCCTGAGGGAATCACATTGTTGAAAATGGACCCCGCTAAGGCAGAAGAGAAGCCAAGGGAAAAAAGGACACAATGCCATTTGCAGCACCGTAGATGAGTCTAGAAGTAATCACGTGACTTGTAGTAAGTCAGAAAGTGAAAGACACATATCCTATCATATCACTTATAGGTGTTACCTAAAAATGGATACCAGGGCAGATATTTCCACGGAGAAGGGCAATCACAGATTCATTAAACAAACTCATCGTTCACCAATGGAAAGGTGTGAGGATTGGTTTCATTACGATATCGGGGTTAACAGACATATACAAACACAGGTGACATATATAATCACCAAAGATCTACAGAATACCAAGAGAGGACTACTCAACATTCTGTCATAACGTACATGGGAAAAGGATCCCAGGAAGAACAGACATCTGTATATGTGTAAAAGAACCACATCTTCCACACCTACAGCAAGCCAAACATTGTAATCAAACTTGCTGTAATAAAAAATAAAAAAAAATTAAATTAAAAACACGAACAAGAAGTAGTGAGACAAACGTGAGGGGCTTTCTCCTGGCACATTCCATTCTAAACTCCAATCTAGAAAACCACTTCCACTGAGGCTCTCTTGCCCTAGTAACCAGATTTGGTAAGGGTGAACTGCTGCCACCTTGTGGCCGTTTCACACAACAGCAGCTTTAATCCCAACGCTAATGGTCAGTTGATATTCAAAATCATTGCAGGCCTGTAAATGACACCTGCCCTGAAAACAAATCCTGGGGTCACAAATCGACCAAAAAATTCAAAGGACGTCCATATTTCAAAACGACCGTTTCAAAAAGCATATTTTACGCACATTAGTGTTCTGCTTCTTTTCCTTTCTTTCCTTTTTTGTTAAAAAAAAAACGAGAATGGAAAAAGGCCTCCCTCAGAATGGGCGAAAATCGTTGCAAACGAATCAATGGACAGAGGTTTAATCTCCAATATATATAAACAGCTCATGCAGCTTAATATTAAAAAAACAAAAAACCCAATACAAAAATGGGCAGAATATCTAAAGAGACGTTTCTTCAAAGGAGACACAGAGATGGCCAAGACGCACATGAAAAGCTGCTCAACAGCACTAATTATTAGAGAAATGCAAATCAAAACTACAATGAGGTATCACCTCACACTTGTTAGAATCGGCATCATCAGAAAATCTACAAACAACCAATTCTGGGGAGGGTGTGGACAAAAGGAGCCCTCTTCCACTATTGGTGGGAATGTAAATTGATACAGTCACTATGGAGAACAGTATGGAGTTTCCTTAAAAAAACTAGAAATAGAATTACCATCTGATCCAGCAATCCCACTTCTGGGCATATACCCAGAGAAAACCGTATTTCAAAAAGGCACATTCACCACAATGTTCGTTGCAGCACTATATACAATAGTCAGGTAATGGAAGCAACCTAAATGCCCACAGACAGAAGAATGGATAAAGATGTGGTACATATATAAAATGGAATATTACTCGGCCATAAAAAGGAATGAAACTGGGTCATTTGTAGAGACATCGATGGATCGAGAGACTGTCATACAGAATGAAGTAAGTCAGAAAGAGGAAAACAAATATTGTCTATTAACGCATATATGTGGAGCCTAAAAATGGTACAGATGAACTGGTTGGCAGGGAAGAAATAGAGACACAGAGGTAGAGAACAAACGTATGGACACCAAGTGTGGGAAGCCATGGGGTGGTGGTGGTGGGATGAGTTGGGAGTTTGGGATTGACCTGTATACATGTATATGCATAAAATACATAACTAATAATAACGTGCTGTATAAAAAGATAAATAAAATAAAATTTCAAAATTTTAAAAAATAAAATTTTAAACTAAAACAGAAAAAAGTTCTTCCCGTCACACAGATGTATTTATAGGAATGAATTATTTCCATGCTTATATCTATAAATACATAAAAGAGGAAGAAAATCTAACTTGAACCATAAAAGAAAAAAAAATCCTGAACCCACGAGTTATACAGAGGAAAACCCTATCAGGGCTCTTGCTCCACTGGTAAACAATTCTGAAATTGGTCAGAGGTGGGGAATCATCTCCCATACAGCCAGCAACCCACCCCCCACGCAAGGAGCGTCCTCATTGCAAAGCTGGGGGACCGTGCCAAGGCATCTGTGAGTAAACGTGAGCTGAGCCCCAGACCAGCTGCTGCTGAACTGTTCCCACCCTTCCCAGGTAAATCACCTGAATATGTACAAGGGCTTGAAAGCCTAGAGGAAGGACCGTGGTGCCACACCAGTGACAGCACGCAGGCCAACTTGGTGCCTGCAGGCCAGCCAGGGTGGTCCTGGCCCCGGGCGCTCTTCCAGAAGCTTTCCATTGCCCTGCCTGAGATACCCCTCCTGTCGCGGCCCCCACTGCTTTTTTCCATCCTCACCTCTGTCCGGAGAGAAATTCCAGCGGAAGGTATGGGTGACACAACCTCTTCTTTACAGGCGGCAGCCTGGCAACTCCTGCAGAAAGGCCAGCAGAACCCCACTCACACCGGGCCACCCACAAAGCTGTGGCCCCTCACTCCCTCCCACCAGCACAGCCCCGAGACTGCTGACGGGGCAGAGAATATGGAGGCAGGCACAGCTTCAGGGGCTATTGCTGCCTGGAGCGCTGTTTATATTGACCTCAATGAGGCACACCTGGGGAGGGCGGGCCGGCAGGGTAAGGCTGCCCAGGTCAGCTAATCCACAACCCTCAGGGAATCACATTGTTGAAAATGGACCCCGCTAAGGCAGAAGAGAAGCCAAGGGAAAAAAGGACACAATGCCATTTGCAGCACCGTAGATGAGTCTAGAAGTAATCACGTGACTTGTAGTAAGTCAGAAAGTGAAAGACACATATCCTATCATATCACTTATCGGTGTTACCTGAAAATGGATACCAGGGCAGATATTTTCACGGAGAAGGGCAATCACAGATTCATTAAACAAACTCATCGTTCACCAATGGAAAGGTGTGAGGATTGGTTTCATTACGATATCGGGGTTAACAGACATATACAAACACAGGTGACATATATAATCACCAAAGATCTACAGAATACCAAGAGAGGACTACTCAACATTCTGTCATAACGTACATGGGAAAAGGATCCCAGGAAGAACAGACATCTGTATATGTGTAAAAGAACCACATCTTCCACACCTACAGCAAGCCAAACATTGTAATCAAACTTGCTGTAATAAAAAATAAAAAAAAAATTAAATTAAAAACACGAACAAGAAGTAGTGAGACAAACGTGAGGGGCTTTCTCCTGGCACATTCCATTCTAAACTCCAATCTAGAACACCACTTCCACTGAGGCTCTCTTGCCCTAGTAACCAGATTTGGTAAGGGTGAACTGCTGCCACCTTGTGGCCGTTTCACACAACAGCAGCTTTAATCCCAACGCTAATGGTCAGTTGATATTCAAAATCATTGCAGGCCTGTAAATGACACCTGCCCTGAAAACAAATCCTGGGGTCACAAATCGACCAAAAAATTCAAAGGACGTCCATATTTCAAAACGACCGTTTCAAAAAGCATATTTTACGCACATTAGTGTTCTGCTTCTTTTCCTTTCTTTCCTTTTTTGTTAAAAAAAAAACGGGAATGGAAAAAGGCCTCCCTCAGAATGGGCGAAAATCGTTGCAAACGAATCAATGGACAGAGGTTTAATCTCCAATATATATAAACAGCTCATGCAGCTTAATATTAAAAAAACAAACAACCCAATACAAAAATGGGCAGAATATCTAAAGAGACGTTTCTTCAAAGGAGACACAGAGATGGCCAAGACGCACATGAAAAGCTGCTCAACAGCACTAATTATTAGAGAAATGCAAATCAAAACTACAATGAGGTATCACCTCACACCTGTTAGAATCGGCATCATCAGAAAATCTACAAAAAACCAATTCTGGGGAGGGTGTGGACAAAAGGAGCCCTCTTCCACTATTGGTGGGAATGTAAATTGATACAGTCACTATGGAGAACAGTATGGAGTTTCCTTAAAAAAACTAGAAATAGAATTACCATCTGATCCAGCAATCCCACTTCTGGGCATATACCCAGAGAAAACCGTATTTCAAAAATGCACATTCACCACAATGTTCGTTGCAGCACTATATACAATAGTCAGGTAATGGAAGCAACCTAAATGCCCACAGACAGATGAATGGATAAAGATGTGGTACATATATAAAATGGAATATTACTCGGCCATAAAAAGGAATGAAACTGGGTCATTTGTAGAGACATCGATGGATCGAGAGACTGTCATACAGAATGAAGTAAGTCAGAAAGAGGAAAACAAATATTGTCTATTAACGCATATATGTGGAGCCTAAAAATGGTACAGATGAACTGGTTGGCAGGGAAGAAATAGAGACACAGAGGTAGAGAACAAACGTATGGACACCAAGTGTGGGAAGCCATGGGGTGGTGGTGGTGGGATGAGTTGGGAGTTTGGGATTGACCTGTATACATGTATATGCATAAAATACATAACTAATAATAACGTGCTGTATAAAAAAAATAAATAAAATAAAATTTCAAAATTTTAAAAAATAAAATTTAAAAATAAAACAGAAAAAAGTTCTTCCCGTCACACAGATGTATTTATAGGAATGAATTATTTCCATGCTTATATCTATAAATACATAAAAGAGGAATAAAATCTAACTTGAACCATAAAAGAAAAAAAAATCCTGAACCCACGAGTTATACAGAGGAAAACCCTATCAGGGCACTTGCTCCACTGGTAAACAATTCTGAAATTGGTCAGAGGTGGGGAATCATCTCCCATACAGCCAGCAACCCACCCCCCACGCAAGGAGCGTCCTCATTGCAAAGCTGGGGGACTGTGCCAAGGCATCTGTGAGTAAACGTGAGCTGAGCCCCAGACCAGCTGCTGCTGAACTGTTCCCACCCTTCCCAGGTAAAACACCTGAATATGTACAAGGGCTTGAAAGCCTAGAGGAAGGACCGTGGTGCCACACCAGTGACAGCACGCAGGCCAACTTGGTGCCTGCAGGCCAGCCAGGGTGGTCCTGGCCCCGGGCGCTCTTCCAGAAGCTTTCCATTGCCCTGCCTGAGATACCCCTCCTGTCCGGGCCCCCACTGCTTTTTTCCATCCTCACCTCTGTCCGGAGAGAAATTCCAGCGGAAGGTATGGGTGACACAACCTCTTCTTTACAGGCGGCAGCCTGGCAACTCCTGCAGAAAGGCCAGCAGAACCCCACTCACACCGGGCCACCCACAAACCTGTGGCCCCTCACTCCCTCCCACCAGCACAGCCCCGAGACTGCTGACGGGGCAGAGAATATGGAGGCAGGCACAGCTTCAGGGGCTATTGCTGCCTGGAGCGCTGTTTATATTGACCTCAATGAGGCACACCTGGGGAGGGCGGGCCGGCAGGGTAAGGCTGCCCAGGTCAGCTAATCCACAACCCTCAGGGAATCACATTGTTGAAAATGGACCCCGCTAAGGCAGAAGAGAAGCCAAGGGAAAAAAGGACACAATGCCATTTGCAGCACCATAGATGAGTCTAGAAGTAATCACGTGACTTGTAGTAAGTCAGAAAGTGAAAGACACATATCCTATCATATCACTTATAGGTGTTACCTAGAAATGGATACCAGGGCAGATATTTCCACGGAGAAGGGCAATCACAGATTCATTAAACAAACTTATGGTTCACCAATGGAAAGGTGTGAGGATTGGTTTCATTACGATATCGGGGTTAACAGACATATACAAACACAGGTGACATATATAATCACCAAAGATCTACAGAATACCTAGAGAGGACTACTCAACATTCTGTCATAACGTACATGGGAAAAGGATCCCAGGAAGAACAGACATCTGTATATGTGTAAAAGAACCACATCTTCCACACCTACAGCAAGCCAAACATTGTAATCAAACTTGCTGTAATAAAAAATAAAAAAAATTAAATTAAAAACACGAACAAGAAGTAGTGAGACAAACGTGAGGGGCTTTCTCCTGGCACATTCCATTCTAAACTCCAATCTAGAACACCACTTCCACTGAGGCTCTCTTGCCCTAGTAACCAGATTTGGTAAGGGTGAACTGCTGCCACCTTGTGGCCGTTTCACACAACAGCAGCTTTAATCCCAACGCTAATGGTCAGTTGATATTCAAAATCATTGCAGGCCTGTAAATGACACCTGCCCTGAAAACAAATCCTGGGGTCACATATCGACCAAAAAATTCAAAGGACGTCCATATTTCAAAACGACCGTTTCAAAAGGCATATTTTACGCACATTAGTGTTCTGCTGCTTTTCCTTTCTTTCCTTTTTTGTTAAAAAAAACGGGAATGGAAAAAGGCCTCCCTCAGAATGGGCGAAAATCGTTGCAGACGAATCAATGGACAGAAGTTTAATCTCCAATATATATATAAACAGCTCATGCAGCTTAATATTAAAAAAAAAACAACCCAAAAAAATGGGCAGAATATCTAAAGAGACGTTTCTTCAAAGGAGACACAGAGATGGCCAAGACGCACATGAAAAGCTGCTCAACAGCACTAATTTTTAGAGAAATGCAAATCAAAACTACAATGAGGTATCACCTCACACCTGTTAGAATCAGCATCATCAGAAAATCTACAAACAACCAATTCTGGGGAGGGTGTGGACAAAAGGAGCCCTCTTCCACTATTGGTGGGAATGTAAATTGATACAGTCACTATGGAGAACAGTATGGAGTTTCCTTAAAAAAACTAGAAATAGAATTACCATCTGATCCAGCAATCCCACTTCTGGGCATATACCCAGAGAAAACCGTATTTCAAAAAGGCACATTCACCACAATGTTCGTTGCAGCACTATATACAATAGCCAGGTAATGGAAGCAACCTAAATGCCCACAGACAGATGAATGGATAAAGATGTTGTACATATATAAAATGGAATATTACTCGGCCATAAAAAGGAATGAAACTGGGTCATTTGTAGAGACATCGATGGATCGAGAGACTGTCATACAGAATGAAGTCAGTCAGAAAGAGGAAAACAAATATTGTATATTAATGCATATATGTGGAGCCTAAAAATGGTACAGATGAACTGGTTGGCAGGGAAGAAATAGAGACAGAGAGGTAGAGAACAAACGTATGGACACCAAGTGTGGGAAGCCATGGGGTGGTGGTGGTGGGATGAGTTGGGAGTTTGGGATTGACCTGTATACATGTATATGCATAAAATACATAACTAATAATAACGTGCTGTATAAAAAGATAAATAAAATAAAATTTCAAAATTTTAAAAAATAAAATTTTAAACTAAAACAGAAAAAAGTTCTTCCCGTCACACAGATGTATTTATAGGAATGAATTATTTCCATGCTTATATCTATAAATACATAAAAGAGGAAGAAAATCTAACTTGAACCATAAAAGAAAAAAAAATCCTGAACCCACGAGTTATACAGAGGAAAACCCTATCAGGGCTCTTGCTCCACTGGTAAACAATTCTGAAATTGGTCAGAGGTGGGGAATCATCTCCCATACAGCCAGCAACCCACCCCCCACGCAAGGAGCGTCCTCATTGCAAAGCTGGGGGACCGTGCCAAGGCATCTGTGAGTAAACGTGAGCTGAGCCCCAGACCAGCTGCTGCTGAACTGTTCCCACCCTTCCCAGGTAAAACACCTGAATATGTACAAGGGCTTGAAAGCCTAGAGGAAGGACCGTGGTGCCACACCAGTGACAGCACGCAGGCCAACTTGGTGCCTGCAGGCCAGCCAGGGTGGTCGTGGCCCCGGGCGCTCTTCCAGAAGCTTTCCATTGCCCTGCCTGAGATACCCCTCCTGTCGCGGCCCCCACTGCTTTTTTCCATCCTCACCTCTGTCCGGAGAGAAATTCCAGCGGAAGGTATGGGTGACACAACCTCTTCTTTACAGGCGGCAGCCTGGCAACTCCTGCAGAAAGGCCAGCAGAACCCCACTCACACCGGGCCACCCACAAAGCTGTGGCCCCTCACTCCCTCCCACCAGCACAGCCCCGAGACTGCTGACGGGGCAGAGAATATGGAGGCAGGCACAGCTTCAGGGGCTATTGCTGCCTGGAGCGCTGTTTATATTGACCTCAATGAGGCACACCTGGGGAGGGCGGGCCGGCAGGGTAAGGCTGCCCAGGTCAGCTAATCCACAACCCTCAGGGAATCACATTGTTGAAAATGGACCCCGCTAAGGCAGAAGAGAAGCCAAGGGAAAAAAGGACACAATGCCATTTGCAGCACCGTAGATGAGTCTAGAAGTAATCACGTGACTTGTAGTAAGTCAGAAAGTGAAAGACACATATCCTATCATATCACTTATAGGTGTTACCTGAAAATGGATACCAGGGCAGATATTTCCACGGAGAAGGGCAATCACAGATTCATTAAACAAACTCATCGTTCACCAATGGAAAGGTGTGAGGATTGGTTTCATTACGATATCGGGGTTAACAGACATATACAAACACAGGTGACATATATAATCACCAAAGATCTACAGAATACCAAGAGAGGACTACTCAACATTCTGTCATAACGTACATGGGAAAAGGATCCCAGGAAGAACAGACATCTGTATATGTGTAAAAGAACCACATCTTCCACACCTACAGCAAGCCAAACATTGTAATCAAACTTGCTGTAATAAAAAATAAAAAAAAAATTAAATTAAAAACACGAACAAGAAGTAGTGAGACAAACGTGAGGGGCTTTCTCCTGGCACATTCCATTCTAAACTCCAATCTAGAACACCACTTCCACTGAGGCTCTCTTGCCCTAGTAACCAGATTTGGTAAGGGTGAACTGCTGCCACCTTGTGGCCGTTTCACACAACAGCAGCTTTAATCCCAACGCTAATGGTCAGTTGATATTCAAAATCATTGCAGGCCTGTAAATGACACCTGCCCTGAAAACAAATCCTGGGGTCACAAATCGACCAAAAAATTCAAAGGACGTCCATATTTCAAAACGACCGTTTCAAAAAGCATATTTTACGCACATTAGTGTTCTGCTTCTTTTCCTTTCTTTCCTTTTTTGTTAAAAAAAAAACGGGAATGGAAAAAGGCCTCCCTCAGAATGGGCGAAAATCGTTGCAAACGAATCAATGGACAGAGGTTTAATCTCCAATATATATAAACAGCTCATGCAGCTTAATATTAAAAAAACAAACAACCCAATACAAAAATGGGCAGAATATCTAAAGAGACGTTTCTTCAAAGGAGACACAGAGATGGCCAAGACGCACATGAAAAGCTGCTCAACAGCACTAATTATTAGAGAAATGCAAATCAAAACTACAATGAGGTATCACCTCACACCTGTTAGAATCGGCATCATCAGAAAATCTACAAAAAACCAATTCTGGGGAGGGTGTGGACAAAAGGAGCCCTCTTCCACTATTGGTGGGAATGTAAATTGATACAGTCACTATGGAGAACAGTATGGAGTTTCCTTAAAAAAACTAGAAATAGAATTACCATCTGATCCAGCAATCCCACTTCTGGGCATATACCCAGAGAAAACCGTATTTCAAAAATGCACATTCACCACAATGTTCGTTGCAGCACTATATACAATAGTCAGGTAATGGAAGCAACCTAAATGCCCACAGACAGATGAATGGATAAAGATGTGGTACATATATAAAATGGAATATTACTCGGCCATAAAAAGGAATGAAACTGGGTCATTTGTAGAGACATCGATGGATCGAGAGACTGTCATACAGAATGAAGTAAGTCAGAAAGAGGAAAACAAATATTGTCTATTAACGCATATATGTGGAGCCTAAAAATGGTACAGATGAACTGGTTGGCAGGGAAGAAATAGAGACACAGAGGTAGAGAACAAACGTATGGACACCAAGTGTGGGAAGCCATGGGGTGGTGGTGGTGGGATGAGTTGGGAGTTTGGGATTGACCTGTATACATGTATATGCATAAAATACATAACTAATAATAACGTGCTGTATAAAAAAAATAAATAAAATAAAATTTCAAAATTTTAAAAAATAAAATTTAAAACTAAAACAGAAAAAAGTTCTTCCCGTCACACAGATGTATTTATAGGAATGAATTATTTCCATGCTTATATCTATAAATACATAAAAGAGGAATAAAATCTAACTTGAACCATAAAAGAAAAAAAAATCCTGAACCCACGAGTTATACAGAGGAAAACCCTATCAGGGCACTTGCTCCACTGGTAAACAATTCTGAAATTGGTCAGAGGTGGGGAATCATCTCCCATACAGCCAGCAACCCACCCCCCACGCAAGGAGCGTCCTCATTGCAAAGCTGGGGGACTGTGCCAAGGCATCTGTGAGTAAACGTGAGCTGAGCCCCAGACCAGCTGCTGCTGAACTGTTCCCACCCTTCCCAGGTAAAACACCTGAATATGTACAAGGGCTTGAAAGCCTAGAGGAAGGACCGTGGTGCCACACCAGTGACAGCACGCAGGCCAACTTGGTGCCTGCAGGCCAGCCAGGGTGGTCCTGGCCCCGGGCGCTCTTCCAGAAGCTTTCCATTGCCCTGCCTGAGATACCCCTCCTGTCCGGGCCCCCACTGCTTTTTTCCATCCTCACCTCTGTCCGGAGAGAAATTCCAGCGGAAGGTATGGGTGACACAACCTCTTCTTTACAGGCGGCAGCCTGGCAACTCCTGCAGAAAGGCCAGCAGAACCCCACTCACACCGGGCCACCCACAAAGCTGTGGCCCCTCACTCCCTCCCACCAGCACAGCCCCGAGACTGCTGACGGGGCAGAGAATATGGAGGCAGGCACAGCTTCAGGGGCTATTGCTGCCTGGAGCGCTGTTTATATTGACCTCAATGAGGCACACCTGGGGAGGGCGGGCCGGCAGGGTAAGGCTGCCCAGGTCAGCTAATCCACAACCCTCAGGGAATCACATTGTTGAAAATGGACCCCGCTAAGGCAGAAGAGAAGCCAAGGGAAAAAAGGACACAATGCCATTTGCAGCACCATAGATGAGTCTAGAAGTAATCACGTGACTTGTAGTAAGTCAGAAAGTGAAAGACACATATCCTATCATATCACTTATAGGTGTTACCTAGAAATGGATACCAGGGCAGATATTTCCACGGAGAAGGGCAATCACAGATTCATTAAACAAACTTATGGTTCACCAATGGAAAGGTGTGAGGATTGGTTTCATTACGATATCGGGGTTAACAGACATATACAAACACAGGTGACATATATAATCACCAAAGATCTACAGAATACCTAGAGAGGACTACTCAACATTCTGTCATAACGTACATGGGAAAAGGATCCCAGGAAGAACAGACATCTGTATATGTGTAAAAGAACCACATCTTCCACACCTACAGCAAGCCAAACATTGTAATCAAACTTGCTGTAATAAAAAATAAAAAAAAAAATTAAATTAAAAACACGAACAAGAAGTAGTGAGACAAACGTGAGGGGCTTTCTCCTGGCACATTCCATTCTAAACTCCAATCTAGAACACCACTTCCACTGAGGCTCTCTTGCCCTAGTAACCAGATTTGGTAAGGGTGAACTGCTGCCACCTTGTGGCCGTTTCACACAACAGCAGCTTTAATCCCAACGCTAATGGTCAGTTGATATTCAAAATCATTGCAGGCCTGTAAATGACACCTGCCCTGAAAACAAATCCTGGGGTCACATATCGACCAAAAAATTCAAAGGACGTCCATATTTCAAAACGACCGTTTCAAAAGGCATATTTTACGCACATTAGTGTTCTGCTGCTTTTCCTTTCTTTCCTTTTTTGTTAAAAAAAACGGGAATGGAAAAAGGCCTCCCTCAGAATGGGCGAAAATCGTTGCAGACGAATCAATGGACAGAAGTTTAATCTCCAATATATATATAAACAGCTCATGCAGCTTAATATTAAAAAAAAAACAACCCAAAAAAATGGGCAGAATATCTAAAGAGACGTTTCTTCAAAGGAGACACAGAGATGGCCAAGACGCACATGAAAAGCTGCTCAACAGCACTAATTTTTAGAGAAATGCAAATCAAAACTACAATGAGGTATCACCTCACACCTGTTAGAATCAGCATCATCAGAAAATCTACAAACAACCAATTCTGGGGAGGGTGTGGACAAAAGGAGCCCTCTTCCACTATTGGTGGGAATGTAAATTGATACAGTCACTATGGAGAACAGTATGGAGTTTCCTTAAAAAAACTAGAAATAGAATTACCATCTGATCCAGCAATCCCACTTCTGGGCATATACCCAGAGAAAACCGTATTTCAAAAAGGCACATTCACCACAATGTTCGTTGCAGCACTATATACAATAGCCAGGTAATGGAAGCAACCTAAATGCCCACAGACAGATGAATGGATAAAGATGTTGTACATATATAAAATGGAATATTACTCGGCCATAAAAAGGAATGAAACTGGGTCATTTGTAGAGACATCGATGGATCGAGAGACTGTCATACAGAATGAAGTAAGTCAGAAAGAGGAAAACAAATATTGTCTATTAACGCATATATGTGGAGCCTAAAAATGGTACAGATGAACTGGTTGGCAGGGAAGAAATAGAGACACAGAGGTAGAGAACAAACGTATGGACACCAAGTGTGGGAAGCCATGGGGTGGTGGTGGTGGGATGAGTTGGGAGTTTGGGATTGACCTGTATACATGTATATGCATAAAATACATAACTAATAATAACGTGCTGTATAAAAAGATAAATAAAATAAAATTTCAAAATTTTAAAAAATAAAATTTAAAACTAAAACAGAAAAAAGTTCTTCCCGTCACACAGATGTATTTATAGGAATGAATTATTTCCATGCTTATATCTATAAATACATAAAAGAGGAAGAAAATCTAACTTGAACCATAAAAGAAAAAAAAAATCCTGAACCCACGAGTTATACAGAGGAAAACCCTATCAGGGCTCTTGCTCCACTGGTAAACAATTCTGAAATTGGTCAGAGGTGGGGAATCATCTCCCATACAGCCAGCAACCCACCCCCCACGCAAGGAGCGTCCTCATTGCAAAGCTGGGGGACCGTGCCAAGGCATCTGTGAGTAAACGTGAGCTGAGCCCCAGACCAGCTGCTGCTGAACTGTTCCCACCCTTCCCAGGTAAAACACCTGAATATGTACAAGGGCTTGAAAGCCTAGAGGAAGGACCGTGGTGCCACACCAGTGACAGCACGCAGGCCAACCTGGTGCCTGCAGGCCAGCCAGGGTGGTCCTGGCCCCGGGCGCTCTTCCAGAAGCTTTCCATTGCCCTGCCTGAGATACCCCTCCTGTCGCGGCCCCCACTGCTTTTTTCCATCCTCACCTCTGTCCGGAGAGAAATTCCAGCGGAAGGTATGGGTGACACAACCTCTTCTTTACAGGCGGCAGCCTGGCAACTCCTGCAGAAAGGCCAGCAGAACCCCACTCACACCGGGCCACCCACAAAGCTGTGGCCCCTCACTCCCTCCCACCAGCACAGCCCCGAGACTGCTGACGGGGCAGAGAATATGGAGGCAGGCACAGCTTCAGGGGCTATTGCTGCCTGGAGCGCTGTTTATATTGACCTCAATGAGGCACACCTGGGGAGGGTGGGCCGGCAGGGTAAGGCTGCCCAGGTCAGCTAATCCACAACCCTCAGGGAATCACATTGTTGAAAATGGACCCCGCTAAGGCAGAAGAGAAGCCAAGGGAAAAAAGGACACAATGCCATTTGCAGCACCGTAGATGAGTCTAGAAGTAATCACGTGACTTGTAGTAAGTCAGAAAGTGAAAGACACATATCCTATCATATCACTTATCGGTGTTACCTGAAAATGGATACCAGGGCAGATATTTCCACGGAGAAGGGCAATCACAGATTCATTAAACAAACTCATCATTCACCAATGGAAAGGTGTGAGGATTGGTTTCATTACGATATCGGGGTTAACAGACATATACAAACACAGGTGACATATATAATCACCAAAGATCTACAGAATACCAAGAGAGGACTACTCAACATTCTGTCATAACGTACATGGGAAAAGGATCCCAGGAAGAACAGACATCTGTATATGTGTAAAAGAACCACATCTTCCACACCTACAGCAAGCCAAACATTGTAATCAAACTTGCTGTAATAAAAAATAAAAAAAAATTAAATTAAAAACACGAACAAGAAGTAGTGAGACAAACGTGAGGGGCTTTCTCCTGGCACATTCCATTCTAAACTCCAATCTAGAACACCACTTCCACTGAGGCTCTCTTGCCCTAGTAACCAGATTTGGTAAGGGTGAACTGCTGCCACCTTGTGGCCGTTTCACACAACAGCAGCTTTAATCCCAACGCTAATGGTCAGTTGATATTCAAAATCATTGCAGGCCTGTAAATGACACCTGCCCTGAAAACAAATCCTGGGGTCACAAATCGACCAAAAAATTCAAAGGACGTCCATATTTCAAAACGACCGTTTCAAAAAGCATATTTTACGCACATTAGTGTTCTGCTTCTTTTCCTTTCTTTCCTTTTTTGTTAAAAAAAAAAACGGGAATGGAAAAAGGCCTCCCTCAGAATGGGCGAAAATCGTTGCAAACGAATCAATGGACAGAGGTTTAATCTCCAATATATATAAACAGCTCATGCAGCTTAATATTAAAAAAACAAACAACCCAATACAAAAATGGGCAGAATATCTAAAGAGACGTTTCTTCAAAGGAGACACAGGGATGGCCAAGACGCACATGAAAAGCTGCTCAACAGCACTAATTATTAGAGAAATGCAAATCAAAACTACAATGAGGTATCACCTCACACCTGTTAGAATCGGCATCATCAGAAAATCTACAAACAACCAATTCTGGGGAGGGTGTGGACAAAAGGAGCCCTCTTCCACTATTGGTGGGAATGTAAATTGATACAGTCACTATGGAGAACAGTATGGAGTTTCCTTAAAAAAACTAGAAATAGAATTACCATCTGATCCAGCAATCCCACTTCTGGGCATATACCCAGAGAAAACCGTATTTCAAAAAGGCACATTCACCACAATGTTCGTTGCAGCACTATATACAATAGTCAGGTAATGGAAGCAACCTAAATGCCCACAGACAGATGAATGGATAAAGATGTGGTACATATATAAAATGGAATATTACTCGGCCATAAAAAGGAATGAAACTGGGTCATTTGTAGAGACATCGATGGATCGAGAGACTGTCATACAGAATGAAGTAAGTCAGAAAGAGGAAAACAAATATTGTCTATTAACGCATATATGTGGAGCCTAAAAATGGTACAGATGAACTGGTTGGCAGGGAAGAAATAGAGACAGAGAGGTAGAGAACAAACGTATGGACACCAAGTGTGGGAAGCCATGGGGTGGTGGTGGTGGGATGAGTTGGGAGTTTGGGATTGACCTGTATACATGTATATGCATAAAATACATAACTAATAATAACGTGCTGTATAAAAAAAATAAATAAAATAAAATTTCAAAATTTTAAAAAATAAAATTTAAAAATAAAACAGAAAAAAGTTCTTCCCGTCACACAGATGTATTTATAGGAATGAATTATTTCCATGCTTATATCTATAAATACATAAAAGAGGAATAAAATCTAACTTGAACCATAAAAGAAAAAAAAATCCTGAACCCACGAGTTATACAGAGGAAAACCCTATCAGGGCACTTGCTCCACTGGTAAACAATTCTGAAATTGGTCAGAGGTGGGGAATCATCTCCCATACAGCCAGCAACCCACCCCCCACGCAAGGAGCGTCCTCATTGCAAAGCTGGGGGACTGTGCCAAGGCATCTGTGAGTAAACGTGAGCTGAGCCCCAGACCAGCTGCTGCTGAACTGTTCCCACCCTTCCCAGGTAAAACACCTGAATATGTACAAGGGCTTGAAAGCCTAGAGGAAGGACCGTGGTGCCACACCAGTGACAGCACGCAGGCCAACTTGGTGCCTGCAGGCCAGCCAGGGTGGTCCTGGCCCCGGGCGCTCTTCCAGAAGCTTTCCATTGCCCTGCCTGAGATACCCCTCCTGTCCGGGCCCCCACTGCTTTTTTCCATCCTCACCTCTGTCCGGAGAGAAATTCCAGCGGAAGGTATGGGTGACACAACCTCTTCTTTACAGGCGGCAGCCTGGCAACTCCTGCAGAAAGGCCAGCAGAACCCCACTCACACCGGGCCACCCACAAAGCTGTGGCCCCTCACTCCCTCCCACCAGCACAGCCCCGAGACTGCTGACGGGGCAGAGAATATGGAGGCAGGCACAGCTTCAGGGGCTATTGCTGCCTGGAGCGCTGTTTATATTGACCTCAATGAGGCACACCTGGGGAGGGCGGGCCGGCAGGGTAAGGCTGCCCAGGTCAGCTAATCCACAACCCTCAGGGAATCACATTGTTGAAAATGGACCCCGCTAAGGCAGAAGAGAAGCCAAGGGAAAAAAGGACACAATGCCATTTGCAGCACCATAGATGAGTCTAGAAGTAATCACGTGACTTGTAGTAAGTCAGAAAGTGAAAGACACATATCCTATCATATCACTTATAGGTGTTACCTAGAAATGGATACCAGGGCAGATATTTCCACGGAGAAGGGCAATCACAGATTCATTAAACAAACTTATGGTTCACCAATGGAAAGGTGTGAGGATTGGTTTCATTACGATATCGGGGTTAACAGACATATACAAACACAGGTGACATATATAATCACCAAAGATCTACAGAATACCTAGAGAGGACTACTCAACATTCTGTCATAACGTACATGGGAAAAGGATCCCAGGAAGAACAGACATCTGTATATGTGTAAAAGAACCACATCTTCCACACCTACAGCAAGCCAAACATTGTAATCAAACTTGCTGTAATAAAAAATAAAAAAAAAATTAAATTAAAAACACGAACAAGAAGTAGTGAGACAAACGTGAGGGGCTTTCTCCTGGCACATTCCATTCTAAACTCCAATCTAGAACACCACTTCCACTGAGGCTCTCTTGCCCTAGTAACCAGATTTGGTAAGGGTGAACTGCTGCCACCTTGTGGCCGTTTCACACAACAGCAGCTTTAATCCCAACGCTAATGGTCAGTTGATATTCAAAATCATTGCAGGCCTGTAAATGACACCTGCCCTGAAAACAAATCCTGGGGTCACATATCGACCAAAAAATTCAAAGGACGTCCATATTTCAAAACGACCGTTTCAAAAGGCATATTTTACGCACATTAGTGTTCTGCTGCTTTTCCTTTCTTTCCTTTTTTGTTAAAAAAAACGGGAATGGAAAAAGGCCTCCCTCAGAATGGGCGAAAATCGTTGCAGACGAATCAATGGACAGAAGTTTAATCTCCAATATATATATAAACAGCTCATGCAGCTTAATATTAAAAAAAAAACAACCCAAAAAAATGGGCAGAATATCTAAAGAGACGTTTCTTCAAAGGAGACACAGAGATGGCCAAGACGCACATGAAAAGCTGCTCAACAGCACTAATTTTTAGAGAAATGCAAATCAAAACTACAATGAGGTATCACCTCACACCTGTTAGAATCAGCATCATCAGAAAATCTACAAACAACCAATTCTGGGGAGGGTGTGGACAAAAGGAGCCCTCTTCCACTATTGGTGGGAATGTAAATTGATACAGTCACTATGGAGAACAGTATGGAGTTTCCTTAAAAAAACTAGAAATAGAATTACCATCTGATCCAGCAATCCCACTTCTGGGCATATACCCAGAGAAAACCGTATTTCAAAAAGGCACATTCACCACAATGTTCGTTGCAGCACTATATACAATAGCCAGGTAATGGAAGCAACCTAAATGCCCACAGACAGATGAATGGATAAAGATGTTGTACATATATAAAATGGAATATTACTCGGCCATAAAAAGGAATGAAACTGGGTCATTTGTAGAGACATCGATGGATCGAGAGACTGTCATACAGAATGAAGTAAGTCAGAAAGAGGAAAACAAATATTGTCTATTAACGCATATATGTGGAGCCTAAAAATGGTACAGATGAACTGGTTGGCAGGGAAGAAATAGAGACACAGAGGTAGAGAACAAACGTATGGACACCAAGTGTGGGAAGCCATGGGGTGGTGGTGGTGGGATGAGTTGGGAGTTTGGGATTGACCTGTATACATGTATATGCATAAAATACATAACTAATAATAACGTGCTGTATAAAAAGATAAATAAAATAAAATTTCAAAATTTTAAAAAATAAAATTTAAAACTAAAACAGAAAAAAGTTCTTCCCGTCACACAGATGTATTTATAGGAATGAATTATTTCCATGCTTATATCTATAAATACATAAAAGAGGAAGAAAATCTAACTTGAACCATAAAAGAAAAAAAAAATCCTGAACCCACGAGTTATACAGAGGAAAACCCTATCAGGGCTCTTGCTCCACTGGTAAACAATTCTGAAATTGGTCAGAGGTGGGGAATCATCTCCCATACAGCCAGCAACCCACCCCCCACGCAAGGAGCGTCCTCATTGCAAAGCTGGGGGACCGTGCCAAGGCATCTGTGAGTAAACGTGAGCTGAGCCCCAGACCAGCTGCTGCTGAACTGTTCCCACCCTTCCCAGGTAAAACACCTGAATATGTACAAGGGCTTGAAAGCCTAGAGGAAGGACCGTGGTGCCACACCAGTGACAGCACGCAGGCCAACTTGGTGCCTGCAGGCCAGCCAGGGTGGTCCTGGCCCCGGGCGCTCTTCCAGAAGCTTTCCATTGCCCTGCCTGAGATACCCCTCCTGTCGCGGCCCCCACTGCTTTTTTCCATCCTCACCTCTGTCCGGAGAGAAATTCCAGCGGAAGGTATGGGTGACACAACCTCTTCTTTACAGGCGGCAGCCTGGCAACTCCTGCAGAAAGGCCAGCAGAACCCCACTCACACCGGGCCACCCACAAAGCTGTGGCCCCTCACTCCCTCCCACCAGCACAGCCCCGAGACTGCTGACGGGGCAGAGAATATGGAGGCAGGCACAGCTTCAGGGGCTATTGCTGCCTGGAGCGCTGTTTATATTGACCTCAATGAGGCACACCTGGGGAGGGCGGGCCGGCAGGGTAAGGCTGCCCAGGTCAGCTAATCCACAACCCTCAGGGAATCACATTGTTGAAAATGGACCCCGCTAAGGCAGAAGAGAAGCCAAGGGAAAAAAGGACACAATGCCATTTGCAGCACCGTAGATGAGTCTAGAAGTAATCACGTGAATTGTAGTAAGTCAGAAAGTGAAAGACACATATCCTATCATATCACTTATCGGTGTTACCTGAAAATGGATACCAGGGCAGATATTTCCACGGAGAAGTGCAATCACAGATTCATTAAACAAACTCATCGTTCACCAATGGAAAGGTGTGAGGATTGGTTTCATTACGATATCGGGGTTAACAGACATATACAAACACAGGTGACATATATAATCACCAAAGATCTACAGAATACCAAGAGAGGACTACTCAACATTCTGTCATAACGTACATGGGAAAAGGATCCCAGGAAGAACAGACATCTGTATATGTGTAAAAGAACCACATCTTCCACACCTACAGCAAGCCAAACATTGTAATCAAACTTGCTGTAATAAAAAATAAAAAAAAAATTAAATTAAAAACACGAACAAGAAGTAGTGAGACAAACGTGAGGGGCTTTCTCCTGGCACATTCCATTCTAAACTCCAATCTAGAACACCACTTCCACTGAGGCTCTCTTGCCCTAGTAACCAGATTTGGTAAGGGTGAACTGCTGCCACCTTGTGGCCGTTTCACACAACAGCAGCTTTAATCCCAACGCTAATGGTCAGTTGATATTCAAAATCATTGCAGGCCTGTAAATGACACCTGCCCTGAAAACAAATGCTGGGGTCACAAATCGACCAAAAAATTCAAAGGACGTCCATATTTCAAAACGACCGTTTCAAAAAGCATATTTTACGCACATTAGTGTTCTGCTTCTTTTCCTTTCTTTCCTTTTTTGTTAAAAAAAAAACGGGAATGGAAAAAGGCCTCCCTCAGAATGGGCGAAAATCGTTGCAAACGAATCAATGGACAGAGGTTTAATCTCCAATATATATAAACAGCTCATGCAGCTTAATATTAAAAAAACAAACAACCCAATACAAAAATGGGCAGAAGATCTAAAGAGACGTTTCTTCAAAGGAGACACAGAGATGGCCAAGACGCACATGAAAAGCTGCTCAACAGCACTAATTATTAGAGAAATGCAAATCAAAACTACAATGAGGTATCACCTCACACCTGTTAGAATCGGCATCATCAGAAAATCTACAAAAAACCAATTCTGGGGAGGGTGTGGACAAAAGGAGCCCTCTTCCACTATTGGTGGGAATGTAAATTGATACAGTCACTATGGAGAACAGTATGGAGTTTCCTTAAAAAAACTAGAAATAGAATTACCATCTGATCCAGCAATCCCACTTCTGGGCATATACCCAGAGAAAACCGTATTTCAAAAAGGCACATTCACCACAATGTTCGTTGCAGCACTATATACAATAGTCAGGTAATGGAAGCAACCTAAATGCCCACAGACAGATGAATGGATAAAGATGTGGTACATATATAAAATGGAATATTACTCGGCCATAAAAAGGAATGAAACTGGGTCATTTGTAGAGACATCGATGGATCGAGAGACTGTCATACAGAATGAAGTAAGTCAGAAAGAGGAAAACAAATATTGTCTATTAACGCATATATGTGGAGCCTAAAAATGGTACAGATGAACTGGTTGGCAGGGAAGAAATAGAGACACAGAGGTAGAGAACAAACGTATGGACACCAAGTGTGGGAAGCCATGGGGTGGTGGTGGTGGGATGAGTTGGGAGTTTGGGATTGACCTGTATACATGTATATGCATAAAATACATAACTAATAATAACGTGCTGTATAAAAAAAATAAATAAAATAAAATTTCAAAATTTTAAAAAATAAAATTTAAAACTAAAACAGAAAAAAGTTCTTCCCGTCACACAGATGTATTTATAGGAATGAATTATTTCCATGCTTATATCTATAAATACATAAAAGAGGAAGAAAATCTAACTTGAACCATAAAAGAAAAAAAAATCCTGAACCCACGAGTTATACAGAGGAAAACCCTATCAGGGCACTTGCTCCACTGGTAAACAATTCTGAAATTGGTCAGAGGTGGGGAATCATCTCCCATACAGCCAGCAACCCACCCCCCACGCAAGGAGCGTCCTCATTGCAAAGCTGGGGGACTGTGCCAAGGCATCTGTGAGTAAACGTGAGCTGAGCCCCAGACCAGCTGCTGCTGAACTGTTCCCACCCTTCCCAGGTAAAACACCTGAATATGTACAAGGGCTTGAAAGCCTAGAGGAAGGACCGTGGTGCCACACCAGTGACAGCACGCAGGCCAACTTGGTGCCTGCAGGCCAGCCAGGGTGGTCCTGGCCCCGGGCGCTCTTCCAGAAGCTTTCCATTGCCCTGCCTGAGATACCCCTCCTGTCCGGGCCCCCACTGCTTTTTTCCATCCTCACCTCTGTCCGGAGAGAAATTCCAGCGGAAGGTATGGGTGACACAACCTCTTCTTTACAGGCGGCAGCCTGGCAACTCCTGCAGAAAGGCCAGCAGAACCCCACTCACACCGGGCCACCCACAAAGCTGTGGCCCCTCACTCCCTCCCACCAGCACAGCCCCGAGACTGCTGACGGGGCAGAGAATATGGAGGCAGGCACAGCTTCAGGGGCTATTGCTGCCTGGAGCGCTGTTTATATTGACCTCAATGAGGCACACCTGGGGAGGGCGGGCCGGCAGGGTAAGGCTGCCCAGGTCAGCTAATCCACAACCCTCAGGGAATCACATTGTTGAAAATGGACCCCGCTAAGGCAGAAGAGAAGCCAAGGGAAAAAAGGACACAATGCCATTTGCAGCACCATAGATGAGTCTAGAAGTAATCACGTGACTTGTAGTAAGTCAGAAAGTGAAAGACACATATCCTATCATATCACTTATAGGTGTTACCTAGAAATGGATACCAGGGCAGATATTTCCACGGAGAAGGGCAATCACAGATTCATTAAACAAACTTATGGTTCACCAATGGAAAGGTGTGAGGATTGGTTTCATTACGATATCGGGGTTAACAGACATATACAAACACAGGTGACATATATAATCACCAAAGATCTACAGAATACCTAGAGAGGACTACTCAACATTCTGTCATAACGTACATGGGAAAAGGATCCCAGGAAGAACAGACATCTGTATATGTGTAAAAGAACCACATCTTCCACACCTACAGCAAGCCAAACATTGTAATCAAACTTGCTGTAATAAAAAATAAAAAAAATTAAATTAAAAACACGAACAAGAAGTAGTGAGACAAACGTGAGGGGCTTTCTCCTGGCACATTCCATTCTAAACTCCAATCTAGAACACCACTTCCACTGAGGCTCTCTTGCCCTAGTAACCAGAAATTTGTAAGGGTGAACTGCTGCCACCTTGTGGCCGTTTCACACAACAGCAGCTTTAATCCCAACGCTAATGGTCAGTTGATATTCAAAATCATTGCAGGCCTGTAAATGACACCTGCCCTGAAAACAAATCCTGGGGTCACATATCGACCAAAAAATTCAAAGGACGTCCATATTTCAAAACGACGGTTTCAAAAGGCATATTTTACGCACATTAGTGTTCTGCTGCTTTTCCTTTCTTTCCTTTTTTGTTAAAAAAAACGGGAATGGAAAAAGGCCTCCCTCAGAATGGGCGAAAATCGTTGCAGACGAATCAATGGACAGAAGTTTAATCTCCAATATATATATAAACAGCTCATGCAGCTTAATATTAAAAAAAAACAACCCAAAAAAAATGGGCAGAATATCTAAAGAGACGTTTCTTCAAAGGAGACACAGAGATGGCCAAGACGCACATGAAAAGCTGCTCAACAGCACTAATTTTTAGAGAAATGCAAATCAAAACTACAATGAGGTATCACCTCACACCTGTTAGAATCAGCATCATCAGAAAATCTACAAACAACCAATTCTGGGGAGGGTGTGGACAAAAGCAGCCCTTTTCCACAATTGGTGGGAATGTAAATTGATACAGTCACTATGGAGAACAGTACGGAGTTTCCTTAAAAAATCTACAAATAGAATTATCATCTGATCCAGCAATCCCACTTCTGGGCATATACCCAGAGAAAACCGTATTTCAAAAAGGCACATTCACCACAATGTTCGTTGCAGCACTATTTACAATAGCCAGGTAATCGAAGCAACCTAAATACCCACAGACAGATGAATGTATAAAGATGTGGTACATATATAAAATGGAATATTACTCGGCCATAAAAAGGAATGAAACTGGGTCATTTTTAGATACATCGATGGATTGAGAGACTGTCATAAAGAATGAAGTAAGTCAGAAAGAGGAAAACAAATATTGTCTATTAACGCATATATGTGGAGCCTAAAAATGGTACAGATGAACTGGTTGGCAGGGAAGAAATAGAGACACAGAGGTAGAGAACAAACGTATGGACACCAAGTGTGGGAAGCCATGGGGTGGTGGTGGTGGGATGAGTTGGGAGTTTGGGATTGACCTGTATACATGTATATGCATAAAATACATAACTAATAATAACGTGCTGTATAAAAAAAATAAATAAAATAAAATTTCAAAATTTTAAAAAATAAAATTTAAAACTAAAACAGAAAAAAGTTCTTCCCGTCACACAGATGTATTTATAGGAATGAATTATTTCCATGCTTATATCTATAAATACATAAAAGAGGAAGAAAATCTAACTTGAACCATAAAAGAAAAAAAAATCCTGAATCCACGAGTTATACAGAGGAAAACCCTATCAGGGCACTTGCTCCAGTGGTAAACAATTCTGAAATTGGTCAGAGGTGGGGAATCATCTCCCATACAGCCAGCAACCCACCCCCCACGCAAGGAGCGTCCTCATTGCAAAGCTGGGGGACCGTGCCAAGGCATCTGTGAGAAAACGTGAGCTGAGCCCCAGGCCAGCTGCTGCTGAACTGTTCCCACCCTTTCCAGGTAAAACACCTGAATATGTACAAGGGCTTGAAAGCCTAGAGGAAGGACCGTGGAGCCACACCAGCGACAGCACGCAGGCCAACTTGGTGCCTGCAGGCCAGCCAGGGTGGTCCTGGCCCCGGGCGCTCTTCCAGAAGCTTTCCATTGCCCTGCCTGAGATACCCCTCCTGTCCTGGCCCCCACTGCTTTTTTTTCGTTCCTCACCTCTGTCCGGAGAGAAATTCCAGCGGAAGGTATGGGTGACACAACCACTTCTTTACAGGCGGCAGCCTGGCAACTCCTGCAGAAAGGCCAGCAGAACCCCACTCACACCGGGCCACCCACAAAGCTGTGGCCCCTCACTCCCTCCCACCAGCACAGCCCCGAGACTGCTGACGGGGCAGAGAATATGGAGGCAGGCACAGCTTCAGGGGCTATTGCTTCCTGGAGCGCTGTTTATATTGACCTCAACGAGGCACACCTAGGGAGGGCGGGCCGGCAGGGTAAGGCTGCCCAGGTCAGCTAATCCACAACCCTCAGGGAATCACATTGTTGAAAATGGACCCCGCTAAGGCAGAAGAGAAGCCAAGGGAAAAAAGGACACAATGCCATTTGCAGCACCGTAGATGAGTCTAGAAGTAATCACGTGACTTGTAGTAAGTCAGAAAGTGAAAGACACATATCATATCATATCACTTATAGGTGTTACCTAAAAATGGATACCAGGGCACATATTTCCATGGAGAAGGGCAATCACAGATTCATTAAACAAACTCATGGTTCACCAATGGAAAGGTGTGAGGATTGGTTTCATTACGATATCGGGGTTAACAGACATATACAAACACAGGTGACATATATAATCACCAAAGATCTACAGAAACCAAGAGAGGACTACTCAACATTCTGTCATAACGTACATGGGAAAAGGATCCCAGGAAGAACAGACATCTGTATATGTGTAAAAGAACCACATCTTCCACACCTACAGCAAGCCAAACATTGTAATGAAACTTGCTGTAATAAAAAATAAAAAAAAATTAAATTAAAAACACGAACAAGAAGTAGTGAGACAAACGTGAGGGGCTTTCTCCTGGCACATTCCATTCTAAACTCCAATCTAGAACACCACTTCCACTGAGGCTCTCTTGCCCTAGTAACCAGATTTGGTAAGGGTGAACTGCTGCCACCTTGTGGCCGTTTCACACAACAGCAGCTTTAATCCCAACGCTAATGGTCAGTTGATATTCAAAATCATTGCAGGCCTGTAAATGACACCTGCCCTGAAAACAAATCCTGGGGTCACACATCGACCAAAAAATTCAAAGGACGTCCATATTTCAAAACGACCGTTTCAAAAGGCATATTTTACACACATTACTGTTCTGCTTCTTTTCCTTTCTTTCCTTTTTTGTTAAAAAAAACGGGAATGGAAAAAGGCCTCCCTCAGAATGGGCGAAAATCGCTGCAGACGAATCAATGGACAGAGGTTTAATCTCCAATATATATAAACAGCTCATGCAGCTTAATATTAAAAAAACAAACAACCCAATACAAAAATGGGCAGAAGATCTAAAGAGACGTTTCTTCAAAGGAGACACAGAGATGGCCAAGACGCACATGAAAAGCTGCTCAACAGCACTAATTATTAGAGAAATGCAAATCAAAACTACAATGAGGTATCACCTCACACCTGTTAGAATCGGCATCATCAGAAAATCTACAAACAACCAATTCTGGGGAGGGTGTGGACAAAAGGAGCCCTCTTCCACTATTGGTGGGAATGTAAATTGATACAGTCACTCTGGAGAACAGTATGGAGTTTCCTTAAAAAAACTAGAAATAGAATTACCATCTGATCCAGCAATCCCACTTCTGGGCATATACCCAGAGAAAACCGTATTTCAAAAAGGCACATTCACCACAATGTTCGTTGCAGCACTATATACAATAGCCAGGTAATGGAAGCAACCTAAATGCCCACAGACAGATGAATGGATAAAGATGTTGTACATATATAAAATGGAATATTACTCGGCCATAAAAAGGAATGAAACTGGGTCATTTGTAGAGACATCGATGGATCGAGAGACTGTCATACAGAATGAAGTAAGTCAGAAAGAGGAAAACAAATATTGTCTATTAACGCATATATGTGGAGCCTAAAAATGGTACAGATGAACTGGTTGGCAGGGAAGAAATAGAGACACAGAGGTAGAGAACAAACGTATGGACACCAAGTGTGGGAAGCCATGGGGTGGTGGTGGTGGGATGAGTTGGGAGTTTGGGATTGACCTGTATACATGTATATGCATAAAATACATAACTAATAATAACGTGCTGTATAAAAAGATAAATAAAATAAAATTTCAAAATTTTAAAAAATAAAATTTAAAACTAAAACAGAAAAAAGTTCTTCCCGTCACACAGATGTATTTATAGGAATGAATTATTTCCATGCTTATATCTATAAATACATAAAAGAGGAAGAAAATCTAACTTGAACCATAAAAGAAAAAAAAATCCTGAACCCACGAGTTATACAGAGGAAAACCGTATCAGGGCTCTTGCTCCACTGGTAAACAATTCTGAAATTGGTCAGAGGTGGGGAATCATCTCCCATACAGCCAGCAACCCACCCCCCACGCAAGGAGCGTCCTCATTGCAAAGCTGGGGGACCGTGCCAAGGCATCTGTGAGTAAACGTGAGCTGAGCCCCAGACCAGCTGCTGCTGAACTGTTCCCACCCTTCCCAGGTAAAACACCTGAATATGTACAAGGGCTTGAAAGCCTAGAGGAAGGACCGTGGTGCCACACCAGTGACAGCACGCAGGCCAACTTGGTGCCTGCAGGCCAGCCAGGGTGGTCCTGGCCCCGGGCGCTCTTCCAGAAGCTTTCCATTGCCCTGCCTGAGATACCCCTCCTGTCGCGGCCCCCACTGATTTTTCCATCCTCACCTCTGTCCGGAGAGAAATTCCAGCGGAAGGTATGGGTGACACAACCTCTTCTTTACAGGCGGCAGCCTGGCAACTCCTGCAGAAAGGCCAGCAGAACCCCACTCACACCGGGCCACCCACAAAGCTGTGGCCCCTCACTCCCTCCCACCAGCACAGCCCCGAGACTGCTGACGGGGCAGAGAATATGGAGGCAGGCACAGCTTCAGGGGCTATTGCTGCCTGGAGCGCTGTTTATATTGACCTCAATGAGGCACACCTGGGGAGGGCGGGCCGGCAGGGTAAGGCTGCCCAGGTCAGCTAATCCACAACCCTCAGGGAATCACATTGTTGAAAATGGACCCCGCTAAGGCAGAAGAGAAGCCAAGGGAAAAAAGGACACAATGCCATTTGCAGCACCGTAGATGAGTCTAGAAGTAATCACGTGACTTGTAGTAAGTCAGAAAGTGAAAGACACATATCATATCATATCACTTATAGGTGTTACCTGAAAATGGATACCAGGGCAGATATTTCCACGGAGAAAGGCAATCACAGATTCATTAAACAAACTCATCGTTCACCAATGGAAAGGTGTGAGGATTGGTTTCATTACGATATCGGGGTTAACAGACATATACAAACACAGGTGACATATATAATCACCAAAGATCTACAGAATACCAAGAGAGGACTACTCAACATTCTGTCATAACGTACATGGGAAAAGGATCCCAGGAAGAACAGACATCTGTATATGTGTAAAAGAACCACATCTTCCACACCTACAGCAAGCCAAACATTGTAATCAAACTTGCTGTAATAAAAAATAAAAAAAAATTAAATTAAAAACACGAACAAGAAGTAGTGAGACAAACGTGAGGGGCTTTCTCCTGGCACATTCCATTCTAAACTCCAATCTAGAACACCACTTCCACTGAGGCTCTCTTGCCCTAGTAACCAGATTTGGTAAGGGTGAACTGCTGCCACCTTGTGGCCGTTTCACACAACAGCAGCTTTAATCCCAACGCTAATGGTCAGTTGATATTCAAAATCATTGCAGGCCTGTAAATGACACCTGCCCTGAAAACAAATCCTGGGGTCACATATCGACCAAAAAATTCAAAGGACGTCCATATTTCAAAACGACCGTTTCAAAAGGCATATTTTACGCACATTACTGTTCTGCTTCTTTTCCTTTCTTTCTTTTTTTGTTAAAAAAAACGGGAATGGAAAAAGGCCTCCCTCAGAATGGGCGAAAATCGTTGCAGACAAATCAATGGACAGAGGTTTATTCTCCAATATATAAACAAAACATGCAGCTTAATATTAAAAAAACAAACAACCCAATACAAAAATGGGCAGAAGATCTAAAGAGACGTTTCTTCAAAGGAGACACAGAGATGGCCAAGACGCACATGAAAAGCTGCTCAACAGCACTAATTATTAGAGAAATGCAAATCAAAACTACAATGAGGTATCACCTCACACCTGTTAGAATCGGCATCATCCGAAAATCTACAAACAACCAATTCTGGGGAGGGTGTGGACAAAAGGAGCCCTCTTCCACTATTGGTGGGAATGTAAATTGATACAGTCACTATGGAGAACAGTATGGAGTTTCCTTAAAAAAACTAGAAATAGAATTACCATCTGATCCAGCAATCCCACTTCTGGGCATATACCCAGAGAAAACCGTATTTCAAAAAGGCACATTCACCACAATGTTCGTTGCAGCACTATATACAATAGCCAGGTAATGGAAGCAACCTAAATGCCCACAGACAGATGAATGGATAAAGATGTTGTACATATATAAAATGGAATATTACTCGGCCATAAAAAGGAATGAAACTGGGTCATTTGTAGAGACATCGATGGATCGAGAGACTGTCATACAGAATGAAGTAAGTCAGAAAGAGGAAAACAAATATTGTCTATTAACGCATATATGTGGAGCCTAAAAATGGTACAGATGAACTGGTTGGCAGGGAAGAAATAGAGACAGAGAGGTAGAGAACAAACGTATGGACACCAAGTGTGGGAAGCCATGGGGTGGTGGTGGTGGGATGAGTTGGGAGTTTGGGATTGACCTGTATACATGTATATGCATAAAATACATAACTAATAATAACGTGCTGTATAAAAAAAATAAATAAAATAAAATTTCAAAATTTTAAAAAATAAAATTTAAAACTAAAACAGAAAAAAGTTCTTCCCGTCACACAGATGTATTTATAGGAATGAATTATTTCCATGCTTATATCTATAAATACATAAAAGAGGAATAAAATCTAACTTGAACCATAAAAGAAAAAAAAATCCTGAACCCACGAGTTATACAGAGGAAAACACTATCAGGGCACTTGCTCCACTGGTAAACAATTCTGAAATTGGTCAGAGGTGGGGAATCATCTCCCATACAGCCAGCAACCCACCCCCCACGCAAGGAGCGTCCTCATTGCAAAGCTGGGGGACTGTGCCAAGGCATCTGTGAGTAAACGTGAGCTGAGCCCCAGACCAGCTGCTGCTGAACTGTTCCCACCCTTCCCAGGTAAAACACCTGAATATGTACAAGGGCTTGAAAGCCTAGAGGAAGGACCGTGGTGCCACACCAGTGACAGCACGCAGGCCAACTTGGTGCCTGCAGGCCAGCCAGGGTGGTCCTGGCCCCGGGCGCTCTTCCAGAAGCTTTCCATTGCCCTGCCTGAGATACCCCTCCTGTCCCGGCCCCCACTGCTTTTTTCCATCCTCACCTCTGTCCGGAGAGAAATTCCAGCGGAAGGTATGTGTGACACAACCTCTTCTTTACAGGCGGCAGCCTGGCAACTCCTGCAGAAAGGCCAGCAGAACCCCACTCACACCGGGCCACCCACAAAGCTGTGGCCCCTCACTCCCTCCCACCAGCACAGCCCCGAGACTGCTGACGGGGCAGAGAATATGGAGGCAGGCACAGCTTCAGGGGCTATTGCTGCCTGGAGCGCTGTTTATATTGACCTCAATGAGGCACACCTGGGGAGGGCGGGCCGGCAGGGTAAGGCTGCCCAGGTCAGCTAATCCACAACCCTCAGGGAATCACATTGTTGAATATGGACCCCGCTAAGGCAGAAGAGAAGCCAAGGGAAAAAAGGACACAATGCCATTTGCAGCACCGTAGATGAGTCTAGAAGTAATCACGTGACTTGTAGTAAGTCAGAAAGTGAAAGACACATATCCTATCATATCACTTATAGGTGTTACCTAAAAATGGATACCAGGGCAGATATTTCCACGGAGAAGGGCAATCACAGATTCATTAAACAAACTTATGGTTCACCAATGGAAAGGTGTGAGGATTGGTTTCATTACGATATCGGGGTTAACAGACATATACAAACACAGGTGACATATATAATCACCAAAGATCTACAGAATACCAAGAGAGGACTACTCAACATTCTGTCATAACGTACATGGGAAAAGGATCCCAGGAAGAACAGACATCTGTATATGTGTAAAAGAACCACATCTTCCACACCTACAGCAAGCCAAACATTGTAATCAAACTTGCTGTAATAAAAAATAAAAAAAATTAAATTAAAAACACGAACAAGAAGTAGTGAGACAAACGTGAGGGGCTTTCTCCTGGCACATTCCATTCTAAACTCCAATCTAGAACACCACTTCCACTGAGGCTCTCTTGCCCTAGTAACCAGATTTGGTAAGGGTGAACTGCTGCCACCTTGTGGCCGTTTCACACAACAGCAGCTTTAATCCCAACGCTAATGGTCAGTTGATATTCAAAATCATTGCAGGCCTGTAAATGACACCTGCCCTGAAAACAAATCCTGGGGTCACATATCGACCAAAAAATTCAAAGGACGTCCATATTTCAAAACGACCGTTTCAAAAGGCATATTTTACGCACATTACTGTTCTGCTTCTTTTCCTTTCTTTCCTTTTTTGTTAAAAAAAACGGGAATGGAAAAAGGCCTCCCTCAGAATGGGCGAAAATCGTTGCAGACAAATCAATGGACAGAGGTTTATTCTCCAATATATAAACAAAACATGCAGCTTAATATTAAAAAAACAAACAACCCAATACAAAAATGGGCAGAAGATCTAAAGAGACGTTTCTTCAAAGGAGACACAGAGATGGCCAAGACGCACATGAAAAGCTGCTCAACAGCACTAATTATTAGAGAAATGCAAATCAAAACTACAATGAGGTATCACCTCACACCTGTTAGAATCGGCATCATCAGAAAATCTACAAACAACCAATTCTGGGGAGGGTGTGGACAAAAGGAGCCCTCTTCCACTATTGGTGGGAATGTAAATTGATACAGTCACTATGGAGAACAGTATGGAGTTTCCTTAAAAAAACTAGAAATAGAATTACCATCTGATCCAGCAATCCCACTTCTGGGCATATACCCAGAGAAAACCGTATTTCAAAAAGGCACATTCACCACAATGTTCGTTGCAGCACTATATACAATAGCCAGGTAATGGAAGCAACCTAAATGCCCACAGACAGATGAATGGATAAAGATGTGGTACATATATAAAATGGAATATTACTCGGCCATAAAAAGGAATGAAACTGGGTCATTTGTAGAGACATCGATGGATCGAGAGACTGTCATACAGAATGAAGTAAGTCAGAAAGAGGAAAACAAATATTGTCTATTAACGCATATATGTGGAGCCTAAAAATGGTACAGATGAACTGGTTGGCAGGGAAGAAATAGAGACACAGAGGTAGAGAACAAACGTATGGACACCAAGTGTGGGAAGCCATGGGGTGGTGGTGGTGGGATGAGTTGGGAGTTTGGGATTGACCTGTATACATGTATATGCATAAAATACATAACTAATAATAACGTGCTGTATAAAAAAAATAAAATAAAATTTCAAAATTTTAAAAAATAAAATTTAAAACTAAAACAGAAAAAAGTTCTTCCCGTCACACAGATGTATTTATAGGAATGAATTATTTCCATGCTTATATCTATAAATACATAAAAGAGGAAGAAAATCTAACTTGAACCATAAAAGAAAAAAAAATCCTGAACCCACGAGTTATACAGAGGAAAACCCTATCAGGGCACTTGCTCCACTGGTAAACAATTCTGAAATTGGTCAGAGGTGGGGAATCATCTCCCATACAGCCAGCAACCCACCCCCCACGCAAGGAGCGTCCTCATTGCAAAGCTGGGGGACTGTGCCAAGGCATCTGTGAGTAAACGTGAGCTGAGCCCCAGACCAGCTGCTGCTGAACTGTTCCCACCCTTCCCAGGTAAAACACCTGAATATGTACAAGGGCTTGAAAGCCTAGAGGAAGGACCGTGGTGCCACACCAGTGACAGCACGCAGGCCAACTTGGTGCCTGCAGGCCAGCCAGGGTGGTCCTTGCCCCGGGCGCTCTTCTAGAAGCTTTCCTTTGCCCTGCCTGAGATACCCCTCCTGTCCCGGCCCCCACTGCTTTTTTCCATCCTCACCTCTGTCCGGAGAGAAATTCCAGCGGAAGGTATGGGTGACACAACCTCTTCTTTACAGGCGGCAGCCTGGCAACTCCTGCAGAAAGGCCAGCAGAACCCCACTCACACCGGGCCACCCACAAAGCTGTGGCCCCTCACTCCCTCCCACCAGCACAGCCCCGAGACTGCTGACGGGGCAGAGAATATGGAGGCAGGCACAGCTTCAGGGGCTATTGCTGCCTGGAGCGCTGTTTATATTGACCTCAATGAGGCACACCTGGGGAGGGCGGGCCGGCAGGGTAAGGCTGCCCAGGTCAGCTAATCCACAACCCTCAGGGAATCACATTGTTGAAAATGGACCCCGCTAAGGCAGAAGAGAAGCCAAGGGAAAAAAGGACACAATGCCATTTGCAGCACCGTAGATGAGTCTAGAAGTAATCACGTGACTTGTAGTAAGTCAGAAAGTGAAAGACACATATCCTATCATATCACTTATAGGTGTTACCTAGAAATGGATACCAGGGCAGATATTTCCACGGAGAAGGGCAATCACAGATTCATTAAACAAACTTATGGTTCACCAATGGAAAGGTGTGAGGATTGGTTTCATTACGATATCGGGGTTAACAGACATATACAAACACAGGTGACATATATAATCACCAAAGATCTACAGAATACCAAGAGAGGACTACTCAACATTCTGTCATAACGTACATGGGAAAAGGATCCCAGGAAGAACAGACATCTGTATATGTGTAAAAGAACCACATCTTCCACACCTACAGCAAGCCAAACATTGTAATCAAACTTGCTGTAATAAAAAATAAAAAAAATTAAATTAAAAACACGAACAAGAAGTAGTGAGACAAACGTGAGGGGCTTTCTCCTGGCACATTCCATTCTAAACTCCAATCTAGAACACCACTTCCACTGAGGCTCTCTTGCCCTAGTAACCAGATTTGGTAAGGGTGAACTGCTGCCACCTTGTGGCCGTTTCACACAACAGCAGCTTTAATCCCAACGCTAATGGTCAGTTGATATTCAAAATCATTGCAGGCCTGTAAATGACACCTGCCCTGAAAACAAATCCTGGGGTCACATATCGACCAAAAAATTCAAAGGACGTCCATATTTCAAAACGACCGTTTCAAAAGGCATATTTTACGCACATTACTGTTCTGCTTCTTTTCCTTTCTTTCCTTTTTTGTTAAAAAAAACGGGAATGGAAAAAGGCCTCCCTCAGAATGGGCGAAAATCGTTGCAGACAAATCAATGGACAGAGGTTTATTCTCCAATATATAAACAAAACATGCAGCTTAATATTAAAAAAACAAACAACCCAATACAAAAATGGGCAGAAGATCTAAAGAGACGTTTCTTCAAAGGAGACACAGAGATGGCCAAGACGCACATGAAAAGCTGCTCAACAGCACTAATTATTAGAGAAATGCAAATCAAAACTACAATGAGGTATCACCTCACACCTGTTAGAATCGGCATCATCAGAAAATCTACAAACAACCAATTCTGGGGAGGGTGTGGACAAAAGGAGCCCTCTTCCACTATTGGTGGGAATGTAAATTGATACAGTCACTATGGAGAACAGTATGGAGTTTCCTTAAAAAAACTAGAAATAGAATTACCATCTGATCCAGCAATCCCACTTCTGGGCATATACCCCGAGAAAACCGTATTTCAAAAAGGCACATTCACCACAATGTTCGTTGCAGCACTATATACAATAGCCAGGTAATGGAAGCAACCTAAATGCCCACAGACAGATGAATGGATAAAGATGTGGTACATATATAAAATGGAATATTACTCGGCCATAAAAAGGAATGAAACTGGGTCATTTGTAGAGACATCGATGGATCGAGAGACTGTCATACAGAATGAAGTAAGTCAGAAAGAGGAAAACAAATATTGTCTATTAATGCATATATGTGGAGCCTAAAAATGGTACAGATGAACTGGTTGGCAGGGAAGAAATAGAGACACAGAGGTAGAGAACAAACGTATGGACACCAAGTGTGGGAAGCCATGGGGTGGTGGTGGTGGGATGAGTTGGGAGTTTGGGATTGACCTGTATACATGTATATGCATAAAATACATAACTAATAATAACGTGCTGTATAAAAAAAATAAATAAAATAAAATTTCAAAATTTTAAAAAATAAAATTTAAAAATAAAACAGAAAAAGTTCTTCCCGTCACACAGATGTATTTATAGGAATTAATTATTTCCATGCTTATATCTATAAATACATAAAAGAGGAATAAAATCTAACTTGAACCACAAAAGAAAAAAAAGTCCTGAACCCACGAGTTATACAGAGGAAAACCCTATCAGGGCACTTGCTCCAGTGGTAAACAATTCTGAAATTGGTCAGAGGTGGGGAATCATCTCCCATACAGCCAGCAACCCACCCCCCATGCAAGGAGCGTCCTCATTGCAAAGCTGGGGGACCGTGCTGAGGCATCTGTGAGTAAACGTGAGCTGAGCCCCAGGCCAGCTGCTGCTGAACTGTTTCCACCCTTTCCAGGTAAAACACCTGAATATGTACAAGGGCTTGAAAGCCTAGAGGAAGGACCGTGGAGCCTCACCAGCGACAGCACGCAGGCCAACTAGGTGCCTGCAGGCCAGCCAGGGTGGTCATGGTCCCGGGCGCTCTTCCAGAAGCTTTCCATTGCCTTGCCTGAGATACCCCTCCTGTCCCGGCCCCCACTGCTTTTTTTTCCTTCCTCACCTCTGTCCGGAGAGAAATTCCAGCGGAAGGTATGGGTGACACAACCACTTCTTTACAGGCGGCAGCCTGGCAACTCCTGCAGAAAGGCCAGCAGAACCCCACTCACACCGGGCCACCCACAAAGCTGTGGCCCCTCACTCCCTCCCACCAGCACAGCCCCGAGACTGCTGACGGGGCAGAGAATATGGAGGCAGGCACAGCTTCAGGGGCTATTGCTGCCTGGAGCGCTGTTTATATTGACCTCAACGAGGCACACCTAGGGAGGGCGGGCCAGCAGGGTAAGGCTGCCCAGGTCAGCTAATACACAACCCTGAGGGAATCACATTGTTGAAAATGGACCCCGCTAAGGCAGAAGAGAAGCCAAGGGAAAAAAGGACACAATGCCATTTGCAGCACCGTAGATGAGTCTAGAAGTAATCACGTGACTTGTAGTAAGTCAGAAAGTGAAAGACACATATCCTATCATATCACTTATAGGTGTTACCTAAAAATGGATACCAGGGCAGATATTTTCACGGAGAAGGGCAATCACAGATTCATTAAACAAACTTATGGTTCACCAATGGAAAGGTGTGAGGATTGGTTTCATTACGATATCGGGGTTAACAGACATATACAAACACAGGTGACATATATAATCACCAAAGACCTACAGAATACCAAGAGAGGACTACTCAACATTCTGTCATAACGTACATGGGAAAAGGATCCCAGGAAGAACAGACATCTGTATATGTGTAAAAGAACCACATCTTCCACACCTACAGCAAGCCAAACATTGTAATCAAACTTGCTGTAATAAAAAATAAAAAATTAAATTAAAAACACGAACAAGAAGTAGTGAGACAAACGTGAGGGGCTTTCTCCTGGCACATTCCATTCTAAATTCCAATCTAGAACACCACTTCCACTGAGGCTCTCTTGCCCTAGTAACCAGATTTGGTAAGGGTGAAGTGCTGCCACCTTGTGGCCGTTTCACACAACAGCAGCTTTAATCCCAACGCTAATGGTCAGTTGATATTCAAAATCATTGCAGGCCTGTAAATGACACCTGCCCTGAAAACAAATCCTGGGGACACATATCGACCAAAAAATTCAAAGGACGTCCATATTTCAAAACGACCGTTTCAAAAGGCATATTTTACGCACATTAGTGTTCTGCTTCTTTTCCTTTCTTTCCTTTTTTGTTAAAAAAAACGGGAATGGAAAAAGGCCTCCCTCAGAATGGGCGAAAATCGTTGCAGACGAATCAATGGACAGAGGTTTAATCTCCAATATATATATAAACAGCTCATGCAGCTTAATATTAAAAAAAAAAACAACCCAAAAAAAATTGGCAGAAGATCTAAAGAGACGTTTCTTCAAAGGAGACAAAGAGATGGCCAAGACGCACATGAAAAGCTGCTCAACAGCACTAATTTTTAGAGAAATGCAAATCAAAACTACAATGAGGTATCACCTCACACCTGTTAGAATCAGCATCATCAGAAAATCTACAAACAACCAATTCTGGGGAGGGTGTGGACAAAAGCAGCCCTTTACCACAATTGGTGGGAATGTAAATTGATACAGTCACTATGGAGAACAGTATGGAGTTTCCTTAAAAAATCTACAAATAGAATTACCATCTGATCCAGCAATCCCACTTCTGGGCATATACCCAGAGAAAACCGTATTTCAAAAAGGCACATTCACCACAATGTTCATTGCAGCACTATTTACAATAGCCAGGTAATGGAAGCAACCTAAATGCCCACAGACAGATGAATGGATAAAGATGTGGTACATATATAAAATGGAATATTACTCGGCCATAAAAAGGAATGAAACTGGGTCATTTGTAGAGACATCGATGGATCGAGAGACTGTCATAAAGAATGAAGTAAGTCAGAAAGAGGAAAACAAATATTTTCTATTAACGCATATATGTGGAGCCTAAAAATGGTACAGATGAACTGGTTGGCAGGGAAGAAATAGAGACACAGAGGTAGAGAACAAACGTATGGACACCAAGTGTGGGAAGCCATGGGGTGGTGGTGGTGGGATGAGTTGGGAGTTTGGGATTGACCTGTATACATGTATATGCATAAAATACATAACTAATAATTACGTGCTGTATAAAAAAATAAATAAAATAAAATTTCAAAATTTTAAAAAATAAAATTTAAAACTAAAACAGAAAAAAGTTCTTCCCGTCACACAGATGTATTTATAGGAATGAATTATTTCCATGCTTATATCTATAAATACATAAAAGAGGAATAAAATCTAACTTGAACCATAAAAGAAAAAAAAATCCTGAACCCACGAGTTATACAGAGGAAAACCCTATCAGGGCACTTGCTCCACTGGTAAACAATTCTGAAATTGGTCAGAGGTGGGGAATCATCTCCCATACAGCCAGCAACCCACCCCCCACGCAAGGAGCGTCCTCATTGCAAAGCTGGGGGACTGTGCCAAGGCATCTGTGAGTAAACGTGAGCTGAGCCCCAGACCAGCTGCTGCTGAACTGTTCCCACCCTTCCCAGGTAAAACACCTGAATATGTACAAGGGCTTGAAAGCCTAGAGGAAGGACCGTGGTGCCACACCAGTGACAGCACGCAGGCCAACTTGGTGCCTGCAGGCCAGCCAGGGTGGTCCTGGCCCCGGGCGCTCTTCCAGAAGCTTTCCATTGCCCTGCCTGAGATACCCCTCCTGTCCCGGCCCCCACTGCTTTTTTCCATCCTCACCTCTGTCCGGAGAGAAATTCCAGCGGAAGGTATGGGTGACACAACCTCTTCTTTACAGGCGGCAGCCTGGCAACTCCTGCAGAAAGGCCAGCAGAACCCCACTCACACCGGGCCACCCACAAAGCTGTGGCCCCTCACTCCCTCCCACCAGCACAGCCCCGACACTGCTGACGGGGCAGAGAATATGGAGGCAGGCACAGCTTCAGGGGCTATTGCTGCCTGGAGCGCTGTTTATATTGACCTCAATGAGGCACACCTGGGGAGGGCGGGCCGGCAGGGTAAGGCTGCCCAGGTCAGCTAATCCACAACCCTCAGGGAATCACATTGTTGAAAATGGACCCCGCTAAGGCAGAAGAGAAGCCAAGGGAAAAAAGGACACAATGCCATTTGCAGCACCGTAGATGAGTCTAGAAGTAATCACGTGACTTGTAGTAAGTGAGAAAGTGAAAGACACATATCCTATCATATCACTTATAGGTGTTACCTAGAAATGGATACCAGGGCAGATATTTCCACGGAGAAGGGCAATCACAGATTCATTAAACAAACTTATGGTTCACCAATGGAAAGGTGTGAGGATTGGTTTCATTACGATATCGGGGTTAACAGACATACAAACACAGGTGACATATATAATCACCAAAGATCTACAGAATACCAAGAGAGGACTACTCAACATTCTGTCATAACGTACATGGGAAAAGGATCCCAGGAAGAACAGACATCTTTATATGTGTAAAAGAACCACATCTTCCACACCTACAGCAAGCCAAACATTGTAATCAAACTTGCTGTAATAAAAAATAAAAAAAATTAAATTAAAAACACGAACAAGAAGTAGTGAGACAAACGTGAGGGGCTTTCTCCTGGCACATTCCATTCTAAACTCCAATCTAGAACACCACTTCCACTGAGGCTCTCTTGCCCTAGTAACCAGATTTGGTAAGGGTGAAGTGCTGCCACCTTGTGGCCGTTTCACACAACAGCAGCTTTAATCCCAACGCTAATGGTCAGTTGATATTCAAAATCATTGCAGGCCTGTAAATGACACCTGCCCTGAAAACAAATCCTGGGGTCACATATCGACCAAAAAATTCAAAGGACGTCCATATTTCAAAACGACCGTTTCAAAAGGCATATTTTACGCACATTACTGTTCTGCTTCTTTTCCTTTCTTTCCTTTTTTGTTAAAAAAAACGGGAATGGAAAAAGGCCTCCCTCAGAATGGGCGAAAATCGTTGCAGACAAATCAATGGACAGAGGTTTATTCTCCAATATATAAACAAAACATGCAGCTTAATATTAAAAAAACAAACAACCCAATACAAAAATGGGCAGAAGATCTAAAGAGACGTTTCTTCAAAGGAGACACAGAGATGGCCAAGACGCACATGAAAAGCTGCTCAACAGCACTAATTATTAGAGAAATGCAAATCAAAACTACAATGAGGTATCACCTCACACCTGTTAGAATCGGCATCATCAGAAAATCTACAAACAACCAATTCTGGGGAGGGTGTGGACAAAAGGAGCCCTCTTCCACTATTGGTGGGAATGTAAATTGATACAGTCACTATGGAGAACAGTATGGAGTTTCCTTAAAAAAACTAGAAATAGAATTACCATCTGATCCAGCAATCCCACTTCTGGGCATATACCCAGAGAAAACCGTATTTCAAAAAGGCACATTCACCACAATGTTCGTTGCAGCACTATATACAATAGCCAGGTAATGGAAGCAACCTAAATGCCCACAGACAGATGAATGGATAAAGATGTGGTACATATATAAAATGGAATATTACTCGGCCATAAAAAGGAATGAAACTGGGTCATTTGTAGAGACATCGATGGATCGAGAGACTGTCATACAGAATGAAGTAAGTCAGAAAGAGGAAAACAAATATTGTCTATTAACGCATATATGTGGAGCCTAAAAATGGTACAGATGAACTGGTTGGCAGGGAAGAAATAGAGACACAGAGGTAGAGAACAAACGTATGGACACCAAGTGTGGGAAGCCATGGGGTGGTGGTGGTGGGATGAGTTGGGAGTTTGGGATTGACCTGTATACATGTATATGCATAAAATACATAACTAATAATAACGTGCTGTATAAAAAAAATAAATAAAATAAAATTTCAAAATTTTAAAAAATAAAATTTAAAAATAAAACAGAAAAAGTTCTTCCCGTCACACAGATGTATTTATAGGAATTAATTATTTCCATGCTTATATCTATAAATACATAAAAGAGGAATAAAATCTAACTTGAACCACAAAAGAAAAAAAAGTCCTGAACCCACGAGTTATACAGAGGAAAACCCTATCAGGGCACTTGCTCCAGTGGTAAACAATTCTGAAATTGGTCAGAGGTGGCGAATCATCTCCCATACAGCCAGAAACCCACCCCCCATGCAAGGAGCGTCCTCATTGCAAAGCTGGGGGACCGTGCCGAGGCATCTGTGAGTAAACGTGAGCTGAGCCCCAGGCCAGCTGCTGCTGAACTGTTCCCACCCTTTCAGGTAAAACACCTGACTATGTACAAGGGCTTGAAAGCCTAGAGGAAGGACCGTGGAGTCTCACCAGCGACAGCACGCAGGCCAACTTGGTGCCTGCAGGCCAGCCAGGGTGGTCATGGTCCCGGGCGCTCTTCCAGAAGCTTTCCATTGCCTTGCCTGAGATACCCCTCCTGTCCCGGCCCCCACTGCTTTTTTTTCCTTCCTCACCTCTGTCCGGAGAGAAATTCCAGCGGAAGGTATGGGTGACACAACCTCTTCTTTACAGGCGGCAGCCTGGCAACTCCTGCAGAAAGGCCAGCAGAACCCCACTCACACCGGGCCACCCACAAAGCTGTGTCCCCTCACTCCCTCCCACCAGCACAGCCCCGAGACTGCTGACGGGGCAGAGAATATGGAGGCAGGCACAGCTTCAGGGGCTATTGCTGCCTGGAGCGCTGTTTATATTGACCTCAACGAGGCACACCTAGGGAGGGCGGGCCGGCAGGGTAAGGCTGCCCAGGTCAGCTAATACACAACCCTGAGGGAATCACATTGTTGAAAATGGACCCCGCTAAGGTAGAAGAGAAGCCAAGGGAAAAAAGGACACAATGCCATTTGCAGCACCGTAGATGAGTCTAGAAGTAATCACGTGACTTGTAGTAAGTCAGAAAGTGAAAGACACATATCCTATCATATCACTTATAGGTGTTACCTAAAAATGGATACCAGGGCAGATATTTCCACGGAGAAGGGCAATCACAGATTCATTAAACAAACTTATGGTTCACCAATGGAAAGGTGTGAGGATTGGTTTCATTACGATATCGGGGTTAACAGACATATACAAACACAGGTGACATATATAATCACCAAAGACCTACAGAATACCAAGAGAGGACTACTCAACATTCTGTCATAACGTACATGGGAAAAGGATCCCAGGAAGAACAGACATCTGTATATGTGTAAAAGAACCACATCTTCCACACCTACAGCAAGCCAAACATTGTAATCAAACTTGCTGTAATAAAAAATAAAAAATTAAATTAAAAACACGAACAAGAAGTAGTGAGACAAACGTGAGGGGCTTTCTCCTGGCACATTCCATTCTAAACTCCAATCTAGAACACCACTTCCACTGAGGCTCTCTTGCCCTAGTAACCAGATTTGGTAAGGGTGAACTGCTGCCACCTTGTGGCCGTTTCACACAACAGCAGCTTTAATCCCAACGCTAATGGTCAGTTGATATTCAAAATCATTGCAGGCCTGTAAATGACACCTGCCCTGAAAACAAATCCTGGGGACACATATCGACCAAAAAATTCAAAGGACGTCCATATTTCAAAACGACCGTTTCAAAAGGCATATTTTACGCACATTAGTGTTCTGCTTCTTTTCCTTTCTTTCCTTTTTTGTTAAAAAAAACGGGAATGGAAAAAGGCCTCCCTCAGAATGGGCGAAAATCGTTGCAGACGAATCAATGGACAGAGGTTTAATCTCCAATATATATATAAACAGCTCATGCAGCTTAATATTAAAAAAAAAAACAACCCCAAAAAAAATGGGCAGAAGATCTAAAGAGACGTTTCTTCAAAGGAGACAAAGAGATGGCCAAGACGCACATGAAAAGCTGCTCAACAGCACTAATTTTTAGAGAAATGCAAATCAAAACTACAATGAGGTATCACCTCACACCTGTTAGAATCAGCATCATCAGAAAATCTACAAACAACCAATTCTGGGGAGGGTGTGGACAAAAGCAGCCCTTTTCCACAATTGGTGGGAATGTAAATTGATACAGTCACTATGGAGAACAGTATGGAGTTTCCTTAAAAAATCTACAAATAGAATTACCATCTGATCCAGCAATCCCACTTCTGGGCATATACCCAGAGAAAACCGTATTTCAAAAAGGCACATTCACCACAATGTTCGTTGCAGCACTATTTACAATAGCCAGGTAATGGAAGCAACCTAAATGCCCACAGACAGATGAATGGATAAAGATGTGGTACATATATAAAATGGAATATTACTCGGCCATAAAAAGGAATGAAACTGGGTCATTTGTAGAGACATCGATGGATCGAGAGACTGTCATAAAGAATGAAGTAAGTCAGAAAGAGGAAAACAAATATTTTCTATTAACGCATATATGTGGAGCCTAAAAATGGTACAGATGAACTGGTTGGCAGGGAAGAAATAGAGACACAGAGGTAGAGAACAAACGTATGGACACCAAGTGTGGGAAGCCATGGGGTGGTGGTGGTGGGATGAGTTGGGAGTTTGGGATTGACCTGTATACATGTATATGCATAAAATACATAACTAATAATTACGTGCTGTATAAAAAAAATAAATAAAATAAAATTTCAAAATTTTAAAAAATAAAATTTAAAACTAAAACAGAAAAAAGTTCTTCCCGTCACACAGATGTATTTATAGGAATGAATTATTTCCATGCTTATATCTATAAATACATAAAAGAGGAATAAAATCTAACTTGAACCATAAAAGAAAAAAAATTCCTGAACCCACGAGTTATACAGAGGAAAACCCTATCAGGGCACTTGCTCCACTGGTAAACAATTCTGAAATTGGTCAGAGGTGGGGAATCATCTCCCATACAGCCAGCAACCCACCCCCCACGCAAGGAGCATCCTCATTGCAAAGCTGGGGGACTGTGCCAAGGCATCTGTGAGTAAACGTGAGCTGAGCCCCAGGCCAGCTGCTGCTGAACTGTTCCCACCCTTCCCAGGTAAAACACCTGAATATGTACAAGGGCTTGAAAGCCTAGAGGAAGGACCGTGGTGCCACACCAGTGACAGCACGCAGGCCAACTTGGTGCCTGCAGGCCAGCCAGGGTGGTCCTGGCCCCGGGCGCTCTTCCAGAAGCTTTCCATTGCCCTGCCTGAGATACCCCTCCTGTCCCGGCCCCCACTGCTTTTTTCCATCCTCACCTCTGTCCGGAGAGAAATTCCAGCGGAAGGTATGGGTGACACAACCTCTTCTTTACAGGCGGCAGCCTGGCAACTCCTGCAGAAAGGCCAGCAGAACCCCACTCACACCGGGCCACCCACAAAGCTGTGGCCCCTCACTCCCTCCCACCAGCACAGCCCCGAGACTGCTGACGGGGCAGAGAATATGGAGGCAGGCACAGCTTCAGGGGCTATTGCTGCCTGGAGCGCTGTTTATATTGACCTCAATGAGGCACACCTGGGGAGGGCGGGCCGGCAGGGTAAGGCTGCCCAGGTCAGCTAATCCACAACCCTCAGGGAATCACATTGTTGAAAATGGACCCCGCTAAGGCAGAAGAGAAGCCAAGGGAAAAAAGGACACAATGCCATTTGCAGCACCGTAGATGAGTCTAGAAGTAATCACGTGACTTGTAGTAAGTCAGAAAGTGAAAGACACATATCCTATCATATCACTTATAGGTGTTACCTAGAAATGGATACCAGGGCAGATATTTCCACGGAGAAGGGCAATCACAGATTCATTAAACAAACTTATGGTTCACCAATGGAAAGGTGTGAGGATTGGTTTCATTACGATATCGGGGTTAACAGACATACAAACACAGGTGACATATATAATCACCAAAGATCTACAGAATACCAAGAGAGGACTACTCAACATTCTGTCATAACGTACATGGGAAAAGGATCCCAGGAAGAACAGACATCTGTATATGTGTAAAAGAACCACATCTTCCACACCTACAGCAAGCCAAACATTGTAATCAAACTTGCTGTAATAAAAAATAAAAAAATTAAATTAAAAACACGAACAAGAAGTAGTGAGACAAACGTGAGGGGCTTTCTCCTGGCACATTCCATTCTAAACTCCAATCTAGAACACCACTTCCACTGAGGCTCTCTTGCCCTAGTAACCAGATTTGGTAAGGGTGAACTGCTGCCACCTTGTGGCCGTTTCACACAACAGCAGCTTTAATCCCAACGCTAATGGTCAGTTGATATTCAAAATCATTGCAGGCCTGTAAATGACACCTGCCCTGAAAACAAATCCTGGGGTCACATATCGACCAAAAAATTCAAAGGACGTCCATATTTCAAAACGACCGTTTCAAAAGGCATATTTTACGCACATTACTGTTCTGCTTCTTTTCCTTTCTTTCCTTTTTTGTTAAAAAAAACGGGAATGGAAAAAGGCCTCCCTCAGAATGGGCGAAAATCGTTGCAGACAAATCAATGGACAGAGGTTTATTCTCCAATATATAAACAAAACATGCAGCTTAATATTAAAAAAACAAACAACCCAATACAAAAATGGGCAGAAGATCTAAAGAGACGTTTCTTCAAAGGAGACACAGAGATGGCCAAGACGCACATGAAAAGCTGCTCAACAGCACTAATTATTAGAGAAATGCAAATCAAAACTACAATGAGGTATCACCTCACACCTGTTAGAATCGGCATCATCAGAAAATCTACAAACAACCAATTCTGGGGAGGGTGTGGACAAAAGGAGCCCTCTTCCACTATTGGTGGGAATGTAAATTGATACAGTCACTATGGAGAACAGTATGGAGTTTCCTTAAAAAAACTAGAAATAGAATTACCATCTGATCCAGCAATCCCACTTCTGGGCATATACCCAGAGAAAACCGTATTTCAAAAAGGCACATTCACCACAATGTTCGTTGCAGCACTATATACAATAACCAGGTAAAGGAAGCAACCTAAATGCCCACAGACAGATGAATGGATAAAGATGTGGTACATATATAAAATGGAATATTACTCGGCCATAAAATGGAATGAAACTGGGTCATTTGTAGAGACATCGATGGATCGAGAGACTGTCATACAGAATGAAGTAAGTCAGAAAGAGGAAAACAAATATTGTCTATTAACGCATATATGTGGAGCCTAAAAATGGTACAGATGAACTGGTTTGCAGGGAAGAAATAGAGACAGAGAGGTAGAGAACAAACGTATGGACACCAAGTGTGGGAAGCCATGGGGTGGTGGTGGTGGGATGAGTTGGGAGTTTGGGATTGACCTGTATACATGTATATGCATAAAATACATAACTAATAATAACGTGCTGTATAAAAAAAATAAATAAAATAAAATTTCAAAATTTTAAAAAATAAAATTTAAAAATAAAACAGAAAAAAGTTCTTCCCGTCACACAGATGTATTTATAGGAATGAATTATTTCCATGCTTATATCTATAAATACATAAAAGAGGAATAAAATCTAACTTGAACCATAAAAGAAAAAAAATCCTGAACCCACGAGTTATACAGAGGAAAACCCTATCAGGGCACTTGCTCCACTGGTAAACAATTCTGAAATTGGTCAGAGGTGGGGAATCATCTCCCATACAGCCAGCAACCCACCCCCCACGCAAGGAGCGTCCTCATTGCAAAGCTGGGGGACTGTGCCAAGGCATCTGTGAGTAAACGTGAGCTGAGCCCCAGACCAGCTGCTGCTGAACTGTTCCCACCCTTCCCAGGTAAAACACCTGAATATGGACAAGGGCTTGAAAGCCTAGAGGAAGGACCGTGGTGCCACACCAGTGACAGCACGCAGGCCAACTTGGTGCCTGCAGGCCAGCCAGGGTGGTCCTGGCCCCGGGCGCTCTTCCAGAAGCTTTCCATTGCCCTGCCTGAGATACCCCTCCTGTCCCGGCCCCCACTGCTTTTTTCCATCCTCACCTCTGTCCGGAGAGAAATTCCAGCGGAAGGTATGGGTGACACAACCTCTTCTTTACAGGCGGCAGCCTGGCAACTCCTGCAGAAAGGCCAGCAGAACCCCACTCACACCGGGCCACCCACAAAGCTGTGGCCCCTCACTCCCTCCCACCAGCACAGCCCCGAGACTGCTGACGGGGCAGAGAATATGGAGGCAGGCACAGCTTCAGGGGCTATTGCTGCCTGGAGCGCTGTTTATATTGACCTCAATGAGGCACACCTGGGGAGGGCGGGCCGGCAGGGTAAGGCTGCCCAGGTCAGCTAATCCACAACCCTCAGGGAATCACATTGTTGAAAATGGACCCCGCTAAGGCAGAAGAGAAGCCAAGGGAAAAAAGGACACAATGCCATTTGCAGCACCGTAGATGAGTCTAGAAGTAATCACGTGACTTGTAGTAAGTCAGAAAGTGAAAGACACATATCCTATCATATCACTTATAGGTGTTACCTAAAAATGGATACCAGGGCAGATATTTCCACGGAGAAGGGCAATCACAGATTCATTAAACAAACTTATGGTTCACCAATGGAAAGGTGTGAGGATTGGTTTCATTACGATATCGGGGTTAACAGACATATACAAACACAGGTGACATATATAATCACCAAAGATCTACAGAATACCAAGAGAGGACTACTCAACATTCTGTCATAACGTACATGGGAAAAGGATCCCAGGAAGAACAGACATCTGTATATGTGTAAAAGAACCACATCTTCCACACCTACAGCAAGCCAAACATTGTAATCAAACTTGCTGTAATAAAAAATAAAAAAAATTAAATTAAAAACACGAACAAGAAGTAGTGAGACAAACGTGAGGGGCTTTCTCCTGGCACATTCCATTCTAAACTCCAATCTAGAACACCACTTCCACTGAGGCTCTCTTGCCCTAGTAACCAGATTTGGTAAGGGTGAACTGCTGCCACCTTGTGGCCGTTTCACACAACAGCAGCTTTAATCCCAACGCTAATGGTCAGTTGATATTCAAAATCATTGCAGGCCTGTAAATGACACCTGCCCTGAAAACAAATCCTGGGGTCACATATCGACCAAAAAATTCAAAGGACGTCCATATTTCAAAACGACCGTTTCAAAAGGCATATTTTACGCACATTACTGTTCTGCTTCTTTTCCTTTCTTTCCTTTTTTGTTAAAAAAAACGGGAATGGAAAAAGGCCTCCCTCAGAATGGGCGAAAATCGTTGCAGACAAATCAATGGACAGAGGTTTATTCTCCAATATATAAACAAAACATGCAGCTTAATATTAAAAAAACAAACAACCCAATACAAAAATGGGCAGAAGATCTAAAGAGACGTTTCTTCAAAGGAGACACAGAGATGGCCAAGACGCACATGAAAAGCTGCTCAACAGCACTAATTATTAGAGAAATGCAAATCAAAACTACAATGAGGTATCACCTCACACCTGTTAGAATCGGCATCATCAGAAAATCTACAAACAACCAATTCTGGGGAGGGTGTGGACAAAAGGAGCCCTCTTCCACTATTGGTGGGAATGTAAATTGATACAGTCACTATGGAGAACAGTATGGAGTTTCCTTAAAAAAACTAGAAATAGAATTACCATCTGATCCAGCAATCCCACTTCTGGGCATATACCCAGAGAAAACCGTATTTCAAAAAGGCACATTCACCACAATGTTCGTTGCAGCACTATATACAATAGCCAGGTAAAGGAAGCAACCTAAATGCCCACAGACAGATGAATGGATAAAGATGTGGTACATATATAAAATGGAATATTACTCGGCCATAAAAAGGAATGAAACTGGGTCATTTGTAGAGACATCGATGGATCGAGAGACTGTCATACAGAATGAAGTAAGTCAGAAAGAGGAAAACAAATATTGTCTATTAACGCATATATGTGGAGCCTAAAAATGGTACAGATGAACTGGTTTGCAGGGAAGAAATAGAGACAGAGAGGTAGAGAACAAACGTATGGACACCAAGTGTGGGAAGCCATGGGGTGGTGGTGGTGGGATGAGTTGGGAGTTTGGGATTGACCTGTATACATGTATATGCATAAAATACATAACTAATAATAACGTGCTGTATAAAAAAAATAAATAAAATAAAATTTCAAAATTTTAAAAAATAAAATTTAAAAATAAAACAGAAAAAAGTTCTTCCCGTCACACAGATGTATTTATAGGAATGAATTATTTCCATGCTTATATCTATAAATACATAAAAGAGGAATAAAATCTAACTTGAACCATAAAAGAAAAAAAAATCCTGAACCCACGAGTTATACAGAGGAAAACCCTATCAGGGCACTTGCTCCACTGGTAAACAATTCTGAAATTGGTCAGAGGTGGGGAATCATCTCCCATACAGCCAGCAACCCACCCCCCACGCAAGCAGCGTCCTCATTGCAAAGCTGGGGGACTGTGCCAAGGCATCTGTGAGTAAACGTGAGCTGAGCCCCAGACCAGCTGCTGCTGAACTGTTCCCACCCTTCCCAGGTAAAACACCTGAATATGGACAAGGGCTTGAAAGCCTAGAGGAAGGACCGTGGTGCCACACCAGTGACAGCACGCAGGCCAACTTGGTGCCTGCAGGCCAGCCAGGGTCGTCCTGGCCCCGGGCGCTCTTCCAGAAGCTTTCCATTGCCCTGGCTGAGATACCCCTCCTGTCCCGGCCCCCACTGCTTTTTTCCATCCTCACCTCTGTCCGGAGAGAAATTCCAGCGGAAGGTATGGGTGACACAACCTCTTCTTTACAGGCGGCAGCCTGGCAACTCCTGCAGAAAGGCCAGCAGAACCCCACTCACACCGGGCCACCCACAAAGCTGTGGCCCCTCACTCCCTCCCACCAGCACAGCCCCGACACTGCTGACGGGGCAGAGAATATGGAGGCAGGCACAGCTTCAGGGGCTATTGCTGCCTGGAGCGCTGTTTATATTGACCTCAATGAGGCACACCTGGGGAGGGCGGGCCGGCAGGGTAAGGCTGCCCAGGTCAGCTAATCCACAACCCTCAGGGAATCACATTGTTGAAAATGGACCCCGCTAAGGCAGAAGAGAAGCCAAGGGAAAAAAGGACACAATGCCATTTGCAGCACCGTAGATGAGTCTAGAAGTAATCACGTGACTTGTAGTAAGTGAGAAAGTGAAAGACACATATCCTATCATATCACTTATAGGTGTTACCTAGAAATGGATACCAGGGCAGATATTTCCACGGAGAAGGGCAATCACAGATTCATTAAACAAACTTATGGTTCACCAATGGAAAGGTGTGAGGATTGGTTTCATTACGATATCGGGGTTAACAGACATATACAAACACAGGTGACATATATAATCACCAAAGATCTACAGAATACCAAGAGAGGACTACTCAACATTCTGTCATAACGTACATGGGAAAAGGATCCCAGGAAGAACAGACATCTGTATATGTGTAAAAGAACCACATCTTCCACACCTACAGCAAGCCAAACATTGTAATCAAACTTGCTGTAATAAAAAATAAAAAAAATTAAATTAAAAACACGAACAAGAAGTAGTGAGACAAACGTGAGGGGCTTTCTCCTGGCACATTCCATTCTAAACTCCAATCTAGAACACCACTTCCACTGAGGCTCTCTTGCCCTAGTAACCAGATTTGGTAAGGGTGAACTGCTGCCACCTTGTGGCCGTTTCACACAACAGCAGCTTTAATCCCAACGCTAATGGTCAGTTGATATTCAAAATCATTGCAGGCCTGTAAATGACACCTGCCCTGAAAACAAATCCTGGGGTCACATATCGACCAAAAAATTCAAAGGACGTCCATATTTCAAAACGACCGTTTCAAAAGGCATATTTTACGCACATTACTGTTCTGCTTCTTTTCCTTTCTTTCCTTTTTTGTTAAAAAAAACGGGAATGGAAAAAGGCCTCCCTCAGAATGGGCGAAAATCGTTGCAGACAAATCAATGGACAGAGGTTTATTCTCCAATATATAAACAAAACATGCAGCTTAATATTAAAAAAACAAACAACCCAATACAAAAATGGGCAGAAGATCTAAAGAGACGTTTCTTCAAAGGAGACACAGAGATGGCCAAGACGCACATGAAAAGCTGCTCAACAGCACTAATTATTAGAGAAATGCAAATCAAAACTACAATGAGGTATCACCTCACACCTGTTAGAATCGGCATCATCAGAAAATCTACAAACAACCAATTCTGGGGAGGGTGTGGACAAAAGGAGCCCTCTTCCACTATTGGTGGGAATGTAAATTGATACAGTCACTATGGAGAACAGTATGGAGTTTCCTTAAAAAAACTAGAAATAGAATTACCATCTGATCCAGCAATCCCACTTCTGGGCACATACCCAGAGAAAACCGTATTTCAAAAAGGCACATTCACCACAATGTTCGTTGCAGCACTATATACAATAGCCAGGTAATGGAAGCAACCTAAATGCCCACAGACAGATGAATGGATAAAGATGTGGTACATATATAAAATGGAATATTACTCGGCCATAAAAAGGAATGAAACTGGGTCATTTGTAGAGACATCGATGGATCGAGAGACTGTCATACAGAATGAAGTAAGTCAGAAAGAGGAAAACAAATATTGTATATTAATGCATATATGTGGAGCCTAAAAATGGTACAGATGAACTGGTTGGCAGGGAAGAAATAGAGACACAGAGGTAGAGAACAAACGTATGGACACCAAGTGTGGGAAGCCATGGGGTGGTGGTGGTGGGATGAGTTGGGAGTTTGGGATTGACCTGTATACATGTATATGCATAAAATACATAACTAATAATAACGTGCTGTATAAAAAAAATAAATAAAATAAAATTTCAAAATTTTAAAAAATAAAATTTAAAAATAAAACAGAAAAAGTTCTTCCCGTCACACAGATGTATTTATAGGAATTAATTATTTCCATGCTTATATCTATAAATACATAAAAGAGGAATAAAATCTAACTTGAACCATAAAAGAAAAAAAAGTCCTGAACCCACGAGTTATACAGAGGAAAACCCTATCAGGGCACTAGCTCCAGTGGTAAACAATTCTGAAATTGGTCAGAGGTGGGGAATCATCTCCCATACAGCCAGCAACCCACCCCCCATGCAAGGAGCGTCCTCATTGCAAAGCTGGGGGACCGTGCCGAGGCATCTGTGAGTAAACGTGAGCTGAGCCCCAGGCAAGCTGCTGCTGAACTGTTCCCACCCTTTCCAGGTAAAACACCTGAATATGTACAAGGGCTTGAAAGCCTAGAGGAAGGACCGTGGAGCCTCACCAGCGACAGCACGTAGGCCAACTTGGTGCCTGCAGGCCAGCCAGGGTGGTCCTGGCCCCGGGCGCTCTTCCAGAAGCTTTCCATTGCCTTGCCTGAGATACCCCTCCTGTCCCGGCCCCCACTGCTTTTTTTTCCTTCCTCACCTCTGTCCGGAGAGAAATTCCAGCGGAAGGTATGGGTGACACAACCACTTCTTTACAGGCGGCAGCCTGGCAACTCCTGCAGAAAGGCCAGCAGAACCCCACTCACACCGGGCCACCCACAAAGCTGTGGCCCCTCACTCCATCCCACCAGCACAGCCCCGAGACTGCTGACGGGGCAGAGAATATGGAGACAGGCACAGCTTCAGGGGCTATTGCTGCCTGGAGCGCTGTTTATATTGACCTCAACGAGGCACACCTAGGGAGGGCGGGCCGGCAGGGTAAGGCTGCCCAGGTCAGCTAATCCACAACCCTGAGGGAATCACATTGTTGAAAATGGACCCCGCTAAGGCAGAAGAGAAGCCAAGGGAAAAAAGGACACAATGCCATTTGCAGCACTGTAGATGAGTCTAGAAGTAATCACGTGACTTGTAGTAAGTCAGAAAGTGAAAGACACATATCCTATCATATCACTTATAGGTGTTACCTAAAAATGGATACCAGGGCAGATATTTCCACGGAGAAGGGCAATCACAGATTCATTAAACAAACTTATGGTTCACCAATGGAAAGGTGTGAGGATTGGTTTCATTACGATATCGGGGTTAACAGACATATACAAACACAGGTGACATATATAATCACCAAAGACCTACAGAATACCAAGAGAGGACTACTCAACATTCTGTCATAACGTACATGGGAAAAGGATCCCAGGAAGAACAGACATCTGTATATGTGTAAAAGAACCACATCTTCCACACCTACAGCAAGCCAAACATTGTAATCAAACTTGCTGTAATAAAAAATAAAAAATTAAATTAAAAACACGAACAAGAAGTAGTGAGACAAACGTGAGGGGCTTTCTCCTGGCACATTCCATTCTAAACTCCAATCTAGAACACCACTTCCACTGAGGCTCTCTTGCCCTAGTAACCAGATTTGGTAAGGGTGAACTGCTGCCACCTTGTGGCCGTTTCACACAACAGCAGCTTTAATCCCAACGCTAATGGTCAGTTGATATTCAAAATCATTGCAGGCCTGTAAATGACACCTGCCCTGAAAACAAATCCTGGGGTCACATATCTACCAAAAAATTCAAAGGACGTCCATATTTCAAAACGACCGTTTCAAAAGGCATATTTTACGCACATTAGTGTTCTGCTTCTTTTCCTTTCTTTCCTTTTTTGTTAAAAAAAACGGGAATGGAAAAAGGCCTCCCTCAGAATGGGCGAAAATCGTTGCAGACAAATCAATGGACAGAGGTTTATTCTCCAATATATAAACAAAACATGCAGCTTAATATTAAAAAAACAAACAACCCAATACAAAAATGGGCAGAAGATCTAAACAGACGTTTCTTCAAAGGAGACACAGAGATGGCCAAGACGCACATGAAAAGCTGCTCAACAGCACTAATTATTAGAGAAATGCAAATCAAAACTACAATGAGGTATCACCTCACACCTGTTAGAATCGGCATCATCAGAAAATCTACAAACAACCAATTCTGGGGAGGGTGTGGACAAAAGGAGCCCTCTTCCACTATTGGTGGGAATGTAAATTGATACAGTCACTATGGAGAACAGTATGGAGTTTCCTTAAAAAAACTAGAAATAGAATTACCATCTGATCCAGCAATCCCACTTCTGGGCATATACCCAGAGAAAACCGTATTTCAAAAAGGCACATTCACCACAATGTTCGTTGCACCACTATATACAATAGCCAGGTAATGCAAGCAACCTAAATGCCCACAGACAGATGAATGGATAAAGATGTGGTACATATATAAAATGGAATATTACTCGGCCATAAAAAGGAATGAAACTGGGTCATTTGTAGAGACATCGATGGATCGAGAGACTGTCATACAGAATGAAGTAAGTCAGAAAGAGGAAAACAAATATTGTCTATTAACGCATATATGTGGAGCCTAAAAATGGTACAGATGAACTGGTTTGCAGGGAAGAAATAGAGACAGAGAGGTAGAGAACAAACGTATGGACACCAAGTGTGGGAAGCCATGGGGTGGTGGTGGTGGGATGAGTTGGGAGTTTGGGATTGACCTGTATACATGTATATGCATAAAATACATAACTAATAATAACGTGCTGTATAAAAAAAATAAATAAAATAAAATTTCAAAATTTTAAAAAATAAAATTTAAAAATAAAACAGAAAAAAGTTCTTCCCGTCACACAGATGTATTTATAGGAATGAATTATTTCCATGCTTATATCTATAAATACATAAAAGAGGAATAAAATCTAACTTGAACCATAAAAGAAAAAAAAATCCTGAACCCACGAGTTATACAGAGGAAAACCCTATCAGGGCACTTGCTCCACTGGTAAACAATTCTGAAATTGGTCAGAGGTGGGGAATCATCTCCCATACAGCCAGCAACCCACCCCCCACGCAAGGAGCGTCCTCATTGCAAAGCTGGGGGACTGTGCCAAGGCATCTGTGAGTAAACGTGAGCTGAGCCCCAGACCAGCTGCTGCTGAACTGTTCCCACCCTTCCCAGGTAAAACACCTGAATATGGACAAGGGCTTGAAAGCCTAGAGGAAGGACCGTGGTGCCACACCAGTGACAGCACGCAGGCCAACTTGGTGCCTGCAGGCCAGCCAGGGTGGTCCTGGCCCCGGGCGCTCTTCCAGAAGCTTTCCATTGCCCTGGCTGAGATACCCCTCCTGTCCCGGCCCCCACTGCTTTTTTCCATCCTCACCTCTGTCCGGAGAGAAATTCCAGCGGAAGGTATGGGTGACACAACCTCTTCTTTACAGGCGGCAGCCTGGCAACTCCTGCAGAAAGGCCAGCAGAACCCCACTCACACCGGGCCACCCACAAAGCTGTGGCCCCTCACTCCCTCCCACCAGCACAGCCCCGACACTGCTGACGGGGCAGAGAATATGGAGGCAGGCACAGCTTCAGGGGCTATTGCTGCCTGGAGCGCTGTTTATATTGACCTCAATGAGGCACACCTGGGGAGGGCGGGCCGGCAGGGTAAGGCTGCCCAGGTCAGCTAATCCACAACCCTCAGGGAATCACATTGTTGAAAATGGACCCCGCTAAGGCAGAAGAGAAGCCAAGGGAAAAAAGGACACAATGCCATTTGCAGCACCGTAGATGAGTCTAGAAGTAATCACGTGACTTGTAGTAAGTCAGAAAGTGAAAGACACATATCCTATCATATCACTTATAGGTGTTACCTAAAAATGGATACCAGGGCAGATATTTCCACGGAGAAGGGCAATCACAGATTCATTAAACAAACTTATGGTTCACCAATGGAAAGGTGTGAGGATTGGTTTCATTACGATATCGGGGTTAACAGACATATACAAACACAGGTGACATATATAATCACCAAAGATCTACAGAATACCAAGAGAGGACTACTCAACATTCTGTCATAACGTACATGGGAAAAGGATCCCAGGAAGAACAGACATCTGTATATGTGTAAAAGAACCACATCTTCCACACCTACAGCAAGCCAAACATTGTAATCAAACTTGCTGTAATAAAAAATAAAAAAAATTAAATTAAAAACACGAACAAGAAGTAGTGAGACAAACGTGAGGGGCTTTCTCCTGGCACATTCCATTCTAAACTCCAATCTAGAACACCACTTCCACTGAGGCTCTCTTGCCCTAGTAACCAGATTTGGTAAGGGTGAACTGCTGCCACCTTGTGGCCGTTTCACACAACAGCAGCTTTAATCCCAACGCTAATGGTCAGTTGATATTCAAAATCATTGCAGGCCTGTAAATGACACCTGCCCTGAAAACAAATCCTGGGGTCACATATCGACCAAAAAATTCAAAGGACGTCCATATTTCAAAACGACCGTTTCAAAAGGCATATTTTACGCACATTACTGTTCTGCTTCTTTTCCTTTCTTTCCTTTTTTGTTAAAAAAAACGGGAATGGAAAAAGGCCTCCCTCAGAATGGGCGAAAATCGTTGCAGACAAATCAATGGACAGAGGTTTATTCTCCAATATATAAACAAAACATGCAGCTTAATATTAAAAAAACAAACAACCCAATACAAAAATGGGCAGAAGATCTAAAGAGACGTTTCTTCAAAGGAGACACAGAGATGGCCAAGACGCACATGAAAAGCTGCTCAACAGCACTAATTATTAGAGAAATGCAAATCAAAACTACAATGAGGTATCACCTCACACCTGTTAGAATCGGCATCATCAGAAAATCTACAAACAACCAATTCTGGGGAGGGTGTGGACAAAAGGAGCCCTCTTCCACTATTGGTGGGAATGTAAATTGATACAGTCACTATGGAGAACAGTATGGAGTTTCCTTAAAAAAACTAGAAATAGAATTACCATCTGATCCAGCAATCCCACTTCTGGGCACATACCCAGAGAAAACCGTATTTCAAAAAGGCACATTCACCACAATGTTCGTTGCAGCACTATATACAATAGCCAGGTAATGGAAGCAACCTAAATGCCCACAGACAGATGAATGGATAAAGATGTGGTACATATATAAAATGGAATATTACTCGGCCATAAAAAGGAATGAAACTGGGTCATTTGTAGAGACATCGATGGATCGAGAGACTGTCATACAGAATGAAGTAAGTCAGAAAGAGGAAAACAAATATTGTCTATTAATGCATATATGTGGAGCCTAAAAATGGTACAGATGAACTGGTTGGCAGGGAAGAAATAGAGACACAGAGGTAGAGAACAAACGTATGGACACCAAGTGTGGGAAGCCATGGGGTGGTGGTGGTGGGATGAGTTCGGAGTTTGGGATTGACCTGTATACATGTATATGCATAAAATACATAACTAATAATAACGTGCTGTATAAAAAAAATAAATAAAATAAAATTTCAAAATTTTAAAAAATAAAATTTAAAAATAAAACAGAAAAAGTTCTTCCCGTCACACAGATGTATTTATAGGAATTAATTATTTCCATGCTTATATCTATAAATACATAAAAGAGGAATAAAATCTAACTTGAACAATAAAAGAAAAAAAAGTCCTGAACCCACGTGTTATACAGAGGAAAACCCTATCAGGGCACTTGCTCCAGTGGTAAACAATTCTGAAATTGGTCAGAGGTGGGGAATCATCTCCCATACAGCCAGCAACCCACCCCCCATGCAAGGAGCGTCCTCATTGCAAAGCTGGGGGACCGTGCCGAGGCATCTGTGAGTAAACGTGAGCTGAGCCCCAGGCCAGCTGCTGCTGAACTGTTCCCACCCTTTCCAGGTAAAACACCTGAATATGTACAAGGGCTTGAAAGCCTAGAGGAAGGACCGTGGTGCCTCACCAGCGACAGCACGCAGGCCAACTTGGTGCCTGCAGGCCAGCCATGGTGCTCCTGGTCCCGGGCGCTCTTCCAGAAGCTTTCCATTGCCCTGCCTGAGATACCCCTCCTGTCCCGGCCCCCACTGCTTTTTTTTCCTTCCTCACCTCTGTCCGGAGAGAAATTCCAGCGGAAGGTATGGGTGACACAACCACTTCTTTACAGGCGGCAGCCTGGCAACTCCTGCAGAAAGGCCAGCAGAACCCCACTCACACCGGGCCACCCACAAAGCTGTGGCCCCTCACTCCCTCCCACCAGCACAGCCCCGAGACTGCTGACGGGGCAGAGAATATGGAGGCAGGCACAGCTTCAGGGGCTATTGCTGCCTGGAGCGCTGTTTATATTGACCTCAACGAGGCACACCAGGGGAGGGCGGGCCGGCAGGGTAAGGCTGCCCAGGTCAGCTAATCCACAACCCTGAGGGAATCACATTGTTGAAAATGGACCCCGCTAAGGCAGAAGAGAAGCCAAGGGAAAAAAGGACACAATGCCATTTGCAGCACCGTAGATGAGTCTAGAAGTAATCACGTGACTTGTAGTAAGTCAGAAAGTGAAAGACACATATCCTATCATATCACTTATAGGTGTTACCTAAAAATGGATACCAGGGCAGATATTTCCACGGAGAAGGGCAATCACAGATTCATTAAACAAACTTATGGTTCACCAATGGAAAGGTGTGAGGATTGGTTTCATTACGATATCGGGGTTAACAGACATATACAAACACAGGTGACATATATAATCACCAAAGACCTACAGAATACCAAGAGAGGACTACTCAACATTCTGTCATAACGTACATGGGAAAAGGATCCCAGGAAGAACAGACATCTGTATATGTGTAAAAGAACCACATCTTCCACACCTACAGCAAGCCAAACATTGTAATCAAACTTGCTGTAATAAAAAATAAAAAATTAAATTAAAAACACGAACAAGAAGTAGTGAGACAAACGTGAGGGGCTTTCTCCTGGCACATTCCATTCTAAACTCCAATCTAGAACACCACTTCCACTGAGGCTCTCTTGCCCTAGTAACCAGATTTGGTAAGGGTGAACTGCTGCCACCTTGTGGCCGTTTCACACAACAGCAGCTTTAATCCCAACGCTAATGGTCAGTTGATATTCAAAATCATTGCAGGCCTGTAAATGACACCTGCCCTGAAAACAAATCCTGGGGTCACATATCGACCAAAAAATTCAAAGGACGTCCATATTTCAAAACGACCGTTTCAAAAGGCATATTTTACGCACATTAGTGTTCTGCTTCTTTTCCTTTCTTTCCTTTTTTGTTAAAAAAAACGGGAATGGAAAAAGGCCTCCCTCAGAATGGGCGAAAATCGTTGCAGACAAATCAATGGACAGAGGTTTATTCTCCAATATATAAACAAAACATGCAGCTTAATATTAAAAAAACAAACAACCCAATACAAAAATGGGCAGAAGATCTAAACAGACGTTTCTTCAAAGGAGACACAGAGATGGCCAAGACGCACATGAAAAGCTGCTCAACAGCACTAATTATTAGAGAAATGCAAATCAAAACTACAATGAGGTATCACCTCACACCTGTTAGAATCGGCATCATCAGAAAATCTACAAACAACCAATTCTGGGGAGGGTGTGGACAAAAGGAGCCCTCTTCCACTATTGGTGGGAATGTAAATTGATACAGTCACTATGGAGAACAGTATGGAGTTTCCTTAAAAAAACTAGAAATAGAATTACCATCTGATCCAGCAATCCCACTTCTGGGCATATACCCAGAGAAAACCGTATTTCAAAAAGGCACATTCACCACAATGTTCGTTGCACCACTATATACAATAGCCAGGTAATGCAAGCAACCTAAATGCCCACAGACAGATGAATGGATAAAGATGTGGTACATATATAAAATGGAATATTACTCGGCCATAAAAAGGAATGAAACTGGGTCATTTGTAGAGACATCGATGGATCGAGAGACTGTCATACAGAATGAAGTAAGTCAGAAAGAGGAAAACAAATATTGTCTATTAACGCATATATGTGGAGCCTAAAAATGGTACAGATGAACTGGTTTGCAGGGAAGAAATAGAGACAGAGAGGTAGAGAACAAACGTATGGACACCAAGTGTGGGAAGCCATGGGGTGGTGGTGGTGGGATGAGTTGGGAGTTTGGGATTGACCTGTATACATGTATATGCATAAAATACATAACTAATAATAACGTGCTGTATAAAAAAAATAAATAAAATAAAATTTCAAAATTTTAAAAAATAAAATTTAAAAATAAAACAGAAAAAAGTTCTTCCCGTCACACAGATGTATTTATAGGAATGAATTATTTCCATGCTTATATCTATAAATACATAAAAGAGGAATAAAATCTAACTTGAACCATAAAAGAAAAAAAAATCCTGAACCCACGAGTTATACAGAGGAAAACCCTATCAGGGCACTTGCTCCACTTTTAAACAATTCTGAAATTGGTCAGAGGTGGGGAATCATCTCCCATACAGCCAGCAACCCACCCCCCACGCAAGGAGCGTCCTCATTGCAAAGCTGGGGGACTGTGCCAAGGCATCTGTGAGTAAACGTGAGCTGAGCCCCAGACCAGCTGCTGCTGAACTGTTCCCACCCTTCCCAGGTAAAACACCTGAATATGTACAAGGGCTTGAAAGCCTAGAGGAAGGACCGTGGTGCCACACCAGTGACAGCACGCAGGCCAACTTGGTGCCTGCAGGCCAGCCAGGGTGGTCCTGGCCCCGGGCGCTCTTCCAGAAGCTTTCCTTTGCCCTGCCTGAGATACCCCTCCTGTCCCGGCCCCCACTGCTTTTTTCCATCCTCACCTCTGTCCGGAGAGAAATTCCAGCGGAAGGTATGGGTGACACAACCTCTTCTTTACAGGCGGCAGCCTGGCAACTCCTGCAGAAAGGCCAGCAGATCCCCACTCACACCGGGCCACCCACAAAGCTGTGGCCCCTCACTCCCTCCCACCAGCACAGCCCCGAGACTGCTGACGGGGCAGAGAATATGGAGGCAGGCACAGCTTCAGGGGCTATTGCTGCCTGGAGCGCTGTTTATATTGACCTCAATGAGGCACACCTGGGGAGGGCGGGCCGGCAGGGTAAGGCTGCCCAGGTCAGCTAATCCACAACCCTCAGGGAATCACATTGTTGAAAATGGACCCCGCTAAGGCAGAAGAGAAGCCAAGGGAAAAAAGGACACAATGCCATTTGCAGCACCGTAGATGAGTCTAGAAGTAATCACGTGACTTGTAGTAAGTCAGAAAGTGAAAGACACATATCCTATCATATCACTTATAGGTGTTACCTAAAAATGGATACCAGGGCAGATATTTCCACGGAGAAGGGCAATCACAGATTCATTAAACAAACTTATGGTTCACCAATGGAAAGGTGTGAGGATTGGTTTCATTACGATATCGGGGTTAACAGACATATACAAACACAGGTGACATATATAATCACCAAAGATCTACAGAATACCAAGAGAGGACTACTCAACATTCTGTCATAACGTACATGGGAAAAGGATCCCAGGAAGAACAGACATCTGTATATGTGTAAAAGAACCACATCTTCCACACCTACAGCAAGCCAAACATTGTAATCAAACTTGCTGTAATAAAAAATAAAAAAAATTAAATTAAAAACACGAACAAGAAGTAGTGAGACAAACGTGAGGGGCTTTCTCCTGGCACATTCCATTCTAAACTCCAATCTAGAACACCACTTCCACTGAGGCTCTCTTGCCCTAGTAACCAGATTTGGTAAGGGTGAACTGCTGCCACCTTGTGGCCGTTTCACACAACAGCAGCTTTAATCCCAACGCTAATGGTCAGTTGATATTCAAAATCATTGCAGGCCTGTAAATTACACCTGCCCTGAAAACAAATCCTGGGGTCACATATCGACCAAAAAATTCAAAGGACGTCCATATTTCAAAACGACCGTTTCAAAAGGCATATTTTACGCACATTACTGTTCTGCTTCTTTTCCTTTCTTTCCTTTTTTGTTCAAAAAAACGGGAATGGAAAAAGGCCTCCCTCAGAATGGGCGAAAATCGTTGCAGACAAATCAATGGACAGAGGTTTATTCTCCAATATATAAACAAAACATGCAGCTTAATATTAAAAAAACAAACAACCCAATACAAAAATGGGCAGAAGATCTAAAGAGACGTTTCTTCAAAGGAGACACAGAGATGGCCAAGACGCACATGAAAAGCTGCTCAACAGCACTAATTATTAGAGAAATGCAAATCAAAACTACAATGAGGTATCACCTCACACCTGTTAGAATCGGCATCATCAGAAAATCTACAAACAACCAATTCTGGGGAGGGTGTGGACAAAAGGAGCCCTCTTCCACTATTGGTGGGAATGTAAATTGATACAGTCACTATGGAGAACAGTATGGAGTTTCCTTAAAAAAACTAGAAATAGAATTACCATCTGATCCAGCAATCCCACTTCTGGGCATATACCCAGAGAAAACCGTATTTCAAAAAGGCACATTCACCACAATGTTCGTTGCAGCACTATATACAATAGCCAGGTAATGGAAGCAACCTAAATGCCCACAGACAGATGAATGGATAAAGATGTGGTACATATATAAAATGGAATATTACTCGGCCATAAAAAGGAATGAAACTGGGTCATTTGTAGAGACATCGATGGATCGAGAGACTGTCATACAGAATGAAGTAACTCAGAAAGAGGAAAACAAATATTGTATATTAATGCATATATGTGGAGCCTAAAAATGGTACAGATGAACTGGTTTGCAGGGAAGAAATAGAGACACAGAGGTAGAGAACAAACGTATGGACACCAAGTGTGGGAAGCCATGGGGTGGTGGTGGTGGGATGAGTTGGGAGTTTGGGATTGACCTGTATACATGTATATGCATAAAATACATAACTAATAATAACGTGCTGTATAAAAAAAATAAATAAAATAAAATTTCAAAATTTTAAAAAATAAAATTTAAAAATAAAACAGAAAAAAGTTCTTCCCGTCACACAGATGTATTTATAGGAATGAATTATTTCCATGCTTATATCTATAAATACATAAAAGAGGAATAAAATCTAACTTGAACCATAAAAGAAAAAAAAATCCTGAACCCACGAGTTATACAGAGGAAAACCCTATCAGGGCACTTGCTCCAGTGGTAAACTATTCTGAAATTGGTCAGAGGTGGGGAATCATCTCCCATACAGCAAGCAACCCAGCCCCCACGCAAGGAGCGTCCTCATTGCAAAGCTGGGGGACCGTGCCGAGGCATCTGTGAGTAAACGTGAGCTGAGCCCCAGGCCAGCTGCTGCTGAACTGTTCCCACCCTTTCCAGGTAAAACACCTGAATATGTACAAGGGCTTGAAAGCCTAGAGGAAGGACCGTGGAGCCACACCAGCGACAGCACGCAGGCCAACTTGGTGCCTGCAGGCCAGCCAGGGTGGTCCTGGACCCGGGCGCTCTTCCAGAAGCTTTCCATTGCCCTGCCTGAGATACCCCTCCTGTCCCGGCCCCCACTGCTTTTTTCCATCCTCACCTCTGTCCGGAGAGAAATTCCAGCGGAAGGTATGGGTGACACAACCTCTTCTTTACAGGCGGCAGCCTGGCAACTCCTGCAGAAAGGCCAGCAGAACCCCACTCACACCGGGCCACCCACAAAGCTGTGGTCCCTCACTCCCTCCCACCAGCACAGCCCCGAGACTGCTGACGGGGCAGACAATATGGAGTCAGGCACAGCTTCAGGGGCTATTGCTGCCTGGAGCGCTGTTTATATTGACCTCAATGAGGCACACCTGGGGATGGCGGGCCGGCAGGGTAAGGCTGCCCAGGTCAGGTAATCCACAACCCTCAGGGAATCACATTGTTGAAAATGGACCCCGCTAATGCAGAAGAGAAGCCAAGGGAAAAAAGGACACAATGCCATTTGCAGCACCGTAGATGAGTCTAGAAGTAATCACATGACTTGTAGTAAGTCAGAATGTGAAAGACACATATCCTATCATATCACTTATAGGTGTTACCTAAAAATGGATACCAGGGCAGATATTTCCACGGAGAAGGGCAATCACAGATTCATTAAACAAACTTATGGTTCACCAATGGAAAGGTGTGAGGATTGGTTTCATTACGATATTGGGGTTAACAGACATATACAAACACAGGTGACATATATAATCACCAAAGACCTACAGAATACCAAGAGAGGACTACTCAACATTCTGTCATAACGTACATGGGAAAAGGATCCCAGGAAGAACAGACATCTGTATAAGTGTAAAAGAACCACATCTTCCACACCTACAGCAAGCCAAACATTGTAATTAAACTTGCTGTAATAAAAAATAAAATATTAAATTAAAAACACGAACAAGAAGTAGTGAGACAAACGTGAGGGGCTTTCTCCTGGCACATTCCATTCTAAACTCCAATCTAGAACACCACTTCCACTGAGGCTCTCTTGCCCTAGTAACCAGATTTGGTAAGGGTGAACTGCTGCCACCTTGTGGCCGTTTCACACAACAGCAGCTTTAATCCCAACGCTAATGGTCAGTTGATATTCAAAATCATTGCAGGCCTGTAAATGACACCTGCCCTGAAAACAAATCCTGGGGTCACCTATCGACGAAAAAATTCAAAGGACGTCCATATTTCAAAACGACCGTTTCAAAAGGCTTATTTTACGCACATTAGTGTTCTGCTTCTTTTCCTTTCTTTCCTTTTTTGTTAAAAAAAAGGGAATGGAAAAAGGCCTCCCTCAGAATGGGCGAAAATCGTTGCAAACGAATCAATGGACAGAGGTTTAATCTCCAATATATATATATAAACAGCTCATGCAGCTTAATATTAAAAAAAAACAACCCCAAAAAAATGGGCAGAAGATCTAAAGAGACGTTTCTTCAAAGGAGACACAGAGATGGCCAAGACGCACATGAAAAGCTGCTCAACAGCACTAATTTTTAGAGAAATGCAAATCAAAACTACAATGAGGTATCACCTCACACCTGTTAGAATCAGCATCATCAGAAAATCTACAAACAACCAATTCTGGGGAGGGTGTGGACAAAAGCAGCCCTTTTCCACAATTGGTGGGAATGTAAATTGATACAGTCACTATGGAGAACAGTATGGAGTTTCCTTAAAAAATCTACAAATAGAAATACCATCTGATCCAGCAATCCCACTTCTGGGCATATACCCATAGAAAACCGTATTTCAAAAAGGCACATTCACCACAATGTTCGTTGCAGCACTATTTACAATAGCCAGGTAATGGAAGCAACCTAAATGCCCACAGACAGATGAATGGATAAAGATGTGGTACATATATAAAATGGAATATGACTCGGCCATGAAAAGGAATGAAACTGGGTCATTTGTAGATACATCGATGGATCGAGAGACTGTCATAAAGAATGAAGTAAGTCAGAAAGAGGAAAACAAATATTGTCTATTAACGCATATATGTGGAGCCTAAAAATGGTACAGATGAACTGGTTTGCAGGGAAGAAATAGAGACACAGAGGTAGAGAACAAACGTATGGACACCAAGTGTGGGAAGCCATGGGGTGGTGGTGGTGGGATGAGTTGGGAGTTTGGGATTGACCTGTATACATGTATATGCATAAACTACATAACTAATAATAACGTGCTGTATAAAAAAAATAAATAAAATAAAATTTCAAAATTTTAAAAAATAAAATTTAAAAATAAAACAGAAAAAAGTTCTTCCCGTCACACAGATGTATTTATAGGAATGAATTATTTCCATGCTTATATCTATAAATACATAAAAGAGGAATAAAATCTAACTTGAACCATAAAAGAAAAAAAAATCCTGAATCCACGAGTTATACAGAGGAAAACCCTATCAGGGCACTTGCTCCAGTGGTAAACGATTCTGAAATTGGTCAGAGGTGGGGAATCATCTCCCATACAGCCAGCAACCCACCCCCCACGCAAGGAGCGTCCTCATTGCAAAGCTGGGGGACCGTGCCAAGGCATCTGTGAGTAAACGTGAGCTGAGCCCCAGGCCAGCTGCTGCTGAACTGTTCCCACCCTTTACAGGTAAAACACCTGAATATGTACAAGGGCTTGAAAGCCTAGAGGAAGGACCGTGGAGCCACACCAGCGACAGCACGCAGGACAACTTGGTGCCTGCAGGCCAGCCAGGGAGGTCCTGGCCACGGGCGCTCTTCCAGAAGCTTTCCATTGCCCTGCCTGTGATACCCCTCCTGTCCCGGCCCCCACTGCTTTTTTTCCCTTCCTCACCTCTGTCCGGAGAGAAATTCCAGCGGAAGGTATGGGTGACACAACCACTTCTTTACAGGCGGCAGCCTGGCAACTCCTGCAGAAAGGCCAGCAGAACCCCACTAACACCGGGCCACCCACAAAGCTGTGGCCCCTCACTCCCTCCCACCAGCACAGCCCCGAGACTGCTGACAGGGCAGAGAATATGGAGTCAGGCACAGCTTCAGGGGCTATTGCTGCCTGGAGCGCTGTTTATATTGACCTCAACGAGGCACACCTAGGGAGGGCGAGCCGGCAGGGTAAGGCTGCCCAGGTGAGCTAATCCACAACCCTCAGGGAATCACATTGTTGAAAATGGACCCCGCTAAGGCAGAAGAGAAGCCAAGGGAAAAAAGGACACAATGCCATTTGCAGCACCGTAGATGAGTCTAGAAGTAATCACGTGACTTGTAGTAAGTCAGAAAGTGAAAGACACATATCATATCATATCACTTATAGGTGTTACCTAAAAATGGATACCAGGGCAGATATTTCCACGGAGAAGGGCAATCACAGATTCATTAAACAAACTTATGGTTCACCAATGGAAAGGTGTGAGGATTGGTTTCATTACGATATCGAGGTTAACAGACATATACAAACACAGGTGACATATATAATCACCAAAGACCTACAGAATACCAAGAGAGGACTACTCAACATTCTGTCATAACGTACATGGGAAAAGGATCCCAGGAAGAACAGACATCTGTATATGTGTAAAAGAACCACATCTTCCACACCTACAGCAAGCCAAACATTGTAATCAAAATTGCTGTAATAAAAAATAAAAAATTAAATTAAAAACACGAACAAGAAGTAGTGAGACAAACGTGAGGGGCTTTCTCCTGGCACATTCCATTCTAAACTCCAATCTAGAACACCACTTCCACTGAGGCTCTCTTGCCCTAGTAACCAGATTTGGTAAGGGTGAACTGCTGCCACCTTGTGGCCGTTTCACACAACAGCAGCTTTAATCCCAACGCTAATGGTCAGTTGATATTCAAAATCATTGAAGGCCTGTAAATGACACCTGCCCTGAAAACAAATCCTGGGGTCACATATCGACCAAAAAATTCAAAGGACGTCCATATTTCAAAACGACCGTTTCAAAAGGCATATTTTACGCACATTAGTGTTCTGCTTCTTTTCCTTTCTTTCCTTTTTTGTTAAAAAACACGGGAATGGAAAAAGGAATCCCACAGAATGGGCGAAAATCCTTGCAGACGAATCAATGGACAGAGGTTTAATCTCCAATATATATAAACAGCTCATGCAGCTTAATATTAAAAAAAACAAACAACCAAAAAAAAAAATGGGCAGAAGATCTAAAGAGACGTTTCTTCAAAGGAGACACAGAGATGGCCAAGACGCACATGAAAAGCTGCTCAACAGCACTAATTTTTAGAGAAATGCAAATCAAAACTACAATGAGGTATCACCTCACACCTGTTAGAATCAGCATCATCAGAAAATCTACAAACAACCAATTCTGGGGAGGGTGTGGACAAAAGCAGCCCTTTTCCACAATTGGTGGGAATGTAAATTGATACAGTCACTATGGAGAACAGTATGGAGTTTCCTTAAAAAATCTAGAAATAGAATTACCATCTGATCCAGCAATCCCACTTCTGGGCATATACCCCGAGAAAACCGTATTTCAAAAAGGCACATTCACCACAATGTTCGTTGCAGCACTATTTACAATAGCCAGGTAATGGAAGCAACCTAAATGCCCACAGACAGATGAATGGATAAAGATGTGGTACATATATAAAATGGAATATTACTCGGCCATAAAAAGGAATGAAACTGGGTCATTTGTAGAGACATCGATGGATCGAGAGACTGTCATACAGAATGAAGTAAGTCAGAAAGAGGAAAAAAATTATTGTCTATTAACGCATATATGTGGAGCCTAAAAATGGTACAGATGAACTGGTTGGCAGGGAAGAAATAGAGACACAGAGGTAGAGAACAAACGTATGGACACCAAGTGTGGGAAGCCATGGGGTGGTGGTGGTGGGATGAGTTGGGAGTTTGGGATTGACCTGTATACATGTATATGCATAAAATACATAACTAATAATAAGGTGCTTTATAAAAAAAATAAATAAAATAAAATTTCAAAATTTAAAAAAATAAAATTTTAAAATAAAACAGAAAAAAGTTCTTCCCGTCACACAGATGTATTTATAGGAATAAATTATTTCCATGCTTATATCTATAAATACATAAAAGAGGAATAAAATCTAACTTGAACCATAAAAGAAAAAAAAATCCTGAACCCACGAGTTATACAGAGGAAAACCCTATCAGGGCACTTGCTCCAGTGGTAAACAATTCTGAAATTGGTCAGAGGGGGGAATCATCTCCCATACAGCCAGCAACCCACCCCCCACGCAAGGAGCGTCCTCATTGCAAAGCTGGGGGACCGTGCCAAGGCATCTGTGAGTAAACGTGAGCTGAGCCCCAGGCCAGCTGCTGCTGAACTGTTCCCACCCTTTCCAGGTAAAACACCTGAATATGTACAAGGGCTTGAAAGCCTAGAGGAAGGATCGTGGAGCCACACCAGCGACAGCACGCAGGCCAACTTGTTGCCTTCAGGCCAGCCAGGGTGGTCCTGGCTTCGGGCGCCCTTTCAGAAGCTTTCCATTGCCCTGCCTGAGATACCCCTCCTGTCCCGGCCCCCACTGCTTTTTTTTGTGCCTGGAGGCCAGCCAGGGTTGTCCTGGCCTCGGGCGCCCTTTCAGAAGCTTTCCATTGCCCTGCCTGAGATACCCATCCTGTCCCGGCCTCCACTGCTTTTTTCCTTCCTCACCTCTGTCCGGAGAGAAATTCCAGCGGAAGGTATGGGTGACACATCCTCTTCTTGACAGGCGGCATCCTTTCAACTCCTGCAGATAGGCCAGCAGAACCCCACTCACACCGGGCCACCCACAAAGCTGTGGCCCCTCACTCCCTCCCACCAGCACAGCCCCGAGACTGCTGATGGGGCAGAGAATATGGAGTCAGGCACAGCTTCAGGGGCTATTGCTGCCTGGAGCTCTGTTTATATTGACCTCAACGAGGCACACCTGGGGAGGGCGGGCCGGCAGGGTAAGGCTGCCCAGGTCAGCTAATCCACAACCCTCAGGGAATCACATTGTTGAAAATGGACCTCGCTAAGGCAGAATAGAAGCCAAGGGAAAAAAGGACACAATGCCATTTGCAGCACCGTAGATGAGTCTAGAAGTAATCACGTGACTTGTAGTAAGTCAGAAAGTGAAAGACACATATCATATCATATCACTTATAGGTGTTACCTAAAAATGGATACCAAGGTAGATATTTCCACGGAGAAGGGCAATCACAGATTCATTAAACAAACGTATGGTTCACCAATGGACAGGTGTGAGGATTGGTTTCATTACGATATCGGGGTTAACAGACATATACAAACACAGGTGACATATATAATCACCAAAGACCTACAGAATACCAAGAGAGGCCTACTCAACATTCTGTCATGACGTACATGGGAAAAGGATCCCAGGAAGAACAGACATTTGTACATGTGTAAAAGAACCACATCTTCCACACCTACAACAACCCAAACATTGTAATCAAACTTGCAGTAATAAAAAATAAAATAATTACATTAAAAACACGAACAAGAAGTAGTGAGACAAGCTTGAGGGGCTTTCTCCTGGCACATTCCATTCTAAATTCCAATCTAGAACACCACTTCCACTGAGGCTCTCTTGCCCTAGTAACCAGATGTGGTAAGGGTGAACTGCTGCCACCTTGTGGCCGTTTCACACAACAGCAGCTTTAATCCCAGCGCTAATGGTCAGTTGATATTCAAAATCATTGCAGGCCTGTAAATGACACCTGCCCTGAAAACAAATCCTGGGGTCACATATCGACCAAAAAATTCAAAGCACGTCCATATTTCAAAACGACCGTTTCAAAAGGCATATTTTACGCACATTAGTGTTCTGCTTCTTTTCCTTTCTTTCCTTTTTTGTTAAAAAAAACGGGAATGGAAAAAGGCATCCCTCAGAATGGGCGAAAATCATTGCAAACGAATCAATGGACAGAGTTTTAATCTCCAATATATATAAACAGCTCATGCAGCTTAATATTAAAAAAACAAACAACCCAATACAAAAATGGGCAGAAGATCTAAAGAGACGTTTCTTCAAAGGAGACACAGAGATGGCCAAGACGCACATGAAAAGCTGCTCAACAGCACTAATTATTAGAGAAATGCCAATCAAAACTACAATGAGGTATCACCTCACACCTGTTAGAATCGGCATCATCCGAAAATCTACAAACAACCAATTCTGGGGAGGGTGTGGACAAAAGGAGCCCTCTTCCACTATTGGTGGGAATGTAAATTGATACAGTCACTATGGAGAACAGTATGGAGTTTCCTTAAAAAAACTAGAAATAGAATTACCATCTGATCCAGCAATCCCACTTCTGGGCATATACCCAGAGAAAACCGTAAATCAAAAAGGCACATTCACCACAATGTTCGTTGCAGCACTATTTACAATAGCCAGGTAATGGAAGCAACCTAAATGCCCACAGACAGATGAATGGATAAAGATGTGGTACATATATAAAATGGAATATTACTCGGCCATAAAAAGGAATGAAACTGGGTCATTTGTAGAGACATCGATGGATTGAGAGACTGTCATACAGAATGAAGTAAGTCAGAAAGAGGAAAACAAATATTGTATATTAATGCATATATGTGGAGCCTAAAAAATGGTACAGATGAACTGGTTTGCAGGGAAGAAATAGAGACACAGAGGTAGAGAACAAACGTATGGACACCAAGTGTGGGAAGCTATGGGGTGGTGGTGGTGGGATGAGTTGGGAGATTGGGATTGACCTGTATACATGTATATGCATAAAATACATAACTAATAATAACCTGCTGTATAAAAACATAAATAAAATTGTATTTCAAAATTTAAAACAAATAAAATTTAAAAATAAAACAGAAAAAAGTTCTTCCCGTCACACAGATGTATTTATAGAAATGAATTATTTCCATGCTTATATCTATAAATATATAAAAGAGGAATAATATCTAACTTGAACCACAAAAGAAAAAAAAAAACTGGAACCCACGAGCTATCCAGAGGAAAACCCTATCAGGGCACTTGCTCCAGCGGTAAACAATTCTGAAATTGGTCAGAGGTGGGGAACCATCTCCCATACAGCCAGCAACCCACCACCCACGCAAGAAGCGTCCTCATTGCAAAGCTGGGGGACCGTGCCGAGGCATCTGTGAGTAAACATGAGCTGAGCCCCAGGCCAGCTGCTGCTGAACTGTTCCCACCCTTCCCAGGTAAAACACCTGAATATGTACAAGGGCTTGAAAGCCTAGAGGAAGGACCATAGAGCCACACCAGTGACAGCACGCAGGCCAACTTGGTGCCTGCAGGCCAGCCAGGGTGGTCCTGGCCTCGGGCGCTCTTCCGGAAGCTTTCTATTGCCCTGCCTGATATACCCCTCCTGTGTTGGCCCCCACTGTTTTTTCCTTCCTCACCTTTGTCCGGAGAGAAATTCCAGCGGAAGGTATGGGTGACACATCCTCTTCTTTACAGGCGGCAGCCTGGAAAATCCTGCAGAAAGGCCAGCAGAGCCCAACTCACACCGGGCCACCCACAAAGCTGTGGCCCATCACTCCCTCCCACCAGCACAGCACCGAGACTGCTGATGGGGCAGAGAATATGGAGTCAGGCACAGCTTCAGGGGCTATTGCTGCCTGGAGCTCTGTTTATATTGACCTCAACGAGGCACACCTGGGGAGGGCGGGCCGGCAGGGTAAGGCTGCCCAGGTCAGCTAATCCACAACCCTCAGGGAATCACATTGTTGAAAATGGACCTCGCTAAGGCAGAATAGAAGCCAAGGGAAAAAAGGACACAATGCCATTTGCAGCACCGTAGATGAGTCTAGAAGTAATCACGTGACTTGTAGTAAGTCAGAAAGTGAAAGACACATATCATATCATATCACTTATAGGTGTTACCTAAAAATGGATACCAGGGCAGATATTTCCACGGAGAAGGGCAATCACAGATTCATTAAACAAACTTATGGTTCACCAATGGACAGGTGTGAGGATTGGTTTCATTACGATATCGGGGTTAACAGACATATACAAACACAGGTGACATATATAATCACCAAAGACCTACAGAATACCAAGAGAGGACTACTCAACATTTTGTCATAACGTACATGGGAAAAGGATCCCAGGAAGAACAGACATCTGTATATGTGTAAAAGAACCACATCTTCCACACCTACAGCAAGCCAAACATTGTAATCAAACTTGCTGTAATAAAAAATAAAATAATTACATTAAAAACACGAACAAGAAGTAGTGAGACAAACTTGAGGGGCTTTCTCCTGGCACATTCCATTCTAAATTCCAATCTAGAACACCACTTCCACTGAGGCTCTCTTGCCCTAGTAACCAGATTTGGTAAGGGTGAACTGCTGCCACCTTGTGGCCGTTTCACACAACAGCAGCTTTAATCCCAGCGCTAATGGTCAGTTGATATTCAAAATCATTGCAGGCCTGTAAATGACACCTGCCCTGAAAACAACTCCTGGGGTCACATATGGACCAAAAAATTCAAAGCACGTCCATATTTCAAAACGACCGTTTCAAAAGGCATATTTTACGCACATTAGTGTTCTGCTTCTTTTCCTTTCTTTCCTTTTTTGTTAAAAAAAAACGGGAATGGAAAAAGGCATCCCTCAGAATGGGCGAAAATCGTTGCAAACGAATCAATGGACAGAGGTTTAATCTCCAATATATATAAACAGCTCATGCAGCTTAATATTAAAAAAACAAACAACCCAATACAAAAATGGGCATAAAATCTAAAGAGGCCTTTCTTCAAAGGAGACACAGAGATGGCCAAGACGCACATGAAAAGCTGCTCAACAGCACTAATTATTAGAGAAATGCAAATCAAAACTACAATGAGGTATCACCTCACAACTGTTAGAATCGGCATCATCAGAAAATCTACAAACAACCAATTCTGGGGAGGGTGTGGACAAAAGGAGCCCTCTTCCACTATTGGTGGGAATGTAAATTGATACAGTCACTATGGAGAACAGTATGGAGTTTCCTTAAAAAAACTAGAAATAGAATTACCATCTGATCCAGCAATCCCACTTCTGGGCATATACCCCGAGAAAACCGTAAATCAAAAAGGCACATTCACCACAATGTTCGTTGCAGCACTATTTACAATAGCCAGGTAATGGAAGCAACCTAAATGCCCACAGACAGATGAATGGATAAAGATGTGGTACATATATAAAATGGAATATGACTCGGCCATAAAAAGGAATGAAACTGGGTCATTTGTAGAGACATCGATGGATCGAGAGACTGTCATACAGAATGAAGTAAGTCAGAAAGAGGAAAACAAATATTGTATATTAATGCATATATGTGGAGCCTAAAAAATGGTACAGATGAACTGGTTTGCAGGGAAGAAATAGAGACACAGAGGTAGAGAACAAACGTATGGACACCAAGTGTGGGAAGCCATGGGGTGGTGGTGGTGGGATGAGTTGGGAGTTTGGGATTGACCTGTATACATGTATATGCATAAAATACATAACTAATAATAACCTGCTGTATAAAAACATAAATAATATTGTATTTCAAAATTTAAAAAGAATAAAATTTAAAAATAAAACAGAAAAAAGTTCTTCCCGTCACACAGATGTATTTATAGGAATGAATTATTTCCATGCTTATATCTATAAATACATAAAAGAGGAATAATATCTAACTTGAACCACAAAAGAAAAAAGAAAACTGGAACCCACGAGCTATACAGAGGAAAACCCTATCAGGGCACTTGCTCCAGCGGTAAACAATTCTGAAATTGGTCAGAGGTGGGGAACCATCTCCCATACAGCCAGCAACCCACCACCCACGCAAGAAGCGTCCTCATTGCAAAGCTGGGGGACCATGCCGAGGCATCTGTGAGTAAACATGAGCTGAGCCCCAGGCCAGCTGCTGCTGAACTGTTCCCACCCTTCCCAGGTAAAACACCTGAATATGTACAAGGGCTTGAAAGCCTAGAGGAAGGACCGTGGAGCCACACCAGCGTCAGCATGCAGGCCAACTTGGTGCCTGCAGGCCAGCCATGGTGGTCCTGGGCTCGGGCGCCCTTTCAGAAGCTTTCCATTGCCCTGCCTGAGATACCCCTCCTGTCCCGGCCCCCACTGCTTTTTTTTGTGCCTGGAGGCCAGCCAGGGTGGTCCTGGCCTTGGGCGCCCTTTCAGAAGCTTTCCATTGCCCTGCCTGAGATACCCATCCTGTCCCGGCCTCCACTGCTTTTTTCCTTCCTCACCTCTGTCCGGAGAGAAATTCCAGCGGAAGCTATGGGTGACACATCCTCTTCTTGACAGGCGGCAGCCTTTCAACTCCTGCAGATAGGCCAGCAGAACCCCACTCACACCGGGCCACCCACAAAGCTGTGGCCCCTCACTCCCTCCCACCAGCACAGCCCCGAGACTGCTGATGGGGCAGAGAATATGGAGTCAGGCACAGCTTCAGGGGCTATTGCTGCCTGGAGCTCTGTTTATATTGACCTCAACGAGGCACACCTGGGGAGGGCGGGCCGGCAGGGTAAGGCCGCCCAGGTCAGCTAATCCACAACCCTCAGGGAATCACATTGTTGAAAATGGACCTCGCTAAGGCACAATAGAAGCCAAGGGAAAAAAGGACACAATGCCATTTGCAGCACCGTAGATGAGTCTAGAAGTAATCACGTGACTTGTAGTAAGTCAGAAAGTGAAAGACACATATCATATCATATCACTTATAGGTGTTACCTAAAAATGGATACCAGGGCAGATATTTCCACTGAGAAGGGCAATCACAGATTCATTAAACAAACTTATGGTTCACCAATGGACAGGTGTGAGGATTGGTTTCATTACGATATCGGGGTTAACAGACATATACAAACACAGGTGACATATATAATCACCAAAGACCTACAGAATACCAAGAGAGGACTACTCAACATTCTGTCATGACGTACATGGGAAAAGGATCCCAGGAAGAACAGACATCTGTATATGTGTAAAAGAACCACATCTTCCACACCTACAGCAAGCCAAACATTGTAATCAAACTTGCAGTAATAAAAAATAAAATAATTACATTAAAAACACGAACAAGAAGTAGTGAGACAAGCTTGAGGGGCTTTCTCCTGGCACATTCCATTCTAAATTCCAATCTAGAACACCACTTCCACTGAGGCTCTCTTGCCCTAGTAATCAGATGTGGTAAGGGTGAACTGCTGCCACCTTGTGGCCGTTTCACACAACAGCAGCTTTAATCCCAGCGCTAATGGTCAGTTGATATTCAAAATCATTGCAGGCCTGTAAATGACACCTGCCCTGAAAACAACTCCTGGGGTCACATATGGACCAAAAAATTCAAAGCACGTCCATATTTCAAAACGACCGTTTCAAAAGGCATATTTTACGCACATTAGTGTTCTGCTTCTTTTCCTTTCTTTCCTTTTTTGTTAAAAAAAACGGGAATGGAAAAAGGCATCCCTCAGAATGGGCGAAAATCATTGCAAACGAATCAATGGACAGAGTTTTAATCTCCAATATATATAAACAGCTCATGCAGCTTAATATTAAAAAAAACAAACAACCCAATACAAAAATGGGCAGAAGATCTAAAGAGACGTTTCTTCAAAGGAGACACAGAGATGGCCAAGACGCACATGAAAAGCTGCTCAACAGCACTAATTATTAGAGAAATGCCAATCAAAACTACAATGAGGTATCACCTCACACCTGTTAGAATCGGCATCATCAGAAAATCTACAAACAACCAATTCTGGGGAGGGTGTGGACAAAAGGAGCCCTCTTCCACTATTGGTGGGAATGTAAATTGATACAGTCACTATGGAGAACAGTATGGAGTTTCCTTAAAAAAACTAGAAATAGAATTACCATCTGATCCAGCAATCCCACTTCTGGGCATATACCCAGAGAAAACCGTAAATCAAAAAGGCACATTCACCACAATGTTCGTTGCAGCACTATTTACAATAGCCAGGTAATGGAAGCAACCTAAATGCCCACAGACAGATGAATGGATAAAGATGTGGTACATATATAAAATGGAATATGACTCGGCCATAAAAAGGAATGAAACTGGGTCATTTGTAGAGACATCGATGGATCGAGAGACTGTCATACAGAATGAAGTAAGTCAGAAAGAGGAAAACAAATATTGTATATTAATGCATATATGTGGAGCCTAAAAAATGGTACAGATGAACTGGTTTGCAGGGAAGAAATAGAGACACAGAGGTAGAGAACAAACGTATGGACACCAAGTGTGGGAAGCCATGGGGTGGTGGTGGTGGGATGAGTTGGGAGATTGGGATTGACCTGTATACATGTATATGCATAAAATACATAACTAATAATAACCTGCTGTATAAAAACATAAATAAAATTGTATTTCAAAATTTTAAAAAAAATAAAATTTAAAAATAAACAGAAAAAAGTTCTTCCCGTCACACAGATGTATTTATAGGAATGAATTATTTCCATGCTTATATCTATAAATACATAAAAGAGGAATAATATCTAACTTGAACCACAAAAGAAAAAAGAAAACTGGAACCCTCGAGCTATACAGAGGAAAACCCTATCAGGGCACTGGCTCCAGCGGTAAACAATTCTGAAATTGGTCAGAGGTGGGGAACCATCTCCCATACAGCCAGCAACCCACCACCCACGCAAGAAGCGTCCTCATTGCAAAGCTGGGGGACTGTGCCGTGGCATCTGTGAGTAAACATGAGCTGAGCCCCAGGCCAGCTGCTGCTGAACTGTTCCCACCCTTCCCAGGTAAAACACCTGAATATGTACAAGGCCTTGAAAGCCTAGAGGAAGAGCCTTGGAGCCACACCAGCGACAGCACGCAGGCCAACTTGGTGCCTGCAGGCCAGCCAGGGTGGTCCTGGCCTCGGGCGCCCTTTCAGAAGCTTTCCATTGCCCTGCCTGAGATACCCATCCTGTCCCGGCCTCCACTGCTTTTTTCCTTCCTCACCTCTGTCCGGAGAGATATTCCAGCGGAAGGTATGGGTGACACATCCTCTTCTTGACAGGCGGCAGCCTTTCAACTCCTACAGATAGGCCAGCAGAACCCCACTCACACCGGGCCACCCACAAAGCTGTGGCCCCTCACTCCCTCCCACCAGCACAGCCCCGAGACTGCTGATGGGGCAGAGAATATGGAGTCAGGCACAGCTTCAGGGGCTATTGCTGCCTGGAGCTCTGTTTATATTGACCTCAACGAGGCACACCTGGGGAGGGCGGGCCGGCAGGTTAAGGCTGCCCAGGTCAGCTAATCCACAACCCTCAGGGAATCACATTGTTGAAAATGGACCTCGCTAATGCAGAATAGAAGCCAAGGGAAAAAAGGACACAATGCCATTTGCAGCACCGTAGATGAGTCTAGAAGTAATCACGTGACTTGTAGTAAGTCAGAAAGTGAAAGACACATATCATATCATATCACTTATAGGTGTTACCTAAAAATGGATACCAGGGCAGATATTTCCACGGAGAAGGGCAATCACAGATTCATTAAACAAACTTATGGTTCACCAATGGACAGGTGTGAGGATTGGTTTCATTACGATATCGGGGTTAACAGACATATACAAACACAGGTGACATATATAATCACCAAAGACCTACAGAATACCAAGAGAGGACTACTCAACATTCTGTCATGACGTACATGGGAAAAGGATCCCAGGAAGAACAGACATCTGTATATGTGTAAAAGAACCACATCTTCCACACCTACAACAAGCCAAACATTGTAATCAAACTTGCAGTAATAAAAAATAAAATAATTACATTAAAAACACGAACAAGAAGTAGTGAGGGGCTTGAGGGGCTTTCTCCTGGCACATTCCATTCTAAATTCCAATCTAGAACACCACTTCCACTGAGGCTCTCTTGCCCTAGTAACCAGATTTGGTAAGGGTGAACTGCTGCCACCTTGTGGCCGTTTCACACAACAGCAGCTTTAATCCCAGCGCTAATGGTCAGTTGATATTCAAAATCATTGCAGGCCTGTAAATGACACCTGCCCTGAAAACAAATCCTGGGGTCACATATCGACCAAAAAATTCAAAGCACGTCCATATTTCAAAACGAACGTTTCAAAAGGCATATTTTATGCACATTAGTGTTCTGCTTCTTTTCCTTTCTTTCCTTTTTTGTTAAAAAACACGGGAATGGAAAAAGGCATCCCTCAGAATGGGCGAAAATCGTTGCAAACGAATCAATGGACAGAGGTTTAATCTCCAATATATATAAACAGCTCATGCAGCTTAATATTAAAAAAAAACAAAAAACCCAATACAAAAATGGGCAGAAGATCTAAACAGACGTTTCTTCAAAGGAGAGACAGAGATGGCCAAGACGCACATGAAAAGCTGCTCAACAGCACTAATTACTAGAGAAATGCCAATCAAAACTACAATGAGGTATCACCTCACACCTGTTAGAATCGGCATCATCAGAAAATCTACAAACAACCAATTCTGGGGAGGGTGTGGACAAAAGGAGCCCTCTTCCACTATTGGTGGGAATGTAAATTGATACAGTCACTATGGAGAACAGTATGGAGTTTCCTTAAAAAAACTAGAAATAGAATAACCATCTGATCCAGCAATCCCACTTCTGGGCATATACCCAGAGAAAACCGTAAATCAAAAAGGCACATTCACCACAATGTTCGTTGCAGCACTCTTTACAATAGCCAGGTAATGGAAGCAACCTAAATGCCCACAGACAGATGAATGGATAAAGATGTGGTACATATATAAAATGGAATATGACTCGGCCATAAAAAGGAATGAAACTGGGTCATTTGTAGAGACATCGATGGATCGAGAGACTGTCATACAGAATGAAGTAAGTCAGAAAGAGGAAAACAAATATTGTATATTAATGCATATATGTGGAGCCTAAAAGATGGTACAGATGATCTGGTTTGCAGGGAAGAAATAGAGACACAGAGGTAGAGAGCAAACGTATGGACACCAAGTGTGGGAAGCCATGGGGTGGTGGTGGTGGGATGAGTTGGGAGATTGGGATTGACCTGTATACATGTATATGCATAAAATACATAACTAATAATAACCTGCTGTATAAAAACATAAATAAAATTGTATTTCAAAATGTAAAAAAAAATAAAATTTAAAAATAAAACAGAAAAAAGTTCTTCCCGTCACACAGATGTATTTATAGGAATGAATTATTTCCATGCTTATATCTATAAATATATAAAAGAGGAATAATATCTAACTTGAACCACAAAAGAAAAAAGAAAACTGGAACCCTCGAGCTATACAGAGGAAAACCCTATCAGGGCACTGGCTCCAGCGGTAAACAATTCTGAAATTGGTCAGAGGTGGGGAACCATCTCCCATACAGCCAGCAACCACCACCCACGCAAGAAGAGTCCTCATTGCAAAGCTGGGGGACTGTGCCGAGGCATCTGTGAGTAAACATGAGCTGAGCCCCAGGCCAGCTGCTGCTGAACTGTTCCCACCCTTCCCAGGTAAAACACCTGAATATGTACAAGGGCTTGAAAGCCTAGAGGAAGGGCCGTGGAGACACACCAGCGACAGCACGCAGGACAACTTGGTGCCTGCAGGCCAGCCAGGGTGGTCCTGGCACCGGGAGCTCTTACGGAAGCTTTCCATTGCCCTGCCTGAGATAGCCCTCCTTTCCCGGCCCCCACTGGTTTTTTCCTTCCTCACCTCTGTCCGGAGAGAAATTCCAGCAGAAGGTATGGGTGACACAACCACTTCTTTACAGGCGGCAGCCTGGCAACTCCTGCAGAAAGGCCAGCAGAGCCCCACTCACACCGGGCCACCCACAAAGCTGTGGCCCCTCACTCCCTCCCACCAGCACAGCCCCGAGACTGCTGATGGGGCAGAGAATATGGAGTCAGGCACAGCTTCAGGGGCTATTGCTGCCTGGAGCTCTGTTTATATTGACCTCAACGAGGCACACCTGGGGAGGGCGGGCCGGCAGGGTAAGGCTGCCCAGGTCAGCTAATCCACAACCCTCAGGGAATCACATTGTTGAAAATGGACCTCGCTAAGGCAGAATAGAAGCCAAGGGAAAAAAGGACACAATGCCATTTGCAGCACCGTAGATGAGTCTAGAAGTAATCACGTGACTTGTAGTAAGTCAGAAAGTGAAAGACACATATCATATCATATCACTTATAGGTGTTACCTAAAAATGGATACCAGGGCAGATATTTCCACGGAGAAGGGCAATCACAGATTCATTAAACAAACTTATGGTTCACCAATGGACAGGTGTGAGGATTGGTTTCATTACGATATCGGGGTTAACAGACATATACAAACACAGGTGATATATATAATCACCAAAGACCTATAGAATACCAAGAGAGGACTACTCAACATTCTGTCATAACGTACATGGGAAGAGGATCCCAGGAAGAACAGACATCTGTATATGTGTAAAAGAACCACATCTTCCACACCTACAGCAAGCCAAACATTGTAATCAAACTTGCTGTAATAAAAAATAAAATAATTACATTAAAAACACGAACAAGAAGTAGTGAGACAAACGTGACGGGCTTTCTCCTGGCACATTCCATTCTAAATTCCAATCTAGAACACCACTTCCACTGAGGCTCTCTTGCCCTAGTAACCAGATTTGGTAAGGGTGAACTGCTGCCACCTTGTGGCCGTTTCACACAACAGCAGCTTTAATCCCAACGCTAATGGTCAGTTGATATTCAAAATCATTGCAGGCCTGTAAATGACACCTGCCCTGAAAACAAATCCTGGGGTCACATATCGACCAAAAAATTCAAAGCACGTCCATATTTCAAAACGACCGTTTCAAAAGGCATATTTTACGCACATTAGTGTTCTGCTTCTTTTCCTTTCTTTCCTTTTTTGTTAAAAAAAAACGGGAATGGAAAAAGGCATCCCTCAGAATGGGCGAAAATCGTTGCAAACGAATCAATGGACAGAGGTTTAATCTCCAATATATATAAACAGCTCATGCAGCTTAATATTAAAAAAACAAACAACCCAATACAAAAATGGGCATAAAATCTAAAGAGGCCTTTCTTCAAAGGAGACACAGAGATGGCCAAGACGCACATGAAAAGCTGCTCAACAGCACTAATTATTAGAGAAATGCAAATCAAAACTACAATGAGGTATCACCTCACAACTGTTAGAATCGGCATCATCAGAAAATCTACAAACAACCAATTCTGGGGAGGGTGTGGACAAAAGGAGCCCTCTTCCACTATTGGTGGGAATGTAAATTGATACAGTCACTATGGAGAACAGTATGGAGTTTCCTTAAAAAAACTAGAAATAGAATTACCATCTGATCCAGCAATCCCACTTCTGGGCATATACCCCGAGAAAACCGTAAATCAAAAAGGCACATTCACCACAATGTTCGTTGCAGCACTATTTACAATAGCCAGGTAATGGAAGCAACCTAAATGCCCACAGACAGATGAATGGATAAAGATGTGGTACATATATAAAATGGAATATGACTCGGCCATAAAAAGGAATGAAACTGGGTCATTTGTAGAGACATCGATGGATCGAGAGACTGTCATACAGAATGAAGTAAGTCAGAAAGAGGAAAACAAATATTGTATATTAATGCATATATGTGGAGCCTAAAAAATGGTACAGATGAACTGGTTTGCAGGGAAGAAATAGAGACACAGAGGTAGAGAACAAACGTATGGACACCAAGTGTGGGAAGCCATGGGGTGGTGGTGGTGGGATGAGTTGGGAGTTTGGGATTGACCTGTATACATGTATATGCATAAAATACATAACTAATAATAACCTGCTGTATAAAAACATAAATAATATTGTATTTCAAAATTTAAAAAGAATAAAATTTAAAAATAAAACAGAAAAAAGTTCTTCCCGTCACACAGATGTATTTATAGGAATGAATTATTTCCATGCTTATATCTATAAATACATAAAAGAGGAATAATATCTAACTTGAACCACAAAAGAAAAAAGAAAACTGGAACCCACGAGCTATACAGAGGAAAACCCTATCAGGGCACTTGCTCCAGCGGTAAACAATTCTGAAATTGGTCAGAGGTGGGGAACCATCTCCCATACAGCCAGCAACCCACCACCCACGCAAGAAGCGTCCTCATTGCAAAGCTGGGGGACCATGCCGAGGCATCTGTGAGTAAACATGAGCTGAGCCCCAGGCCAGCTGCTGCTGAACTGTTCCCACCCTTCCCAGGTAAAACACCTGAATATGTACAAGGGCTTGAAAGCCTAGAGGAAGGACCGTGGAGCCACACCAGCGTCAGCATGCAGGCCAACTTGGTGCCTGCAGGCCAGCCATGGTGGTCCTGGGCTCGGGCGCCCTTTCAGAAGCTTTCCATTGCCCTGCCTGAGATACCCCTCCTGTCCCGGCCCCCACTGCTTTTTTTTGTGCCTGGAGGCCAGCCAGGGTGGTCCTGGCCTTGGGCGCCCTTTCAGAAGCTTTCCATTGCCCTGCCTGAGATACCCATCCTGTCCCGGCCTCCACTGCTTTTTTCCTTCCTCACCTCTGTCCGGAGAGAAATTCCAGCGGAAGCTATGGGTGACACATCCTCTTCTTGACAGGCGGCAGCCTTTCAACTCCTGCAGATAGGCCAGCAGAACCCCACTCACACCGGGCCACCCACAAAGCTGTGGCCCCTCACTCCCTCCCACCAGCACAGCCCCGAGACTGCTGATGGGGCAGAGAATATGGAGTCAGGCACAGCTTCAGGGGCTATTGCTGCCTGGAGCTCTGTTTATATTGACCTCAACGAGGCACACCTGGGGAGGGCGGGCCGGCAGGGTAAGGCCGCCCAGGTCAGCTAATCCACAACCCTCAGGGAATCACATTGTTGAAAATGGACCTCGCTAAGGCACAATAGAAGCCAAGGGAAAAAAGGACACAATGCCATTTGCAGCACCGTAGATGAGTCTAGAAGTAATCACGTGACTTGTAGTAAGTCAGAAAGTGAAAGACACATATCATATCATATCACTTATAGGTGTTACCTAAAAATGGATACCAGGGCAGATATTTCCACTGAGAAGGGCAATCACAGATTCATTAAACAAACTTATGGTTCACCAATGGACAGGTGTGAGGATTGGTTTCATTACGATATCGGGGTTAACAGACATATACAAACACAGGTGACATATATAATCACCAAAGACCTACAGAATACCAAGAGAGGACTACTCAACATTCTGTCATGACGTACATGGGAAAAGGATCCCAGGAAGAACAGACATCTGTATATGTGTAAAAGAACCACATCTTCCACACCTACAGCAAGCCAAACATTGTAATCAAACTTGCAGTAATAAAAAATAAAATAATTACATTAAAAACACGAACAAGAAGTAGTGAGACAAGCTTGAGGGGCTTTCTCCTGGCACATTCCATTCTAAATTCCAATCTAGAACACCACTTCCACTGAGGCTCTCTTGCCCTAGTAATCAGATGTGGTAAGGGTGAACTGCTGCCACCTTGTGGCCGTTTCACACAACAGCAGCTTTAATCCCAGCGCTAATGGTCAGTTGATATTCAAAATCATTGCAGGCCTGTAAATGACACCTGCCCTGAAAACAACTCCTGGGGTCACATATGGACCAAAAAATTCAAAGCACGTCCATATTTCAAAACGACCGTTTCAAAAGGCATATTTTACGCACATTAGTGTTCTGCTTCTTTTCCTTTCTTTCCTTTTTTGTTAAAAAAAACGGGAATGGAAAAAGGCATCCCTCAGAATGGGCGAAAATCATTGCAAACGAATCAATGGACAGAGTTTTAATCTCCAATATATATAAACAGCTCATGCAGCTTAATATTAAAAAAAACAAACAACCCAATACAAAAATGGGCAGAAGATCTAAAGAGACGTTTCTTCAAAGGAGACACAGAGATGGCCAAGACGCACATGAAAAGCTGCTCAACAGCACTAATTATTAGAGAAATGCCAATCAAAACTACAATGAGGTATCACCTCACACCTGTTAGAATCGGCATCATCAGAAAATCTACAAACAACCAATTCTGGGGAGGGTGTGGACAAAAGGAGCCCTCTTCCACTATTGGTGGGAATGTAAATTGATACAGTCACTATGGAGAACAGTATGGAGTTTCCTTAAAAAAACTAGAAATAGAATTACCATCTGATCCAGCAATCCCACTTCTGGGCATATACCCAGAGAAAACCGTAAATCAAAAAGGCACATTCACCACAATGTTCGTTGCAGCACTATTTACAATAGCCAGGTAATGGAAGCAACCTAAATGCCCACAGACAGATGAATGGATAAAGATGTGGTACATATATAAAATGGAATATGACTCGGCCATAAAAAGGAATGAAACTGGGTCATTTGTAGAGACATCGATGGATCGAGAGACTGTCATACAGAATGAAGTAAGTCAGAAAGAGGAAAACAAATATTGTATATTAATGCATATATGTGGAGCCTAAAAAATGGTACAGATGAACTGGTTTGCAGGGAAGAAATAGAGACACAGAGGTAGAGAACAAACGTATGGACACCAAGTGTGGGAAGCCATGGGGTGGTGGTGGTGGGATGAGTTGGGAGATTGGGATTGACCTGTATACATGTATATGCATAAAATACATAACTAATAATAACCTGCTGTATAAAAACATAAATAAAATTGTATTTCAAAATTTTAAAAAAAATAAAATTTAAAAATAAACAGAAAAAAGTTCTTCCCGTCACACAGATGTATTTATAGGAATGAATTATTTCCATGCTTATATCTATAAATACATAAAAGAGGAATAATATCTAACTTGAACCACAAAAGAAAAAAGAAAACTGGAACCCTCGAGCTATACAGAGGAAAACCCTATCAGGGCACTGGCTCCAGCGGTAAACAATTCTGAAATTGGTCAGAGGTGGGGAACCATCTCCCATACAGCCAGCAACCCACCACGCACGCAAGAAGCGTCCTCATTGCAAAGCTGGGGGACTGTGCCGTGGCATCTGTGAGTAAACATGAGCTGAGCCCCAGGCCAGCTGCTGCTGAACTGTTCCCACCCTTCCCAGGTAAAACACCTGAATATGTACAAGGCCTTGAAAGCCTAGAGGAAGAGCCTTGGAGCCACACCAGCGACAGCACGCAGGCCAACTTGGTGCCTGCAGGCCAGCCAGGGTGGTCCTGGCCTCGGGCGCCCTTTCAGAAGCTTTCCATTGCCCTGCCTGAGATACCCATCCTGTCCCGGCCTCCACTGCTTTTTTCCTTCCTCACCTCTGTCCGGAGAGATATTCCAGCGGAAGGTATGGGTGACATATCCTCTTCTTGACAGGCGGCAGCCTTTCAACTCCTACAGATAGGCCAGCAGAACCCCACTCACACCGGGCCACCCACAAAGCTGTGGCCCCTCACTCCCTCCCACCAGCACAGCCCCGAGACTGCTGATGGGGCAGAGAATATGGAGTCAGGCACAGCTTCAGGGGCTATTGCTGCCTGGAGCTCTGTTTATATTGACCTCAACGAGGCACACCTGGGGAGGGCGGGCCGGCAGGTTAAGGCTGCCCAGGTCAGCTAATCCACAACCCTCAGGGAATCACATTGTTGAAAATGGACCTCGCTAATGCAGAATAGAAGCCAAGGGAAAAAAGGACACAATGCCATTTGCAGCACCGTAGATGAGTCTAGAAGTAATCACGTGACTTGTAGTAAGTCAGAAAGTGAAAGACACATATCATATCATATCACTTATAGGTGTTACCTAAAAATGGATACCAGGGCAGATATTTCCACGGAGAAGGGCAATCACAGATTCATTAAACAAACTTATGGTTCACCAATGGACAGGTGTGAGGATTGGTTTCATTACGATATCGGGGTTAACAGACATATACAAACACAGGTGACATATATAATCACCAAAGACCTACAGAATACCAAGAGAGGACTACTCAACATTCTGTCATGACGTACATGGGAAAAGGATCCCAGGAAGAACAGACATCTGTATATGTGTAAAAGAACCACATCTTCCACACCTACAACAAGCCAAACATTGTAATCAAACTTGCAGTAATAAAAAATAAAATAATTACATTAAAAACACGAACAAGAAGTAGTGAGACAAGCTTGAGGGGCTTTCTCCTGGCACATTCCATTCTAAATTCCAATCTAGAACACCACTTCCACTGAGGCTCTCTTGCCCTAGTAACCAGATTTGGTAAGGGTGAACTGCTGCCACCTTGTGGCCGTTTCACACAACAGCAGCTTTAATCCCAGCGCTAATGGTCAGTTGATATTCAAAATCATTGCAGGCCTGTAAATGACACCTGCCCTGAAAACAAATCCTGGGGTCACATATCGACCAAAAAATTCAAAGCACGTCCATATTTCAAAACGAACGTTTCAAAAGGCATATTTTATGCACATTAGTGTTCTGCTTCTTTTCCTTTCTTTCCTTTTTTGTTAAAAAACACGGGAATGGAAAAAGGCATCCCTCAGAATGGGCGAAAATCGTTGCAAACGAATCAATGGACAGAGGTTTAATCTCCAATATATATAAACAGCTCATGCAGCTTAATATAAAAAAAAACAAAAAACCCAATACAAAAATGGGCAGAAGATCTAAACAGACGTTTCTTCAAAGGAGAGACAGAGATGGCCAAGACGCACATGAAAAGCTGCTCAACAGCACTAATTACTAGAGAAATGCCAATCAAAACTACAATGAGGTATCACCTCACACCTGTTAGAATCGGCATCATCAGAAAATCTACAAACAACCAATTCTGGGGAGGGTGTGGACAAAAGGAGCCCTCTTCCACTATTGGTGGGAATGTAAATTGATACAGTCACTATGGAGAACAGTATGGAGTTTCCTTAAAAAAACTAGAAATAGAATAACCATCTGATCCAGCAATCCCACTTCTGGGCATATACCCAGAGAAAACCGTAAATCAAAAAGGCACATTCACCACAATGTTCGTTGCAGCACTCTTTACAATAGCCAGGTAATGGAAGCAACCTAAATGCCCACAGACAGATGAATGGATAAAGATGTGGTACATATATAAAATGGAATATGACTCGGCCATAAAAAGGAATGAAACTGGGTCATTTGTAGAGACATCGATGGATCGAGAGACTGTCATACAGAATGAAGTAAGTCAGAAAGAGGAAAACAAATATTGTATATTAATGCATATATGTGGAGCCTAAAAGATGGTACAGATGATCTGGTTTGCAGGGAAGAAATAGAGACACAGAGGTAGAGAGCAAACGTATGGACACCAAGTGTGGGAAGCCATGGGGTGGTGGTGGTGGGATGAGTTGGGAGATTGGGATTGACCTGTATACATGTATATGCATAAAATACATAACTAATAATAACCTGCTGTATAAAAACATAAATAAAATTGTATTTCAAAATTTAAAAAAAAATAAAATTTAAAAATAAAACAGAAAAAAGTTCTTCCCGTCACACAGATGTATTTATAGGAATGAATTATTTCCATGCTTATATCTATAAATACATAAAAGAGGAATAATATCTAACTTGAACCACAAAAGAAAAAAGAAAACTGGAACCCTCGAGCTATACAGAGGAAAACCCTATCAGGGCACTGGCTCCAGCGGTAAACAATTCTGAAATTGGTCAGAGGTGGGGAACCATCTCCCATACAGCCAGCAACCACCACCCACGCAAGAAGAGTCCTCATTGCAAAGCTGGGGGACTGTGCCGAGGCATCTGTGAGTAAACATGAGCTGAGCCCCAGGCCAGCTGCTGCTGAACTGTTCCCACCCTTCCCAGGTAAAACACCTGAATATGTACAAGGGCTTGAAAGCCTAGAGGAAGGGCCGTGGAGACACACCAGCGACAGCACGCAGGACAACTTGGTGCCTGCAGGCCAGCCAGGGTGGTCCTGGCACCGGGAGCTCTTACGGAAGCTTTCCATTGCCCTGCCTGAGATAGCCCTCCTTTCCCGGCCCCCACTGGTTTTTTCCTTCCTCACCTCTGTCCGGAGAGAAATTCCAGCAGAAGGTATGGGTGACACAACCACTTCTTTACAGGCGGCAGCCTGGCAACTCCTGCAGAAAGGCCAGCAGAGCCCCACTCACACCGGGCCACCCACAAAGCTGTGGCCCCTCACTCCCTCCCACCAGCACAGCCCCGAGACTGCTGATGGGGCAGAGAATATGGAGTCAGGCACAGCTTCAGGGGCTATTGCTGCCTGGAGCTCTGTTTATATTGACCTCAACGAGGCACACCTGGGGAGGGCGGGCCGGCAGGGTAAGGCTGCCCAGGTCAGCTAATCCACAACCCTCAGGGAATCACATTGTTGAAAATGGACCTCGCTAAGGCAGAATAGAAGCCAAGGGAAAAAAGGACACAATGCCATTTGCAGCACCGTAGATGAGTCTAGAAGTAATCACGTGACTTGTAGTAAGTCAGAAAGTGAAAGACACATATCATATCATATCACTTATAGGTGTTACCTAAAAATGGATACCAGGGCAGATATTTCCACGGAGAAGGGCAATCACAGATTCATTAAACAAACTTATGGTTCACCAATGGACAGGTGTGAGGATTGGTTTCATTACGATATCGGGGTTAACAGACATATACAAACACAGGTGATATATATAATCACCAAAGACCTATAGAATACCAAGAGAGGACTACTCAACATTCTGTCATAACGTACATGGGAAGAGGATCCCAGGAAGAACAGACATCTGTATATGTGTAAAAGAACCACATCTTCCACACCTACAGCAAGCCAAACATTGTAATCAAACTTGCTGTAATAAAAAATAAAATAATTACATTAAAAACACGAACAAGAAGTAGTGAGACAAACGTGACGGGCTTTCTCCTGGCACATTCCATTCTAAATTCCAATCTAGAACACCACTTCCACTGAGGCTCTCTTGCCCTAGTAACCAGATTTGGTAAGGGTGAACTGCTGCCACCTTGTGGCCGTTTCACACAACAGCAGCTTTAATCCCAACGCTAATGGTCAGTTGATATTCAAAATCATTGCAGGCCTGTAAATGACACCTGCCCTGAAAACAAATCCTGGGGTCACATATCGACCAAAAAATTCAAAGCACGTCCATATTTCAAAACGACCGTTTCAAAAGGCATATTTTACGCACATTAGTGTTCTGCTTCTTTTCCTTTCTTTCCTTTTTTGTTAAAAAAAAACGGGAATGGAAAAAGGCATCCCTCAGAATGGGCGAAAATCGTTGCAAACGAATCAATGGACAGAGGTTTAATCTCCAATATATATAAACAGCTCATGCAGCTTAATATTAAAAAAACAAACAACCCAATACAAAAATGGGCAGAAGATCTAAAGAGACCTTTCTTCAAAGGAGACACAGAGATGGCCAAGACGCACATGAAAAGCTGCTCAACAGCACTAATTATTAGAGAAATGCAAATCAAAACTACAATGAGGTATCACCTCACACCTGTTAGAATCGGCATCATCCGAAAATCTACAAACAACCAATTCTGGGGAGGGTGTGGACAAAAGGAGCCCTCTTCCACTATTGGTGGGAATGTAAATTGATACAGTCACTATGGAGAACAGTATGGAGTTTCCTTAAAAAAACTAGAAATAGAATTACCATCTGATCCAGCAATCCCACTTCTGGGCATATACCCAGAGAAAACCGTAAATCAAAAAGGCACATTCACCACAATGTTCGTTGCAGCACTATTTACAATAGCCAGGTAATGGAAGCAACCTAAATGCCCACAGACAGATGAATGGATAAAGATGTGGTACATATATAAAATGGAATATGACTCGGCCATAAAATGGAATGAAACTGGGTCATTTGTAGAGACATCGATGGATCGAGAGACTGTCATACAGAATGAAGTAAGTCAGAAAGAGGAAAACAAATATTGTATATTAATGCATATATGTGGAGCCTATAAAATGGTACCGATGAACTGGTTTGCAGGGAAGAAGTAGAGACACAGAGGTAGAGAACAAACGTATGGACACCAAGTGTGGGAAGCCATGGGGTGGTGGTGGTGGGATGAGTTGGGAGATTGGGATTGACCTGTATACATGTATATGCATAAAATACATAACTAATAATAACCTGCTGTATAAAAACATAAATAATATTGTATTTCAAAATTTAAAAAGAATAAAATTTAAAAATAAAACAGAAAAAAATTCTTCCCGTCACACAGATGTATTTATAGGAATGAATTATTTCCATGCTTATATCTATAAATACATAAAAGAGGAATAATATCTAACTTGAACCAACAAAAGAAAAAAGAAAACTGGAACCCACGAGCTATACAGAGGAAAGCCCTATCAGGGCACTTGCTCCAGCGGTAAACAATTCTGAAATTGGTCAGAGGTGGGGAACCATCTCCCATACAGCCAGCAACCCACCACCCACGCAAGAAGCGTCCTCATTGCAAAGCTGGGGGACCGTGCTGAGGCATCTGTGAGTAAACATGAGCTGAGCCCCAGGCCAGCTGCTGCTGAACTGTTCCCACCCTTCCCAGGTAAAACACCTGAATATGTACAAGGGCTTGAAAGCCTAGAGGAAGGACCGTGGAGCCACACCAGCGTCAGCATGCAGGCCAACTTGGTGCCTGCAGGCCAGCCAGGGTGGTCCTGGCCTCGGGCGCCCTTTCAGAAGCTTTCCATTGCCCTGCCTGAGATACCCCTCCTGTCCCGGCCCCCACTGCTTTTTTTTTGTGCCTGGAGGCCAGCCAGGGTGGTCCTGGCCTCGGGCGCCCTTTCAGAAGCTTTCCATTGCCCTGCCTGAGATACCCATCCTGTCCCGGCCTCCACTGCTTTTTTCCTTCCTCACCTCTGTCCGGAGAGAAATTCCAGCGGAAGGTATGGGTGACACATCCTCTTCTTGACAGGCGGCAGCCTTTCAACTCCTGCAGATAGGCCAGCAGAACCCCACTCACACCGGGCCACCCACAAAGCTGTGGCCCCTCACTCCCTCCCACCAGCACAGCCCCGAGACTGCTGATGGGGCAGAGAATATGGAGTCAGGCACAGCTTCAGGGGCTATTGCTGCCTGGAGCTCTGTTTATATTGACCTCAACGAGGCACACCTGGGGAGGGCGGGCCGGCAGGGTAAGGCTGCCCAGGTCAGCTAATCCACAACCCTCAGGGAATCACATTGTTGAAAATGGATCTCGCTAAGGCAGAATAGAAGCCAAGGGAAAAAAGGACACAATGCCATTTGCAGCACCGTAGATGAGTCTAGAAGTAATCACGTGACTTGTAGTAAGTCAGAAAGTGAAAGACACATATCATATCATATCACTTATAGGTGTTACCTAAAAATGGATACCAGGGCAGATATTTCCACGGAGAAGGGCAATCACAGATTCATTAAACAAACTTATGGTTCACCAATGGACAGGTGTGAGGATTGGTTTCATTACGATATCGGGGTTAACCGACATATACAAACACAGGTGACATATATAATCACCAAAGACCTACAGAATACCAAGAGAGGACTACTCAACATTCTGTCATGACGCACATGGGAAAAGGATCCCAGGAAGAACAGACATCTGTATATGTGTAAAAGAACCACATCTTCCACACCTACAGCAAGCCAAGCATTGTAATCAAACTTGCAGTAATAAAAAATAAAATAATTACATTAAAAACACGAACAAGAAGTAGTGAGACAAGCTTGAGGGCCTTTCTCCTGGCACATTCCATTCTAAATTCCAATCTAGAACACCACTTCCACTGAGGCTCTCTTGCCCTAGTAACCAGATGTGGTAAGGGTGAACTGCTGCCACCTTGTGGCCGTTTCACACAACAGCAGCTTTAATCCCAGCGCTAATGGTCAGTTGATATTCAAAATCATTGCAGGCCTGTAAATGACACCTGCCCTGAAAACAAATCCTGGGGTCACATATCGACCAAAAAATTCAAAGCACATCCATATTTCAAAACGACCGTTTCAAAAGGCATATTTTACGCACATTAGTGTTCTGCTTCTTTTCCTTTCTTTCCTTTTTTGTTAAAAAACACGGGAATGGAAAAAGGCATCCCTCAGAATGGGCGAAAATCATTGCAAACGAATCAATGGACAGAGTTTTAATCTCCAATATATATAAACAGCTCATGCAGCTTAATATTAAAAAAACAAACAACCCAATACAAAAATGGGCAGAAGATCTAAAGAGACGTTTCTTCAAAGGAGACACAGAGATGGCCAAGACGCACATGAAAAGCTGCTCAACAGCACTAATTATTAGAGAAATGCCAATCAAAACTACAATGAGGTATCACCTCACACCTGTTAGAATCGGCATCATCCGAAAATCTACTAACAACCAATTCTGAGGGGGGTGTGGACAAAAGGAGCCCTCTTCCACTATTGGTGGGAATGTAAATTGATACAGTCACTATGGAGAACAGTATGGAGTTTCCTTAAAAAAACTAGAAATAGAATTACCATCTGATCCAGCAATCCCACTTCTGGGCATATACCCAGAGAAAACCGTAAATCAAAAAGGCACATTCACCACAATGTTCGTTGCAGCACTATTTACAATAGCCAGGTAATGGAAGCAACCTAAATGCCCACAGACAGATGAATGGATAAAGATGTGGTACATATATAAAATGGAATATTACTCGGCCATAAAAAGGAATGAAACTGGGTCATTTGTAGAGACATCGATGGATCGAGAGACTGTCATACAGAATGAAGTAAGTCAGAAAGAGGAAAACAAATATTGTATATTAATGCATGTATGTGGAGCCTATAAAATGGTACCGATGAACTGGTTTGCAGGGAAGAAATAAAGACACAGAGGTAGAGAACAAACGTATGGACACCAAGTGTGGGAAGCCATGGGGTGGTGGTGGTGGGATGAGTTGGGAGATTGGGATTGACCTGTATACATGTATATGCATAAAATACATAACTAATAATAACCTGCTGTATAAAAACATAAATAAAATTGTATTTCAAAATTTAAAAAAAATAAAATTTAAAAATAAAACAGAAAAATGTTCTTCCCGTCACACAGATGTATTTATAGGAATGAATTATTTCCATGCTTATATCTATAAATACATAAAAGAGGAATAATATCTAACTTGAACCACAAAAGAAAAAAAAACTGGAACCCACGAGCTATACAGAGGAAAACCCTATCAGGGCACTTGCTCCAGCGGTAAACAATTCTGAAATTGGTCAGAGGTGGGGAACCATCTCCCATACAGCCAGCAACCCACCACCCACGCAAGAAGCGTCCTCATTGCAAAGCTGGGGGACCATGCCGAGGCATCTGTGAGTAAACATGAGCTGAGCCCCAGGCCAGCTGCTGCTGAACTGTTCCCACCCTTCCCAGGTAAAACACCTGAATATGTACAAGGGCTTGAAAGCCTAGAGGAAGGACCTTGGAGCCACACCGGCGTCAGCATGCAGGCCAACTTGGTGCCTGCAGGCCAGCCAGGGTGGTCCTGGCCTCGGGCGCCCTTTCAGAAGCTTTCCATTGCCCTGCCTGAGATACCCCTCCTGTCCCGGCCCCCACTGCTTTTTTTTTTGTGCCTGGAGGCCAGCCAGGGTGGTCCTGGCCTCGGGCGCCCTTTCAGAAGCTTTCCATTGCCCTGCCTGAGATACCCAACCTGTCCCGGCCTCCACTGCTTTTTTCCTTCCTCACTTCTGTCCGGAGAGAAATTCCAGCGGAAGGTATGGGTGACACATCCTCTTCTTGACAGGCGGCAGCCTTTCAACTCCTGCAGATAGGCCAGCAGAACCCCACTCACACCGGGCCACCCACAAAGCTGTGGCCCCTCACTCCCTCCCACCAGCACAGCCCCGAGACTGCTGATGGGGCAGAGAATATGGAGTCAGGCACAGCTTCAGGGGCTATTGCTGCCTGGAGCTCTGTTTATATTGACCTCAACGAGGCACACCTGGGGAGGGCGGGCCGGCAGGGTAAGGCTGCCCAGGTCAGCTAATCCACAACCCTCAGGGAATCACATTGTTGAAAATGGACCTCGCTAAGGCAGAATAGAAGCCAAGGGAAAAAAGGACACAATGCCATTTGAAGCACCGTAGATGAGTCTAGAAGTAATCACATGACTTGTAGTAAGTCAGAAAGTGAAAGACACATATCATATCATATCACTTATAGGTGTTACCTAAAAATGGATACCAGGGCAGATATTTCCACGGAGAAGGGCAATCACAGATTCATTAAACAAACTTATGGTTCACCAATGGACAGGTGTGAGGATTGGTTTCATTACGATATCGGGGTTAACAGACATATACAAACACAGGTGACATATATAATCACCAAAGACCTACAGAATACCAAGAGAGGACTACTCAACATTCTGCAATGACGTACATGGGAAAAGGATCCCAGGAAGAACAGACATCTGTATATGTGTAAAAGAACCACATCTTCCACACCTACAGCAAGCCAAACATTGTAATCAAACTTGCAGTAATAAAAAATAAAATAATTACATTAAAAACACGAACAAGAAGTAGTGAGACAAGCTTGAGGGGCTTTCTCCTGGCACATTCCATTCTAAATTCCAATCTAGAACACCACTTCCACTGAGGCTCTCTTGCCCTAGTAATCAGATGTGGTAAGGGTGAACTGCTGCCACCTTGTGGCCGTTTCACACAACAGCAGCTTTAATCCCAGCGCTAATGGTCAGTTGATATTCAAAATCATTGCAGGCCTGTAAATGACACCTGCCCTGAAAACAACTCCTGGGGTCACATATCGACCAAAAAATTCAAAGCACGTCCATATTTCAAAACGACCGTTTCAAAAGGCATATTTTACGCACATTAGTGTTCTGCTTCTTTTCCTTTCTTTCCTTTTTTGTTAATAAAAACGGGAATGGAAAAAGGCATCCCTCAGAATGGGCGAAAATCATTGCAAACGAATCAATGGACAGAGTTTTAATCTCCAATATATATAAACAGCTCATGCAGCTTAATATTAAAAAAACAAACAACCCAATACAAAAATGGGCAGAAGATCTAAAGAGACGTTTCTTCAAAGGAGACACAGAGATGGCCAAGACGCACATGAAAAGCTGCTCAACAGCACTAATTATTAGAGAAATGCCAATCAAAACTACAATGAGGTATCACCTCACACCTGTTACAATCGGCATCATCCGAAAATCTACAAACAACCAATTCTGGGGAGGGTGTGGACAAAAGGAGCCCTCTTCCACTATTGGTGGGAATGTAAATTGATACAGTCACTATGGAGAACAGTATGGAGTTTCCTTAAAAAAACTAGAAATAGAATTACCATCTGATCCAGCAATCCCACTTCTGGGCATATACCCAGAGAAAACCGTAAATCAAAAAGGCACATTCACCACAATGTTCGTTGCAGCACTATTTACAATAGCCAGGTAATGGAAGCAACCTAAATGCCCACAGACAGATGAATGGATAAAGATGTGGTACATATATAAAATGGAATATTACTCGGCCATAAAAAGGAATGAAACTGGGTCATTTGTAGAGACATCGATGGATCGAGAGACTGTCATACAGAATGAAGTAAGTCAGAAAGAGGAAAACAAATATTGTATATTAATGCATATATGTGGAGCCTAAAAAATGGTACAGATGAACTGGTTTGCAGGGAAGAAATAGAGACACAGAGGTAGAGAACAAACGTATGGACACCAAGTGTGGGAAGCCATGGGGTGGTGGTGGTGGGATGAGTTGGGAGATTGGGATTGACCTGTATACATGTATATGCATAAAATACATAACTAATAATAACCTGCTGTATAAAAACATAAATAAAATTGTATTTCAAAATTTAAAAAAAAATAAAATTTAAAAATAAAACAGAAAAAAGTTCTTCCCGTCACACAGATGTATTTATAGGAATGAATTATTTCCATGCTTATATCTATAAATACATAAAAGAGGAATAATATCTAACTTGAACCACAAAAGAAAAATAAACTGGAACCCACGAGCTATACAGGGGAAAACCCTATCAGGGCACTTGCTCCAGCGGTAAACAATTCTGAAATTGGTCAGAGGTGGGGAACCATCTCCCATACAGCCAGCAACCCACCACCCACGCAAGAAGCGTCCTCATTGCAAAGCTGGGTGACTATGCCTAGGCATCTGTGAGTAAACATGAGCTGAGCCCCAGGCCAGCTGCTGCTGAACTGTTCCCACCCTTCCCAGGTAAAACACCTGAATATGTACAAGGGCTTGAAAGCCTAGAGGAAGAACCGTGGAGCCACACCAGCGACAGCACGCAGGACAACTTGGTGCCTGCAGGCCAGCCAGGGTGGTCCTGGCCTCGGGCGCCCTTTCAGAAGCTTTCCATTGCCCTGCCTGAGATACCCCTCCTGTCCCGGCCCCCACTGCTTTTTTTTTGTGCCTGGAGGCCAGCCAGGGTGGTCCTGGCCTCGGGCGCCCTTTCAGAAGCTTTCCATTGCCCTGCCTGAGATACCCATCCTGTCCCGGCCCCCACTGCTTTTTTCCTTCCTCACCTCTGTCCGGAGAGAAATTCCAGCGGAAGGTATGGGTGACACATCCTCTTCTTGACAGGCGGCAGCCTTTCAACTCCTGCAGATAGGCCAGCAGAACCCCACTCACACCGGGCCACCCACAAAGCTGTGGCCCCTCACTCCCTCCCACCAGCACAGCCCCGAGACTGCTGATGGGGCAGAGAATATGGAGTCAGGCACAGCTTCAGGGGCTATTGCTGCCTGGAGCTCTGTTTATATTGACCTCAACGAGGCACACCTGGGGAGGGCGGGCCGGCAGGGTAAGGCTGCCCAGGTCAGCTAATCCACAACCCTCAGGGAATCACATTGTTGAAAATGGACCTCGCTAAGGCAGAAGAGAAGCCAAGGGAAAAAAGGACACAATGCCATTTGCAGCACCGTAGATGAGTCTAGAAGTAATCACGTGACTTGTAGTAAGTCAGAAAGTGAAAGACACATATCATATCATATCACTTATAGGTGTTACCTAAAAATGGATACCAGGGCAGATATTTCCACGGAGAAGGGCAATCACAGATTCATTAAACAAACTTATGGTTCACCAATGGACAGGTGTGAGGATTGGTTTCATTACGATATCGGGGTTAACAGACATATACAAACACAGGTGACATATATAATCACCAAAGACCTACAGAATACCAAGAGAGGACTACTCAACATTCTGTCATGACGCACATGGGAAAAGGATCCCAGGAAGAACAGACATCTGTATATGTGTAAAAGAACCACATCTTCCACACCTACAGCAAGCCAAGCATTGTAATCAAACTTGCAGTAATAAAAAATAAAATAATTACATTAAAAACACGAACAAGAAGTAGTGAGACAAGCTTGAGGGGCTTTCTCCTGTCACATTCCATTCTAAATTCCAATCTAGAACACCACTTCCACTGAGGCTCTCTTGCCCTAGTAACCAGATGTGGTAAGGGTGAACTGCTGCCACCTTGTGGCCGTTTCACACAACAGCAGCTTTAATCCCAGCGCTAATGGTCAGTTGATATTCATAATCATTGCAGGCCTGTAAATGACACCTGCCCTGAAAACAAATCCTGGGGTCACATATCGACCAAAAAATTCAAAGCACATCCGTATTTCAAAACGACCGTTTCAAAAGGCATATTTTACGCACATTAGTGTTCTGCTTCTTTTCCTTTCTTTCCTTTTTTGTTAAAAAACACGGGAATGGAAAAAGGCATCCCTCAGAATGGGCGAAAATCATTGCAAACGAATCAATGGACAGAGTTTTAATCTCCAATATATATAAACAGCTCATGCAGCTTAATATTAAAAAAACAAACAACCCAATACAAAAATGGGCAGAAGATCTAAAGAGACGTTTCTTCAAAGGAGACACAGAGATGGCCAAGACGCACATGAAAAGCTGCTCAACAGCACTAATTATTAGAGAAATGCCAATCAAAACTACAATGAGGTATCACCTCACACCTGTTAGAATCGGCATCATCAGAAAATCTACAAACAACCAATTCTGAGGAGGGTGTGGACAAAAGGAGCCCTCTTCCACTATTGGTGGGAATGTAAATTGATACAGTCACTATGGAGAACAGTATGGAGTTTCCTTAAAAAAACTAGAAATAGAATTACCATCTGATCCAGCAATCCCACTTCTGGGCATATACCCAGAGAAAACGGTAAATCAAAAAGGCACATTCACCACAATGTTCGTTGCAGCACTATTTACAATAGCCAGGTAATGGAAGCAACCTAAATGCCCACAGACAGATGAATGGATAAAGATGTGGTACATATATAAAATGGAATATTACTCGGCCATAAAAAGGAATGAAACTGGGTCATTTGTAGAGACATCGATGGATCGAGAGACTGTCATACAGAATGAAGTAAGTCAGAAAGAGGAAAACAAATATTGTATATTAATGCATATATGTGGAGCCTATAAAATGGTACCGATGAACTGGTTTGCAGGGAAGAAATAGAGACACAGAGGTAGAGAACAAACGTATGGACACCAAGTGTGGGAAGCCATGGGGTGGTGGTGGTGGGATGAGTTGGGAGATTGGGATTGACCTGTATACATGTATATGCATAAAATACATAACTAATAATAACCTGCTGTATAATAACATAAATAAAATTGTATTTCAAAATTTAAAAAAAATAAAATTTAAAAATAAAACAGAAAAATGTTCTTCCCGTCACACAGATGTATTTATAGGAATGAATTATTTCCATGCTTATATCTATAAATACATAAAAGAGGAATAATATCTAACTTGAACCACAAAAGAAAAAAAACTGGAACCCACGAGCTATACAGAGGAAAACCCTATCAGGGCACTTGCTCCAGCGGTAAACAATTCTGAAATTGGTCAGAGGTGGGGAACCATCTCCCATAGAGCCAGCAACCCACCACCCACGCAAGAAGCGTCCTCATTGCAAAGCTGGGGGACCATGCCGAGGCATCTGTGAGTAAACATGAGCTGAGCCCCAGGCCAGCTGCTGCTGAACTGTTCCCACCCTTCCCAGGTAAAACACCTGAATATGTTCAAGGGCTTGAAAGCCTAGATGAAGGACCGTGGTGCCACACCAGCGTCAGCATGCAGGCCAACTTGGTTCCTGCAGGCCAGCCAGGGTGGTCCTGGCCTCGGGCGCCCTTTCAGAAGCTTTCCATTGCCCTGCCTGAGATACCCCTACTGTCCCGGCCCCCACTGCTTTTTTTTTTGTGCCTGGAGGCCAGCCAGGGTGGTCCTGGCCTCGGGCGCCCTTTCAGAAGCTTTCCATTGCCCTGCCTGAGATACCCAACCTGTCCCGGCCTCCACTGCTTTTTTCCTTCCTCACTTCTGTCCGGAGAGAAATTCCAGCGGAAGATATGAGTGGCACATCCTCTTCTTGACAGGCGGCAGCCTTTCAACTCCTGCAGAAAGGCCAGCAGAGCGCCACTCACACCGGGCCCCCACAAAGCTGTGGCCCCTCACTCCCTCCCACCAGCACAGCCCCGAGACTGCTGACGGGGCAGAGAATATGGAGTCAGGCACAGCTTCAGGGGCTATTGCTGCCTGGAGCTCTGTTTATATTGACCTCAACGAGGCACACCTGGGGAGGGCGGGCCGGCAGGGTAAGGCTGCCCAGGTCAGCTAATCCACAACCCTCAGGGAATCACATTGTTGAAAATGGACCTCGCTAAGGCAGAAGAGAAGCCAAGGGAAAAAAGGACACAATGCCATTTGCAGCACCGTAGATGAGTCTAGAAGTAATCACGTGACTTGTAGTAAGTCAGAAAGTGAAAGACACATATCATATCATATCACTTATAGGTGTTACCTAAAAATGGATACCAGGGCAGATATTTCCACGGAGAAGGGCAATCACAGATTCATTAAACAAACTTATGGTTCACCAATGGACAGGTGTGAGGATTGGTTTCATTACGATATCGGGGTTAACCGACATATACAAACACAGGTGACATATATAATCACCAAAGACCTACAGAATACCAAGAGAGGACTACTCAACATTCTGTCATGACGCACATGGGAAAAGGAACCCAGGAAGAACAGACATCTGTATATGTGTAAAAGAACCACATCTTCCACACCTACAGCAAGCCAAGCATTGTAATCAAACTTGCAGTAATAAAAAATAAAATAATTACATTAAAAACACGAACAAGAAGTAGTGAGACAAGCTTGAGGGGCTTTCTCCTGTCACATTCCATTCTAAATTCCAATCTAGAACACCACTTCCACTGAGGCTCTCTTGCCCTAGTAACCAGATGTGGTAAGGGTGAACTGCTGCCACCTTGTGGCCGTTTCACACAACAGCAGCTTTAATCCCAGCGCTAATGGTCAGTTGATATTCAAAATCATTGCAGGCCTGTAAATGACACCTGCCCTGAAAACAAATCCTGGGGTCACATATCGACCAAAAAATTCAAAGCACATCCATATTTCAAAACGACCGTTTCAAAAGGCATATTTTACGCACATTAGTGTTCTGCTTCTTTTCCTTTCTTTCCTTTTTTGTTAAAAAACACGGGAATGGAAAAAGGCATCCCTCAGAATGGGCGAAAATCATTGCAAACGAATCAATGGACAGAGTTTTAATCTCCAATATAAATAAACAGCTCATGAAGCTTAATATTAAAAAAACAAACAACCCAATACAAAAATGGGCAGAAGATCTAAGGAGACGTTTCTTCAAAGGAGACACAGAGATGGCCAAGACGCACATGAAAAGCTGCTCAACAGCACTAATTATTAGAGAAATGCCAATCAAAACTACAATGAGGTATCACCTCTCACCTGTTAGAATAGGCATCATCAGAAAATCTACAAACAACCAATTCTGGGGAGGGTGTGGACAAAAGGAGCCCTCTTCCACTATTGGTGGGAATGTAAATTGATACAGTCACTATGGAGAACAGTATGGAGTTTCCTTAAAAAAACTAGAAATAGAATTACCATCTGATCCAGCAATCCCACTTCTGGGCATATACCCAGAGAAAACCGTAAATCAAAAAGGCACATTCACCACAATGTTCGTTGCAGCACTATTTACAATAGCCAGGTAATGGAAGCAACCTAAATGCCCACAGACAGATGAATGGATAAAGATGTGGTACATATATAAAATGGAATATTACTCGGCCATAAAAAGGAATGAAACTGTGTCATTTGTAGAGACATCGATGGATCGAGAGACTGTCATACAGAATGAAGTAAGTCAGAAAGAGGAAAACAAATATTGTATATTAATGCATATATGTGGAGCCTAAAAAATGGTACAGATGAACTGGTTTGCAGGGAAGAAATAGAGACACAGAGGTAGAGAACAAACGTATGGACACCAAGTGTGTGAAGCCATGGGGTGGTGGTGGTGGGATGAGTTGGGAGATTGGGATTGACCTGTATACATGTATATGCATAAAATACATAACTAATAATAACCTGCTGTATAAAAACATACATAAAATTGTATTTCAAAATTTAAAAAAAAATAAAATTTAGAAATAAAACAGAAAAATGTTCTTCCCGTCACACAGATGTATTTATAGGAATGAATTATTTCCATGCTTATATCTATAAATACATAAAAGAGGAATAATATCTAACTTGAACCACAAAAGAAAAAAAAACTGGAACCCACGAGCTATACAGAGGAAAACCCTATCAGGGCACTTGCTCCAGCGGTAAACAATTCTGAAATTGGTCAGAGGTGGGGAACCATCTCCCATACAGCCAGCAACCCACCACCCACGCAAGAAGCGTCCTCATTGCAAAGCTGGGGGACCGTGCCGAGGCATCTGTGAGTAAACATGAGCTGAGCCCCAGGCCAGCTGCTGCTGAACTGTTCCCACCCTTCCCAGGTAAAACACCTGAATATGTACAAGGGCTTGAAAGCCTAGAGGAAGGGCCTTGGAGCCACACCAGCGACAGCACGCAGGCCAACTTGGTGCCTGCAGGCCAGCCAGGGTGGTCCTGGCCTCGGGCGCCCTTTCAGAATCTTTCCATTGCCCTGCCTGAGATACCCCTCCTGTCCCGGCCCCCACTGCTTTTTTTTTTGTGCGTGGAGGCCAGCCAGGGTGGTCCTGGCCTCGGGCGCCCTTTCAGAAGCTTTCCATTGCCCTGCCTGAGATACCCATCCTGTCCCGGCCTCCACTGCTTTTTTTCCTTCCTCACCTCTGTCCGGAGAGAAATTCCAGCGGAAGGTATGGGTGACACATCCTCTTCTTGACAGGCGGCAGCCTTTCAACTCCTGCAGATAGGCCAGCAGAACCCCACTCACACCGGGCCACCCACAAAGCTGTGGCCCCTCACTCCCTCCCACCAGCACAGCCCCGAGACTGCTGATGGGGCAGAGAATATGGAGTCAGGCACAGCTTCAGGGGCTATTGCTGCCTGGAGCTCTGTTTATATTGACCTCAACGAGGCACACCTGGGGAGGGCGGGCCGGCAGGGTAAGGCTGCCCAGGTCAGCTAATCCACAACCCTCAGGGAATCACATTGTTGAAAATGGACCTCGCTAAGGCAGAAGAGAAGCCAAGGGAAAAAAGGACACAATGCCATTTGCAGCACCGTAGATGAGTCTAGAAGTAATCACGTGACTTGTAGTAAGTCAGAAAGTGAAAGACACATATCATATCATATCACTTATAGGTGTTACCTAAAAATGGATACCAGGGCAGATATTTCCACGGAGAAGGGCAATCACAGATTCATTAAACAAACTTATGGTTCACCAATGGACAGGTGTGAGGATTGGTTTCATTACGATATCGGGGTTAACAGACATATACAAACACAGGTGACATATATAATCACCAAAGACCTACAGAATACCAAGAGAGGACTACTCAACATTCTGTCATAACGTACATGGGAAAAGGATCCCAGGAAGAACAGACATCTGTATATGTGTAAAAGAACCACATCTTCCACACCTACAGCAAGCCAAGCATTGTAATCAAACTTGCAGTAATAAAAAATAAAATAATTACATTAAAAACACGAACAAGAAGTAGTGAGACAAACTTGAGGGGCTTTCTCCTGGCACATTCCGTTCTAAATTCCAATCTAGAACACCACTTCCACTGAGGCTCTGTTGCCCTAGTAACCAGATGTGGTAAGGGTGAACTGCTGCCACCTTGTGGCCGTTTCACACAACAGCAGCTTTAATCCCAGCGCTAATGGTCAGTTGATATTCAAAATCATTGCAGGCCTGTAAATGACACCTGCCCTGAAAACAAATCCTGGGGTCACATATCGACCAAAAAATTCAAAGCACGTCCATATTTCAAAACGACCATTTCAAAAGGCATATTTTACGCACATTAGTGTTCTGCTTCTTTTCCTTTCTTTCCTTTTTTGTTAAAAAAAACGGGAATGGAAAAAGGCATCCCTCAGAATGGGCGAAAATCGTTGCAAACGAATCAATGGACAGAGGTTTAATCTCCAATATATATAAACAGCTCATGCAGCTTAATATTAAAAAAAACAAACAACCCAATACAAAAATGGGCAGAAGATCTAAAGAGACGTTTCTTCAAAGGAGACACAGAGATGGCCAAGACGCACATGAAAAGCTGCTCAACAGCACTAATTACTAGAGAAATGCAAATCAAAACTACAATGAGGTATCACCTCACACGTGTTAGAATCGGCATCATCAGAAAATCTACAAACAACCAATTCTGGGGAGGGTGTGGACAAAAGGAGCCCTCTTCCACTATTGGTGGGAATGTAAATTGATACAGTCACTATGGAGAACAGTATGGAGTTTCCTTAAAAAAACTAGAAATAGAATTACCATCTGATCCAGCAATCCCACTTCTGGGCATATACCCAGAGAAAACCGTAAATCAAAAAGGCACATTCACCACAATGTTCGTTGCAGCACTATTTACAATAGCCAGGTAATGGAAGCAACCTAAATGCCCACAGACAGATGAATGGATAAAGATGTGGTACATATATAAAATGGAATATTACTCGGCCATAAAAAGGAATGAAACTGGGTCATTTGTAGAGACATCGATGGATCGAGAGACTGTCATACAGAATGAAGTAAGTCAGAAAGAGGAAAACAAATATTGTATATTAATGCATATATGTGGAGCCTAAAAAATGGTACAGATGAACTGGTTTGCAGGGAAGAAATAGAGGCACAGAGGTAGAGAACAAACGTATGGACACCAAGTGTGGGAAGCCATGGGGTGGTGGTGGTGGGATGAGTTGGGAGATTGGGATTGACCTGTATACATGTATATGCATAAAATACATAACTAATAATAACCTGCTGTATAAAAACATAAATAAAATTGTATTTCAAAATTTAAAAAAAATAAAATTTAAAAATGAAACAGAAAAAAGTTCTTCCCGTCACACAGATGTATTTATAGGAATGAATTATTTCCATGCTTATATCTATAAATACATAAAAGAGGAATAATATCTAACTTGAACCACAAAAGAAAAAAAAACTGGAACCCACGAGCTATACAGAGGAAAACCGTATCAGGGCACTTGCTCCAGCGGTAAACAATTCTGAAATTGGTCAGAGGTGGGGAACCATCTCCCATACAGCCAGCAACCCACCACCCACGCAAGAAGCGTCCTCATTGCAAAGCTGGGGGACCGTGCCGAGGCATCTGTGAGTAAACATGAGCTGAGCCCCAGGCCAGCTGCTGCTGAACTGTTCCCACCCTTCCCAGGTAAAACACCTGAATATGTACAAGGGCTTGAAAGCCTAGAGGAAGGACCGTGGAGCCACACCAGCGACAGCACGCAGGATAACTTGGTGCCTGCAGGCCAGCCAGGGTGGTCCTGGCCCCGGGAGCTCTTCCGGAAGCTTTCCATTGCCCTGCCTGAGATACCCCTCCTGTCCCGGCCCCCACTGCTTTTTTCCTTCCTCACCTCTGTCCGCAGAGAAATTCCAGCGGAAGGTATGGGTGACACATCCTCTTCTTTACAGGCGGCAGCCTGGCAACTCCTGCAGAAAGGCCAGCAGAGCCCCACTCACACCGGGCCACCCACAAAGCTGTGGCCCCTCACTCCCTCCCACCAGCACAGCCCCGAGACTGCTGACGGGGCAGAGAATATGGAGTCAGGCACAGCTTCAGGGGCTATTGCTGCCTGGAGCTCTGTTTATATTGACCTCAACGAGGCACACCTGGGGAGGGCGGGCCGGCAGGGTAAGGCTGCCCAGGTCAGCTAATCCACAACCCTCAGGGAATCACATTGTTGAAAATGGACCTCGCTAAGGCAGAAGAGAAGCCAAGGGAAAAAAGGACACAATGCCATTTGCAGCACCGTAGATGAGTCTAGAAGTAATCACGTGACTTGTAGTAAGTCAGAAAGTGAAAGACACATATCATATCATATCACTTATAGGTGTTACCTAAAAATGGATACCAGGGCAGATATTTCCACGGAGAAGGGCAATCACAGATTCATTAAACAAACTTATGGTTCACCAATGGACAGGTGTGAGGATTGGTTTCATTACGATATCGGGGTTAACAGACATATACAAACACAGGTGACATATATAATCGCCAAAGACCTACAGAATACCAAGAGAGGACTACTCAACATTCTGTCATAACGTACATGGGAAAAGGATCCCAGGAAGAACAGACATCTGTATATGTGTAAAAGAACCACATCTTCCACACCTACAGCAAGCCAAGCATTGTAATCAAACTTGCAGTAATAAAAAATAAAATAATTACATTAAAAACACGAACAAGAAGTAGTGAGACAAACTTGAGGGGCTTTCTCCTGGCACATTCCGTTCTAAATTCCAATCTAGAACACCACTTCCACTGAGGCTCTGTTGCCCTAGTAACCAGATGTGGTAAGGGTGAACTGCTGCCACCTTGTGGCCGTTTCACACAACAGCAGCTTTAATCCCAGCGCTAATGGTCAGTTGATATTCAAAATCATTGCAGGCCTGTAAATGACACCTGCCCTGAAAACAAATCCTGGGGTCACATATCGACCAAAAAATTCAAAGCACGTCCATATTTCAAAACGACCGTTTCAAAAGGCATATTTTACGCACATTAGTGTTCTGCTTCTTTTCCTTTCTTTCCTTTTTTGTTAAAAAAAACGGGAATGGAAAAAGGCATCCCTCAGAATGGGCGAAAATCGTTGCAAACGAATCAATGGACAGAGGTTTAATCTCCAATATATATAAACAGCTCATGCAGCTTAATATTAAAAAAAACAAACAACCCAATACAAAAATGGGCAGAAGATCTAAAGAGACGTTTCTTCAAAGGAGACACAGAGATGGCCAAGACGCACATGAAAAGCTGCTCAACAGCACTAATTACTAGAGAAATGCAAATCAAAACTACAATGAGGTATCACCTCACACGTGTTAGAATCGGCATCATCAGAAAATCTACAAACAACCAATTCTGGGGAGGGTGTGGACAAAAGGAGCCCTCTTCCACTATTGGTGGGAATGTAAATTGATACAGTCACTATGGAGAACAGTATGGAGTTTCCTTAAAAAAACTAGAAATAGAATTACCATCTGATCCAGCAATCCCACTTCTGGGCATATACCCAGAGAAAACCGTAAATCAAAAAGGCACATTCACCACAATGTTCGTTGCAGCACTATTTACAATAGCCAGGTAATGGAAGCAACCTAAATGCCCACAGACAGATGAATGGATAAAGATGTGGTACATATATAAAATGGAATATTACTCGGCCATAAAAAGGAATGAAACTGGGTCATTTGTAGAGACATCGATGGATCGAGAGACTGTCATACAGAATGAAGTAAGTCAGAAAGAGGAAAGCAAATATTGTATATTAATGCATATATGTGGAGCCTAAAAAATGGTACAGATGAACTGGTTTGCAGGGAAGAAATAGAGGCACAGAGGTAGAGAACAAACGTATGGACACCAAGTGTGGGAAGCCATGGGGTGGTGGTGGTGGGATGAGTTGGGAGATTGGGATTGACCTGTATACATGTATATGCATAAAATACATAACTAATAATAACCTGCTGTATAAAAACATAAATAAAATTGTATTTCAAAATTTAAAAAAAATAAAATTTAAAAATGAAACAGAAAAAAGTTCTTCCCGTCACACAGATGTATTTATAGGAATGAATTATTTCCATGCTTATATCTATAAATACATAAAAGAGGAATAATATCTAACTTGAACCACAAAAGAAAAAAAAAAACTGGAACCCACGAGATATACAGAGGAAAACCGTATCAGGGCACTTGCTCCAGCGGTAAACAATTCTGAAATTGGTCAGAGGTGGGGAACCATCTCCCATACAGCCAGCAACCCACCACCCACGCAAGAAGCGTCCTCATTGCAAAGCTGGGGGACCGTGCCGAGGCATCTGTGAGTAAACATGAGCTGAGCCCCAGGCCAGCTGCTGCTGAACTGTTCCCACCCTTCCCAGGTAAAACACCTGAATATGTACAAGGGCTTGAAAGCCTAGAGGAAGGACCGTGGAGCCACACCAGCGACAGCACGCAGGATAACTTGGTGCCTGCAGGCCAGCCAGGGTGGTCCTGGCCCCGGGAGCTCTTCCGGAAGCTTTCCATTGCCCTGCCTGAGATACCCCTCCTGTCCCGGCCCCCACTGCTTTTTTCCTTCCTCACCTCTGTCCGCAGAGAAATTCCAGCGGAAGGTATGGGTGACACATCCTCTTCTTTACAGGCGGCAGCCTGGCAACTCCTGCAGAAAGGCCAGCAGAGCCCCACTCACACCGGGCCACCCACAAAGCTGTGGCCCCTCACTCCCTCCCACCAGCACAGCCCCGAGACTGCTGACGGGGCAGAGAATATGGAGTCAGGCACAGCTTCAGGGGCTATTGCTGCCTGGAGCTCTGTTTATATTGACCTCAACGAGGCACACCTGGGGAGGGCGGGCCGGCAGGGTAAGGCTGCCCAGGTCAGCTAATCCACAACCCTCAGGGAATCACATTGTTGAAAATGGACCTCGCTAAGGCAGAAGAGAAGCCAAGGGAAAAAAGGACACAATGCCATTTGCAGCACCGTAGATGAGTCTAGAAGTAATCACGTGACTTGTAGTAAGTCAGAAAGTGAAACACACATATCATATCATATCACTTATAGGTGTTACCTAAAAATGGATACCAGGGCAGATATTTCCACGGAGAAGGGCAATCACAGATTCATTAAACAAACTTATGGTTCACCAATGGACAGGTGTGAGGATTGGTTTCATTACGATATCGGGGTTAACAGACATATACAAACACAGGTGACATATATAATCACCAAAGACCTACAGAATACCAAGAGAGGACTACTCAACATTCTGTCATAACGTACATGGGAAAAGGATCCCAGGAAGAACAGACATCTGTATATGTGTAAAAGAACCACATCTTCCACACCTACAGCAAGCCAAACATTGTAATCAAACTTGCTGTAATAAAAAATAAAATAATTACATTAAAAACACGAACAAGAAGTAGTGAGACAAACTTGAGGGGCTTTCTCCTGGCACATTCCATTCAAAATTCCAATCTAGAACACCACTTCCACTGAGGCTCTCTTGCCCTAGTAACCAGATTTGGTAAGGGTGAACTGCTGCCACCTTGTGGCCGTTTCACACAACAGCAGCTTTAATCCCAGCGCTAATGGTCAGTTGATATTCAAAATCATTGCAGGCCTGTAAATGACACCTGCCCTGAAAACAACACCTGGGGTCACATATCGACCAAAAAATTCAAAGCACGTCCATATTTCAAAACAACCGTTTCAAAAGGCATATTTTACGCACATTAGTGTTCTGCTTCTTTTCCTTTCTTTCCTTTTTTGTTAAAAAAAACGGGAATGGAAAAAGGCATCCCTCAGAATGGGCGAAAATCGTTGCAAACGAATCAATGGACAGAGGTTTAATCTCCAATATATATAAACAGCTCATGCAGCTTAATATTAAAAAAAACCAAAAACCCAATACAAAAATGGGCAGAAGATCTAAAGAGACGTTTCTTCAAAGGAGACACAGAGATGGCCAAGATGCACATGGAAAGCTGCTCAACAGCGCTAATTACTAGAGAAATGCAAATCAAAACTACAATGAGGTATCACCTCACACCTGTTACAATCGGCATCATCAGAAAATCTACAAACAACCAATTCTGGGGAGGGTGTGGACAAAAGGAGCCCTCTTCCACTATTGGTGGGAATGTAAATTGATACAGTCACTATGGAGAACAGTATGGAGTTTCCTTCAAAAAACTAGAAATAGAATTACCATCTGATCCAGCAATCCCACTTCTGGGCATATACCCAGAGAAAACCGTAAATCAAAAAGGCACATTCACCACAATGTTCGTTGCAGCACTATTTACAATAGCCAGGTAATGGAAGCAACCTAAATGCCCACAGACAGATGAATGGATAAAGATGTGGTACATATATAAAATGGAATATGACTCGGCCATAAAAAGGAATGAAACTGGGTCATTTGTAGAGACATCGATGGTTCAACAGACTGTCATACAGAATGAAGTAAGTCAGAAAGAGGAAAACAAATATTGTATATTAATGCATATATGTGGAGCCTAAAAAATGGTACAGATGAACTGGTTTGCAGGGAAGAAACAGAGACACAGAGGTAGAGAACAAACGTATGGACACAAAGTGTGGGAAGCCATGGGGTGGTGGTGGTGGGATGAGTTGGGAGATTGGGATTGACCTGTATACATGTATATGCATAAAATACATAACTAATAATAACCTGCTGTATAAAAACATACATAAAATTGTATTTCAAAATTTAAAAAGAAAAAAATTTAAAACTAAAACAGAAAAACGTTCTTCCCGTCACACAGATGTATTTATAGGAATGAATTATTTCCATGCTTATATCTATAAATACCTAAAAGAGGAATAAAATCTAACTTGAACCACAAAAGAAAAAAAAAAACTGGAACCCACGAGCTATACAGAGGAAAACCGTATCAGGGCACTTGCTCCAGCGGTAAACAATTCTGAAATTGGTCAGAGGTGGGGAACCATCTCCCATACAGCCAGCAACCCACCACCCACGCAAGAAGCGTCCTCATTGCAAAGCTGGGGGACCGTGCCGAGGCATCTGTGAGTAAACATGAGCTGAGCCCCAGGCCAGTTGCTGCTGAACTGTTCCCACCCTTCCCAGGTAAAACACCTGAATATGTACAAGGGCTTGAAAGCCTAGAGGAAGGACCGTGGAGCCACACCAGCGACAGCACGCAGGCCAACTTGGTGCCTGCAGGCCAGCCAGGGTGGTCCTGGTCCCGGGAGCTCTTCCAGAAGCTTTCCATTGCCCTGCCTGAGATACCCCTCCTGTCCCGGCCCCCACTGCTTTTTTCCTTCCTCACCTCTGTCCGCAGAGAAATTCCAGCGGAAGGTATGGGTGACACATCCTCTTCTTTACAGGCAGCAGCATGGCAACTCCTGCAGAAAGGCCAGCAGAGCCCCACTCACACCGGGCCACCCACAAAGCTGTGGCCCCTCACTCCCTCCCACCAGCACAGCCCGAGACTGCTGACGGGGCAGAGAATATGGAGTCAGGCACAGCTTCAGGGGCTATTGCTGCCTGGAGCTCTGTTTATATTGACCTCAACGAGGCACACCTGGGGAGGGCGGGCCGGCAGGGTAAGGCTGCCCAGGTCAGCTAATCCACAACCCTCAGGGAATCACATTGTTGAAAATGGACCTCGCTAAGGCAGAATAGAAGCCAAGGGAAAAAAGGACACAATGCCATTTGCAGCACCGTAGATGAGTCTAGAAGTAATCACGTGACTTGTAGTAAGGCAGAAAGTGAAAGACACATATCATATCATATCACTTATAGGTGTTACCTAAAAATGGATACCAGGGCAGATATTTCCACGGAGAAGGGCAATCACAGATTCATTAAACAAACTTATGGTTCACCAATGGACAGGTGTGAGGATTGGTTTCATTACGATATCGGGGTTAACAGACATATACAAACACAGGTGACATATATAATCACCAAAGACCTACAGAATACCAAGAGAGGACTACTCAACATTCTGTCATAACGTACATGGGAAAAGGATCCCAGGAAGAACAGACATCTGTATATGTGTAAAAGAACCACATCTTCCACACCTACAGCAAGCCAAACATTGTAATCAAACTTGCTGTAATAAAAAATAAAATAATTACCTTAAAAACACGAACAAGAAGTAGTGAGACAAACTTGAGGGGCTTTCTCCTGGCACATTCCATTCTAAATTCCAATCTAGAACACCACTTCCACTGAGGCTCTGTTGCCCTAGTAACCAGATGTGGTAAGGGTGAACTGCTGCCACCTTGTGGCCGTTTCACACAACAGCAGCTTTAATCCCAGCGCTAATGGTCAGTTGATATTCAAAATCATTGCAGGCCTGTAAATGACACCTGCCCTGAAAACAAATCCTGGGGTCACATATCGACCAAAAAATTCAAAGCACGTCCATATTTCAAAACGACCGTTTCAAAAGGCATATTTTACGCACATTAGTGTTCTGCTTCTTTTCCTTTCTTTCCTTTTTTGTTAAAAAAAACGGGAATGGAAAAAGGCATCCCTCAGAATGGGCGAAAATCGTTGCAAACGAATCAATGGACAGAGGTTTAATCTCCAATATATATAAACAGCTCATGCAGCTTAATATTAAAAAAAACAAACAACCCAATACAAAAATGGGCAGAAGATCTAAAGAGACGTTTCTTCAAAGGAGACACAGAGATGGCCAAGACGCACATGAAAAGCTGCTCAACAGCACTAATTACTAGAGAAATGCAAATCAAAACTACAATGAGGTATCACCTCACACGTGTTAGAATCGGCATCATCAGAAAATCTACAAACAACCAATTCTGGGGAGGGTGTGGACAAAAGGAGCCCTCTTCCACTATTGGTGGGAATGTAAATTGATACAGTCACTATGGAGAACAGTATGGAGTTTCCTTAAAAAAACTAGAAATAGAATTACCATCTGATCCAGCAATCCCACTTCTGGGCATATACCCAGAGAAAACCGTAAATCAAAAAGGCACATTCACCACAATGTTCGTTGCAGCACTATTTACAATAGCCAGGTAATGGAAGCAACCTAAATGCCCACAGACAGATGAATGGATAAAGATGTGGTACATATATAAAATGGAATATTACTCGGCCATAAAAAGGAATGAAACTGGGTCATTTGTAGAGACATCGATGGATCGAGAGACTGTCATACAGAATGAAGTAAGTCAGAAAGAGGAAAACAAATATTGTATATTAATGCATATATGTGGAGCCTAAAAAATGGTACAGATGAACTGGTTTGCAGGGAAGAAATAGAGGCACAGAGGTAGAGAACAAACGTATGGACACCAAGTGTGGGAAGCCATGGGGTGGTGGTGGTGGGATGAGTTGGGAGATTGGGATTGACCTGTATACATGTATATGCATAAAATACATAACTAATAATAACCTGCTGTATAAAAACATAAATAAAATTGTATTTCAAAATTTAAAAAAAATAAAATTTAAAAATGAAACAGAAAAAAGTTCTTCCCGTCACACAGATGTATTTATAGGAATGAATTATTTCCATGCTTATATCTATAAATACATAAAAGAGGAATAATATCTAACTTGAACCACAAAAGAAAAAAAAACTGGAACCCACGAGCTATACAGAGGAAAACCGTATCAGGGCACTTGCTCCAGCGGTAAACAATTCTGAAATTGGTCAGAGGTGGGGAACCATCTCCCATACAGCCAGCAACCCACCACCCACGCAAGAAGCGTCCTCATTGCAAAGCTGGGGGACCGTGCCGAGGCATCTGTGAGTAAACATGAGCTGAGCCCCAGGCCAGCTGCTGCTGAACTGTTCCCACCCTTCCCAGGTAAAACACCTGAATATGTACAAGGGCTTGAAAGCCTAGAGGAAGGACCGTGGAGCCACACCAGCGACAGCACGCAGGATAACTTGGTGCCTGCAGGCCAGCCAGGGTGGTCCTGGCCCCGGGAGCTCTTCCGGAAGCTTTCCATTGCCCTGCCTGAGATACCCCTCCTGTCCCGGCCCCCACTGCTTTTTTCCTTCCTCACCTCTGTCCGCAGAGAAATTCCAGCGGAAGGTATGGGTGACACATCCTCTTCTTTACAGGCGGCAGCCTGGCAACTCCTGCAGAAAGGCCAGCAGAGCCCCACTCACACCGGGCCACCCACAAAGCTGTGGCCCCTCACTCCCTCCCACCAGCACAGCCCCGAGACTGCTGACGGGGCAGAGAATATGGAGTCAGGCACAGCTTCAGGGGCTATTGCTGCCTGGAGCTCTGTTTATATTGACCTCAACGAGGCACACCTGGGGAGGGCGGGCCGGCAGGGTAAGGCTGCCCAGGTCAGCTAATCCACAACCCTCAGGGAATCACATTGTTGAAAATGGACCTCGCTAAGGCAGAAGAGAAGCCAAGGGAAAAAAGGACACAATGCCATTTGCAGCACCGTAGATGAGTCTAGAAGTAATCACGTGACTTGTAGTAAGTCAGAAAGTGAAAGACACATATCATATCATATCACTTATAGGTGTTACCTAAAAATGGATACCAGGGCAGATATTTCCACGGAGAAGGGCAATCACAGATTCATTAAACAAACTTATGGTTCACCAATGGACAGGTGTGAGGATTGGTTTCATTACGATATCGGGGTTAACAGACATATACAAACACAGGTGACATATATAATCGCCAAAGACCTACAGAATACCAAGAGAGGACTACTCAACATTCTGTCATAACGTACATGGGAAAAGGATCCCAGGAAGAACAGACATCTGTATATGTGTAAAAGAACCACATCTTCCACACCTACAGCAAGCCAAGCATTGTAATCAAACTTGCAGTAATAAAAAATAAAATAATTACATTAAAAACACGAACAAGAAGTAGTGAGACAAACTTGAGGGGCTTTCTCCTGGCACATTCCGTTCTAAATTCCAATCTAGAACACCACTTCCACTGAGGCTCTGTTGCCCTAGTAACCAGATGTGGTAAGGGTGAACTGCTGCCACCTTGTGGCCGTTTCACACAACAGCAGCTTTAATCCCAGCGCTAATGGTCAGTTGATATTCAAAATCATTGCAGGCCTGTAAATGACACCTGCCCTGAAAACAAATCCTGGGGTCACATATCGACCAAAAAATTCAAAGCACGTCCATATTTCAAAACGACCGTTTCAAAAGGCATATTTTACGCACATTAGTGTTCTGCTTCTTTTCCTTTCTTTCCTTTTTTGTTAAAAAAAACGGGAATGGAAAAAGGCATCCCTCAGAATGGGCGAAAATCGTTGCAAACGAATCAATGGACAGAGGTTTAATCTCCAATATATATAAACAGCTCATGCAGCTTAATATTAAAAAAAACAAACAACCCAATACAAAAATGGGCAGAAGATCTAAAGAGACGTTTCTTCAAAGGAGACACAGAGATGGCCAAGACGCACATGAAAAGCTGCTCAACAGCACTAATTACTAGAGAAATGCAAATCAAAACTACAATGAGGTATCACCTCACACGTGTTAGAATCGGCATCATCAGAAAATCTACAAACAACCAATTCTGGGGAGGGTGTGGACAAAAGGAGCCCTCTTCCACTATTGGTGGGAATGTAAATTGATACAGTCACTATGGAGAACAGTATGGAGTTTCCTTAAAAAAACTAGAAATAGAATTACCATCTGATCCAGCAATCCCACTTCTGGGCATATACCCAGAGAAAACCGTAAATCAAAAAGGCACATTCACCACAATGTTCGTTGCAGCACTATTTACAATAGCCAGGTAATGGAAGCAACCTAAATGCCCACAGACAGATGAATGGATAAAGATGTGGTACATATATAAAATGGAATATTACTCGGCCATAAAAAGGAATGAAACTGGGTCATTTGTAGAGACATCGATGGATCGAGAGACTGTCATACAGAATGAAGTAAGTCAGAAAGAGGAAAGCAAATATTGTATATTAATGCATATATGTGGAGCCTAAAAAATGGTACAGATGAACTGGTTTGCAGGGAAGAAATAGAGGCACAGAGGTAGAGAACAAACGTATGGACACCAAGTGTGGGAAGCCATGGGGTGGTGGTGGTGGGATGAGTTGGGAGATTGGGATTGACCTGTATACATGTATATGCATAAAATACATAACTAATAATAACCTGCTGTATAAAAACATAAATAAAATTGTATTTCAAAATTTAAAAAAAATAAAATTTAAAAATGAAACAGAAAAAAGTTCTTCCCGTCACACAGATGTATTTATAGGAATGAATTATTTCCATGCTTATATCTATAAATACATAAAAGAGGAATAATATCTAACTTGAACCACAAAAGAAAAAAAAAAACTGGAACCCACGAGCTATACAGAGGAAAACCGTATCAGGGCACTTGCTCCAGCGGTAAACAATTCTGAAATTGGTCAGAGGTGGGGAACCATCTCCCATACAGCCAGCAACCCACCACCCACGCAAGAAGCGTCCTCATTGCAAAGCTGGGGGACCGTGCCGAGGCATCTGTGAGTAAACATGAGCTGAGCCCCAGGCCAGCTGCTGCTGAACTGTTCCCACCCTTCCCAGGTAAAACACCTGAATATGTACAAGGGCTTGAAAGCCTAGAGGAAGGACCGTGGAGCCACACCAGCGACAGCACGCAGGATAACTTGGTGCCTGCAGGCCAGCCAGGGTGGTCCTGGCCCCGGGAGCTCTTCCGGAAGCTTTCCATTGCCCTGCCTGAGATACCCCTCCTGTCCCGGCCCCCACTGCTTTTTTCCTTCCTCACCTCTGTCCGCAGAGAAATTCCAGCGGAAGGTATGGGTGACACATCCTCTTCTTTACAGGCGGCAGCCTGGCAACTCCTGCAGAAAGGCCAGCAGAGCCCCACTCACACCGGGCCACCCACAAAGCTGTGGCCCCTCACTCCCTCCCACCAGCACAGCCCCGAGACTGCTGACGGGGCAGAGAATATGGAGTCAGGCACAGCTTCAGGGGCTATTGCTGCCTGGAGCTCTGTTTATATTGACCTCAACGAGGCACACCTGGGGAGGGCGGGCCGGCAGGGTAAGGCTGCCCAGGTCAGCTAATCCACAACCCTCAGGGAATCACATTGTTGAAAATGGACCTCGCTAAGGCAGAAGAGAAGCCAAGGGAAAAAAGGACACAATGCCATTTGCAGCACCGTAGATGAGTCTAGAAGTAATCACGTGACTTGTAGTAAGTCAGAAAGTGAAACACACATATCATATCATATCACTTATAGGTGTTACCTAAAAATGGATACCAGGGCAGATATTTCCACGGAGAAGGGCAATCACAGATTCATTAAACAAACTTATGGTTCACCAATGGACAGGTGTGAGGATTGGTTTCATTACGATATCGGGGTTAACAGACATATACAAACACAGGTGACATATATAATCACCAAAGACCTACAGAATACCAAGAGAGGACTACTCAACATTCTGTCATAACGTACATGGGAAAAGGATCCCAGGAAGAACAGACATCTGTATATGTGTAAAAGAACCACATCTTCCACACCTACAGCAAGCCAAACATTGTAATCAAACTTGCTGTAATAAAAAATAAAATAATTACATTAAAAACACGAACAAGAAGTAGTGAGACAAACTTGAGGGGCTTTCTCCTGGCACATTCCATTCAAAATTCCAATCTAGAACACCACTTCCACTGAGGCTCTCTTGCCCTAGTAACCAGATTTGGTAAGGGTGAACTGCTGCCACCTTGTGGCCGTTTCACACAACAGCAGCTTTAATCCCAGCGCTAATGGTCAGTTGATATTCAAAATCATTGCAGGCCTGTAAATGACACCTGCCCTGAAAACAACACCTGGGGTCACATATCGACCAAAAAATTCAAAGCACGTCCATATTTCAAAACAACCGTTTCAAAAGGCATATTTTACGCACATTAGTGTTCTGCTTCTTTTCCTTTCTTTCCTTTTTTGTTAAAAAAAACGGGAATGGAAAAAGGCATCCCTCAGAATGGGCGAAAATCGTTGCAAACGAATCAATGGACAGAGGTTTAATCTCCAATATATATAAACAGCTCATGCAGCTTAATATTAAAAAAAACCAAAAACCCAATACAAAAATGGGCAGAAGATCTAAAGAGACGTTTCTTCAAAGGAGACACAGAGATGGCCAAGATGCACATGGAAAGCTGCTCAACAGCGCTAATTACTAGAGAAATGCAAATCAAAACTACAATGAGGTATCACCTCACACCTGTTACAATCGGCATCATCAGAAAATCTACAAACAACCAATTCTGGGGAGGGTGTGGACAAAAGGAGCCCTCTTCCACTATTGGTGGGAATGTAAATTGATACAGTCACTATGGAGAACAGTATGGAGTTTCCTTCAAAAAACTAGAAATAGAATTACCATCTGATCCAGCAATCCCACTTCTGGGCATATACCCAGAGAAAACCGTAAATCAAAAAGGCACATTCACCACAATGTTCGTTGCAGCACTATTTACAATAGCCAGGTAATGGAAGCAACCTAAATGCCCACAGACAGATGAATGGATAAAGATGTGGTACATATATAAAATGGAATATGACTCGGCCATAAAAAGGAATGAAACTGGGTCATTTGTAGAGACATCGATGGTTCAACAGACTGTCATACAGAATGAAGTAAGTCAGAAAGAGGAAAACAAATATTGTATATTAATGCATATATGTGGAGCCTAAAAAATGGTACAGATGAACTGGTTTGCAGGGAAGAAACAGAGACACAGAGGTAGAGAACAAACGTATGGACACAAAGTGTGGGAAGCCATGGGGTGGTGGTGGTGGGATGAGTTGGGAGATTGGGATTGACCTGTATACATGTATATGCATAAAATACATAACTAATAATAACCTGCTGTATAAAAACATACATAAAATTGTATTTCAAAATTTAAAAAGAAAAAAATTTAAAACTAAAACAGAAAAACGTTCTTCCCGTCACACAGATGTATTTATAGGAATGAATTATTTCCATGCTTATATCTATAAATACCTAAAAGAGGAATAAAATCTAACTTGAACCACAAAAGAAAAAAAAAAACTGGAACCCACGAGCTATACAGAGGAAAACCGTATCAGGGCACTTGCTCCAGCGGTAAACAATTCTGAAATTGGTCAGAGGTGGGGAACCATCTCCCATACAGCCAGCAACCCACCACCCACGCAAGAAGCGTCCTCATTGCAAAGCTGGGGGACCGTGCCGAGGCATCTGTGAGTAAACATGAGCTGAGCCCCAGGCCAGTTGCTGCTGAACTGTTCCCACCCTTCCCAGGTAAAACACCTGAATATGTACAAGGGCTTGAAAGCCTAGAGGAAGGACCGTGGAGCCACACCAGAGACAGCACGCAGGCCAACTTGGTGCCTGCAGGCCAGCCAGGGTGGTCCTGGTCCCGGGAGCTCTTCCAGAAGCTTTCCATTGCCCTGCCTGAGATACCCCTCCTGTCCCGGCCCCCACTGCTTTTTTCCTTCCTCACCTCTGTCCGCAGAGAAATTCCAGCGGAAGGTATGGGTGACACATCCTCTTCTTTACAGGCAGCAGCATGGCAACTCCTGCAGAAAGGCCAGCAGAGCCCCACTCACACCGGGCCACCCACAAAGCTGTGGCCCCTCACTCCCTCCCACCAGCACAGCCCGAGACTGCTGACGGGGCAGAGAATATGGAGTCAGGCACAGCTTCAGGGGCTATTGCTGCCTGGAGCTCTGTTTATATTGACCTCAACGAGGCACACCTGGGGAGGGCGGGCCGGCAGGGTAAGGCTGCCCAGGTCAGCTAATCCACAACCCTCAGGGAATCACATTGTTGAAAATGGACCTCGCTAAGGCAGAATAGAAGCCAAGGGAAAAAAGGACACAATGCCATTTGCAGCACCGTAGATGAGTCTAGAAGTAATCACGTGACTTGTAGTAAGGCAGAAAGTGAAAGACACATATCATATCATATCACTTATAGGTGTTACCTAAAAATGGATACCAGGGCAGATATTTCCACGGAGAAGGGCAATCACAGATTCATTAAACAAACTTATGGTTCACCAATGGACAGGTGTGAGGATTGGTTTCATTACGATATCGGGGTTAACAGACATATACAAACACAGGTGACATATATAATCACCAAAGACCTACAGAATACCAAGAGAGGACTACTCAACATTCTGTCATAACGTACATGGGAAAAGGATCCCAGGAAGAACAGACATCTGTATATGTGTAAAAGAACCACATCTTCCACACCTACAGCAAGCCAAACATTGTAATCAAACTTGCTGTAATAAAAAATAAAATAATTACCTTAAAAACACGAACAAGAAGTAGTGAGACAAACTTGAGGGGCTTTCTCCTGGCACATTCCATTCTAAATTCCAATCTAGAACACCACTTCCACTGAGGCTCTCTTGCCCTAGTAACCAGATGTGGTAAGGGTGAACTGCTGCCACCTTGTGGCCGTTTCACACAACAGCAGCTTTAATCCCAGCGCTAATGGTCAGTTGATATTCAAAATCATTGCAGGCCTGTAAATGACACCTGCCCTGAAAACAACTCCTGGGGTCACATATCGACCAAAAAATTCAAAGCACGTCCATATTTCAAAACAACCGTTTCAAAAGGCATATTTTACGCACATTAGTGTTCTGCTTCTTTTCCTTTCTTTCCTTTTTTGTTAAAAAAACGGGAATGGAAAAAGGCATCCCTCAGAATGGGCGAAAATCGTTGCAAACGAATCAATGGCCAGAGGTTTAATCTCCAATATATATAAACAGCTCATGCAGCTTAATATTAAAAAAAAACAAAAACCCAATACAAAAATGGGCAGAAGATCTAAAGAGACGTTTCTTCAAAGGAGACACAGAGATGGCCAAGATGCACATGGAAAGCTGCTCAACAGCGCTAATTACTAGAGAAATGCAAATCAAAACTACAATGAGGTATCACCTCACACCTGTTACAATCGGCATCATCAGAAAATCTACAAACAACCAATTCTGGGGAGGGTGTGGACAAAAGGAGCCGTCTTCCACTATTGGTGGGAATGTAAATTGATACAGTCACTATGGAGAACAGTATGGAGTTTCCTTAAAAAACCTAGAAATAGAATAACCATCTGATCCAGCAATCCCACTTCTGGGCATATACCCAGAGAAAACCGTAAATCAAAAAGGCACATTCACCACAATGTTCGTTGCAGCACTATTTACAATAGCCAGGTAATGGAAGCAACCTAAATGCCCACAGACAGATGAATGGATAAAGATGTGGTACATATATAAAATGGAATATTACTCGGCCATAAAAAGGAATGAAACTGGGTCATTTGTAGAGACATCGATGGATCGAGAGACTGTCATACAGAATGAAGTAAGTCAGAAAGAGGAAAACAAATATTGTATATTAATGCATATATGTGGAGCCTAAAAAATGGTACAGATGAACTGGTTTGCAGGGAAGAAACAGAGACACAGAGGTAGAGAACAAACGTATGGACACAAAGTGTGGGAAGCCATGGGGTGGTGGTGGTGGGATGAGTTGGGAGATTGGGATTGACCTGTATACATGTATATGCATAAAATACATAACTAATAATAACCTGCTGTATAAAAACATACATAAAATTGTATTTCAAAATTTAAAAAAAATAAAATTTAAAAATAAAACAGAAAAAAGTTCTTCCCGTCACACAGATGTATTTATAGGAATGAATTATTTCCATGCTTATATCTATAAATACCTAAAAGAGGAATAAAATCTAACTTGAACCACAAAAGAAAAAAAAAACTGGAACCCACGAGCTATACAGAGGAAAACACTATCAGGGCACTTGCTCCAGCGGTGAACAATTCTGAAATTGGTCAGAGGTGGGGAACCATCTCCCATAAAGCCAGCAACCCACCACCCACGCAAGAAGCGTCCTCATTGCAAAGCTGGGGGACCGTGCCGAGGCATCTGTGAGTAAACATGAGCTGAGTCCCAGGCCAGCTGCTGCTGAACTGTTCCCACCCTTCCCAGGTAAAACACCTGAATATGTTTAAGGGCTTGAAAGCCTAGAGGAAGGACCGTGGAGCCACACCAGCGACAGCACGCAGGATAAGTTGGTGCCTGCAGGCCAGCCAGGGTGGTCCTGGCCCCGGGAGCACTTCCGGAAGCTTTCCATTGCCCTGCCTGAGATACCCCTCCTGTCCCGGACCCCACTGCTTTTTTCCTTCCTCACCTCTGTCCGCAGAGAAATTCCAGCGGAAAGTATGGGTGACACATCCTCTTCTTTACACGCGGCCGCCTGGCAACTCCTGCAGAAAGGCCAGCGGAGCCCCACTCACACCGGGCCACCCACAAAGCTGTGGCCCCTCACTCCCTCCCACCAGCACAGCCCCGAGACTGCTGACGGGGCAGAGAATATGGAGTCAGGCACAGCTTCAGGGGCTATTGCTGCCTGGAGCTCTGTTTATATTGACCTCAACGAGGCACACCTGGGGAGGGCGGGCCGGCAGGGTAAGGCTGCCCAGGTCAGCTAATCCACAACCCTCAGGGAATCACATTGTTGAAAATGGACCTCGCTAAGGCAGAATAGAAGCCAAGGGAAAAAAGGACACAATGCCATTTGCAGCACCGTAGATGAGTCTAGAAGTAATCACGTGACTTGTAGTAAGTCAGAAAGTGAAAGACACATATCATATCATATCACTTATAGGTGTTACCTAAAAATGGATACCAGGGCAGATATTTCCATGGAGAAGGGCAATCACAGATTCATTAAACAAACTTATGGTTCACCAATGGACAGGTGTGAGGATTGGTTTCATTACGATATCGGGGTTAACAGACATATACAAACACAGGTGACATATATAATCACCAAAGACCTACAGAATACCAAGAGAGGACTACTCAACATTCTGTCATAACGTACATGGGAAAAGGATCCCAGGAAGAACAGACATCTGTATATGTGTAAAAGAACCACATCTTCCACACCTACAGCAAGCCAAACATTGTAATCAAACTTGCTGTAATAAAAAATGAAATAATTACATTAAAAACACGAACAAGAAGTAGTGAGACAAACTTGAGGGGCTTTCTCCTGGCACATTCCATTCTAAATTCCAATCTAGAACACCACTTCCACTGAGGCTCTCTTGCCCTAGTAACCAGATTTGGTAAGGGTGAACTGCTGCCACCTTGTGGCCGTTTCACACAACAGCAGCTTTAATCCCAGCGCTAATGGTCAGTTGATATTCAAAATCATTGCAGGCCTGTAAATGACACCTGCCCTGAAAACAACTCCTGGGGTCACATATCGACCAAAAAATTCAAAGCACGTCCATATTTCAAAACAACCGTTTCAAAAGGCATATTTTACGCACATTAGTGTTCTGCTTCTTTTCCTTTCTTTCCTTTTTTGTTAAAAAAAAACGGGAATGGAAAAAGGCATCCCTCAGAATGGGCGAAAATCGTTGCAAACGAATCAATGGACAGAGGTTTAATCTCCAATATATATAAACAGCTCATGCAGCTTAATATTAAAAAAAACCAAAAACCCAATACAAAAATGGGCAGAAGATCTAAAGAGACGTTTCTTCAAAGGAGACACAGAGATGGCCAAGATGCACATGGAAAGCTGCTCAACAGCGCTAATTACTAGAGAAATGCAAATCAAAACTACAATGAGGTATCACCTCACACCTGTTACAATCGGCATCATCAGAAAATCTACAAACAACCAATTCTGGGGAGGGTGTGGACAAAAGGAGCCGTCTTCCACTATTGGTGGGAATGTAAATTGATACAGTCACTATGGAGAACAGTATGGAGTTTCCTTAAAAAAACTAGAAATAGAATTACCATCTGATCCAGCAATCCCACTTCTGGGCATATACCCAGAGAAAACCGTATTTCAAAAAGGCACATTCACCACAATGTTCGTTGCAGCACTATTTACAATAGCCAGGTAATGGAAGCAACCTAAATGCCCACAGACAGATGAATGGATAAAGATGTGGTACATATATAAAATGGAATATTATTCGGCCATAAAAAGGAATGAAACTAGGTCATTTGTAGAGACATCGATGGATCGAGAGACTGTCATACAGAATGAAGTAAGTCAGAAAGAGGAAAACAAATATTGTATATTAATGCATATATGTGGAGCCTAAAAAATGGTACAGATGAACTGGTTTGCAGGGAAGAAACAGAGACACAGAGGTAGAGAACAAACGTATGGACACAAAGTGTGGGAAGCCATGGGGTGGTGGTGGTGGGATGAGTTGGGAGATTGGGATTGACCTGTATACATGTATATGCATAAAATACATAACTAATAATAACCTGCTGTATAAAAACATAAATAAAATTGTATTTCAAAATTTAAAAAAAATAAAATTTAAAAATAAAACAGAAAAAAGTTCTTCCCGTCACACAGATGTATTTATTGGAATGAATTATTTCCATGCTTATATCTATAAATACATAAAAGAGGAATAATATCTAACTTGAACCACAAAAGAAAAAAAAACTGGAACCCACGAGCTATACAGAGGAAAACACTATCAGGGCACTTGCTCCAGCGGTAAACAATTCTGAAATTGGTCAGAGGTGGGGAACCATCTCCCATACAGCCAGCAACCCACCACCCACGCAAGAAGCGTCCTCATTGCAAAGCTGGGGGACCGTGCCGAGGCATCTGTGAGTAAACATGAGCTGAGCCCCAGGCCAGCTGCTGCTGAACTGTTCCCACCCTTCCCAGGTAAAACACCTGAATATGTACAAGGGCTTGAAAGCCTAGAGGAAGGACCATGGAGCCACACCAGCGACAGCACGCAGGATAACTTGGTGCCTGCAGGCCAGCCAGGGTGGTCCTGGCCCCGGGAGCTCTTCCGGAAGCTTTCCATTGCCCTGCCTGAGATACCCCTCCTGTCCCGGCCCCCACTGCTTTTTTCCTTCCTCACCTCTGTCCGCAGAGAAATTCCAGCGGAAGGTATGGGTGACACATCCTCTTCTTTACAGGCGGCAGCCTGGGAACTCCTGCAGAAAGGCCAGCAGAGCCCCACTCACACCGGGCCACCCACAAAGCTGTGGCCCCTCACTCCCTCCCACCAGCACAGCCCCGAGACTGCTGACGGGGCAGAGAATATGGAGTCAGGCACAGCTTCAGGGGCTATTGCTGCCTGGAGCTCTGTTTATATTGACCTCAACGAGGCACACCTGGGGAGGGCGGGCCGGCAGGGTAAGGCTGCCCAGGTCAGCTAATCCACAACCCTCAGGGAATCACATTGTTGAAAATGGACCTCGCTAAGGCAGAATAGAAGCCAAGGGAAAAAAGGACACAATGCCATTTGCAGCACTGTAGATGAGTCTAGAAGTAATCACGTGACTTGTAGTAAGTCAGAAAGTGAAAGACACATATCATATCATATCACTTATAGGTGTTACCTAAAAATGGATACCAGGGCAGATATTTCCATAGAGAAGGGCAATCACAGATTCATTAAACAAACTTATGGTTCACCAATGGACAGGTGTGAGGATTGGTTTCATTACGATATCGGGGTTAACAGACATATACAAACACAGGTGACATATATAATCACCAAAGACCTACAGAATACCAAGAGAGGACTACTCAACATTCTGTCATAACGTACATGGGAAAAGGATCCCAGGAAGAACAGACATCTGTATATGTGTAAAAGAACCACATCTTCCACACCTACAGCAAGCCAAACATTGTAATCAAACTTGCTGTAATAAAAAATAAAATAATTACATTAAAAACACGAACAAGAAGTAGTGAGACAAACTTGAGGGGCTTTCTCCTGGCACATTCCATTCTAAATTCCAATCTAGAACACCACTTCCACTGAGGCTCTCTTGCCCTAGTAACCAGATTTGGTAAGGGTGAACTGCTGCCACCTTGTGGCCGTTTCACACAACAGCAGCTTTAATCCCAGCGCTAATGGTCAGTTGATATTCAAAATCATTGCAGGCCTGTAAATGACACCTGCCCTGAAAACAACTCCTGGGGTCACATATCGACCAAAAAATTCAAAGCACGTCCATATTTCAAAACAACCGTTTCAAAAGGCATATTTTACGCACATTAGTGTTCTGCTTCTTTTCCTTTCTTTCCTTTTTTGTTAAAAAAAAACGGGAATGGAAAAAGGCATCCCTCAGAATGGGCGAAAATCGTTGCAAACGAATCAATGGACAGAGGTTTAATCTCCAATATATATAAACAGCTCATGCAGCTTAATATTAAAAAAACCCAAAAACCCAATACAAAAATGGGCAGAAGATCTAAAGAGACGTTTCTTCAAAGGAGACACAGAGATGGCCAAGATGCACATGGAAAGCTGCTCAACAGCACTAATTACTAGAGAAATGCAAATCAAAACTACAATGAGGTATCACCTCACACCTGTTACAATCGGCATCATCAGAAAATCTACAAACAACCAATTCTGGGGAGGGTGTGGACAAAAGGAGCCGTCTTCCACTATTGGTGGGAATGTAAATTGATACAGTCACTATGGAGAACAGTATGGAGTTTCCTTAAAAAAACTAGAAATAGAATTACCATCTGATCCAGCAATCCCACTTCTGGGCATATACACAGAGAAAACCGTAAATCAAAAAGGCACATTCACCACAATGTTCGTTGCAGCACTATTTACAATAGCCAGGTAATGGAAGCAACCTAAATGCCCACAGACAGATGAATGGATAAACATGTGGTACATATATAAAATGGAATATTATTCGGCCATAAAAAGGAATGAAACTGGGTCATTTGTAGAGACATCGATGGATCGAGAGACTGTCATACAGAATGAAGTAAGTCAGAAAGAGGAAAACAAATATTGTATATTAATGCATATATGTGGAGCCTAAAAAATGGTACAGATGAACTGGTTTGCAGGGAAGAAACAGAGACACAGAGGTAGAGAACAAACGTATGGACACAAAGTGTGGGAAGCCATGGGGTGGTTGTGGTGGGATGAGTTGGGAGATTGGGATTGACCTGTATACATGTATATGCATAAAATACATAACTAATAATAACCTGCTGTATAAAAACATAAATAAAATTGTATTTCAAAATTTAAAAAAAATAAAATTTAAAAATAAAACAGAAAAAAGTTCTTCCCGTCACACAGATGTATTTATTGGAATGAATTATTTCCATGCTTATATCTATAAATACATAAAAGAGGAATAATATCTAACTTGAACCACAAAAGAAAAAAAAAACTGGAACCCACGAGCTATACAGAGGAAAACACTATCAGGGCACTTGCTCCAGCGGTAAACAATTCTGAAATTGGTCAGAGGTTGGAACCATCTCCCATACAGCCAGCAACCCACCACCCACGCAAGAAGCGTCCTCATTGCAAAGCTGGGGGACCGTGCCGAGGCATCTGTGAGTAAACATGAGCTGAGCCCCAGGCCAGCTGCTGCTGAACTGTTCCCACCCTTCCCAGGTAAAACACCTGAATATGTTTAAGGGCTTGAAAGCCTAGAGGAAGGACCGTGGAGCCACATCAGCGACAGCACGCAGGATAACTTGGTGCCTGCAGGCCAGCCAGGGTGGTCCTGGCCCCGGGAGCACTTCCGGAAGCTTTCCATTGCCCTGCCTGAGATACCCCTCCTGTCCCGGCCCCCACTGCTTTTTTCCTTCCTCACCTCTGTCCGGAGAGAAATTCCAGCGGAAGGTATGGGTGACACATCCTCTTCTTTACAGGCGGCAGCCTGGGAACTCCTGCAGAAAGGCCAGCAGAGCCCCACTCACACCGGGCCACCCACAAAGCTGTGGCCCCTCACTCCCTCCCACCAGCACAGCCCCGAGACTGCTGACGGGGCAGAGAATATGGAGTCAGGCACAGCTTCAGGGGCTATTGCTGCCTGGAGCTCTGTTTATATTGACCTCAACGAGGCACACCTGGGGAGGGCGGGCCGGCAGGGTAAGGCTGCCCAGGTCAGCTAATCCACAACCCTCAGGGAATCACATTGTTGAAAATGGACCTCGCTAAGGCAGAATAGAAGCCAAGGGAAAAAAGGACACAATGCCATTTGCAGCACCGTAGATGAGTCTAGAAGTAATCACGTGACTTGTAGTAAGTCAGAAAGTGAAAGACACATATCATATCATATCACTTATAGGTGTTACCTAAAAATGGATACCAGGGCAGATATTTCCATGGAGAAGGGCAATCACAGATTCATTAAACAAACTTATGGTTCACCAATGGACAGGTGTGAGGATTGGTTTCATTACGATATCGGGGTTAACAGACATATACAAACACAGGTGACATATATAATCACCAAAGACCTACAGAATACCAAGAGAGGACTACTCAACATTCTGTCATAACGTACATGGGAAAAGGATCCCAGGAAGAACAGACATCTGTATATGTGTAAAAGAACCACATCTTCCACACCTACAGCAAGCCAAACATTGTAATCAAACTTGCTGTAATAAAAAATAAAATAATTACATTAAAAACACGAACAAGAAGTAGTGAGACAAACTTGAGGGGCTTTCTCCTGGCACATTCCATTCTAAATTCCAATCTAGAACACCACTTCCACTGAGGCTCTCTTGCCCTAGTAACCAGATTTGGTAAGGGTGAACTGCTGCCACCTTGTGGCCGTTTCACACAACAGCAGCTTTAATCCCAGCGCTAATGGTCAGTTGATATTCAAAATCATTGCAGGCCTGTAAATGACACCTGCCCTGAAAACAACTCCTGGGGTCACATATCGACCAAAAAATTCAAAGCACGTCCATATTTCAAAACAACCGTTTCAAAAGGCATATTTTACGCACATTAGTGTTCTGCTTCTTTTCCTTTCTTTCCTTTTTTGTTAAAAAAAAACGGGAATGGAAAAAGGCATCCCTCAGAATGGGCGAAAATCGTTGCAAACGAATCAATGGACAGAGGTTTAATCTCCAATATATATAAACAGCTCATGCAGCTTAATATTAAAAAAAACCAAAAACCCAATACAAAAATGGGCAGAAGATCTAAAGAGACGTTTCTTCAAAGGAGACACAGAGATGGCCAAGATGCACATGGAAAGCTGCTCAACAGCGCTAATTACTAGAGAAATGCAAATCAAAACTACAATGAGGTATCACCTCACACCTGTTACAATCGGCATCATCAGAAAATCTACAAACAACCAATTCTGGGGAGGGTGTGGACAAAAGGAGCCGTCTTCCACTATTGGTGGGAATGTAAATTGATACAGTCACTATGGAGAACAGTATGGAGTTTCCTTAAAAAAACTAGAAATAGAATTACCATCTGATCCAGCAATCCCACTTCTGGGCATATACACAGAGAAAACCGTAAATCAAAAAGGCACATTCACCACAATGTTCGTTGCAGCACTATTTACAATAGCCAGGTAATGGAAGCAACCTAAATGCCCACAGACAGATGAATGGATAAAGATGTGGTACATATATAAAATGGAATATTATTCGGCCATAAAAAGGAATGAAACTAGGTCATTTGTAGAGACATCGATGGATCGAGAGACTGTCATACACAATGAAGTAAGTCAGAAAGAGGAAAACAAATATTGTATATTAATGCATATATGTGGAGCCTAAAAAATGGTACAGATGAACTGGTTTGCAGGGAAGAAACAGAGACACAGAGGTAGAGAACAAACGTATGGACACAAAGTGTGGGAAGCCATGGGGTGGTGGTGGTGGGATGAGTTGGGAGATTGGGATTGACCTGTATACATGTATATGCATAAAATACATAACTAATAATAACCTGCTGTATAAAAACATAAATAGAATTGTATTTCAAAATTTAAAAAAAATAAAATTTAAAAATAAAACAGAAAAAAGTTCTTCCCGTCACACAGATGTATTTATTGGAATGAATTATTTCCATGCTTATATCTATAAATACATAAAAGAGGAATAATATCTAACTTGAACCACAAAAGAAAAAAAAAACTGGAACCCACGAGCTATACAGAGGAAAACACTATCAGGGCACTTGCTCCAGCGGTAAACAATTCTGAAATTTGTCAGAGGTGGGGAACCATCTCCCATACAGCCAGCAACCCACCACCCACGCAAGAAGCGTCCTCATTGCAAAGCTGGGGGACCGTGCCGAGGCATCTGTGAGTAAACATGAGCTGAGCCCCAGGCCAGCTGCTGCTGAACTGTTCCCACCCTTCCCAGGTAAAACACCTGAATATGTACAAGGGCTTGAAAGCCTAGAGGAAGGACCGTGGAGCCACATCAGCGACAGCACGCAGGATAACTTGGTGCCTGCAGGCCAGCCAGGGTGGTCCTGGCCCCGGGAGCACTTCCGGAAGCTTTCCATTGCCCTGCCTGAGATACCCCTCCTGTCCCGGCCCCCACTGCTTTTTTCCTTCCTCACCTCTGTCCGCAGAGAAATTCCAGCGGAAGGTATGGGTGACACATCCTCTTCTTTACAGGCGGCAGCCTGGGAACTCCTGCAGAAAGGCCAGCAGAGCCCCACTCACACCGGGCCACCCACAAAGCTGTGGCCCCTCACTCCCTCCCACCAGCACAGCCCCGAGACTGCTGACGGGGCAGAGAATATGGAGTCAGGCACAGCTTCAGGGGCTATTGCTGCCTGGAGCTCTGTTTATATTGACCTCAACGAGGCACACCTGGGGAGGGCGGGCCGGCAGGGTAAGGCTGCCCAGGTCAGCTAATCCACAACCCTCAGGGAATCACATTGTTGAAAATGGACCTCGCTAAGGCAGAATAGAAGCCAAGGGAAAAAAGGACACAATGCCATTTGCAGCACCGTAGATGAGTCTAGAAGTAATCACGTGACTTGTAGTAAGTCAGAAAGTGAAAGACACATATCATATCATATCACTTATAGGTGTTACCTAAAAATGGATACCAGGGCAGATATTTCCATGGAGAAGGGCAATCACAGATTCATTAAACAAACTTATGGTTCACCAATGGACAGGTGTGAGGATTGGTTTCATTACGATATCGGGGTTAACAGACATATACAAACACAGGTGACATATATAATCACCAAAGACCTACAGAATACCAAGAGAGGACTACTCAACATTCTGTCATAACGTACATGGGAAAAGGATCCCAGGAAGAACAGACATCTGTATATGTGTAAAAGAACCACATCTTCCACACCTACAGCAAGCCAAACATTGTAATCAAACTTGCTGTAATAAAAAATAAAATAATTACATTAAAAACACGAACAAGAAGTAGTGAGACAAACTTGAGGGGCTTTCTCCTGGCACATTCCATTCTAAATTCCAATCTAGAACACCACTTCCACTGAGGCTCTCTTGCCCTAGTAACCAGATTTGGTAAGGGTGAACTGCTGCCACCTTGTGGCCGTTTCACACAACAGCAGCTTTAATCCCAGCGCTAATGGTCAGTTGATATTCAAAATCATTGCAGGCCTGTAAATGACACCTGCCCTGAAAACAACTCCTGGGGTCACATATCGACCAAAAAATTCAAAGCACGTCCATATTTCAAAACAACCGTTTCAAAAGGCATATTTTACGCACATTAGTGTTCTGCTTCTTTTCCTTTCTTTCCTTTTTTGTTAAAAAAAAACGGGAATGGAAAAAGGCATCCCTCAGAATGGGCGAAAATCGTTGCAAACGAATCAATGGACAGAGGTTTAATCTCCAATATATATAAACAGCTCATGCAGCTTAATATTAAAAAAAACCAAAAACCCAATACAAAAATGGGCAGAAGATCTAAAGAGACGTTTCTTCAAAGGAGACACAGAGATGGCCAAGATGCACATGGAAAGCTGCTCAACAGCGCTAATTACTAGAGAAATGCAAATCAAAACTACAATGAGGTATCACCTCACACCTGTTACAATCGGCATCATCAGAAAATCTACAAACAACCAATTCTGGGGAGGGTGTGGACAAAAGGAGCCCTCTTCCACTATTGGTGGGAATGTAAATTGATACAGTCACTATGGAGAACAGTATGGAGTTTCCTTAAAAAAAACTAGAAATAGAATTACCATCTGATCCAGCAATCCCACTTCTGGGCATATACACAGAGAAAACCGTAAATCAAAAAGGCACATTCACCACAATGTTCGTTGCAGCACTATTTACAATAGCCAGGTAATGGAAGCAACCTAAATGCCCACAGACAGATGAATGGATAAAGATGTGGTACATATATAAAATGGAATATTATTCGGCCATAAAAAGGAATGAAACTAGGTCATTTGTAGAGACATCGATGGATCGAGAGACTGTCATACACAATGAAGTAAGTCAGAAAGAGGAAAACAAATATTGTATATTAATGCATATATGTGGAGCCTAAAAAATGGTACAGATGAACTGGTTTGCAGGGAAGAAACAGAGACACAGAGGTAGAGAACAAACGTATGGACACAAAGTGTGGGAAGCCATGGGGTGGTGGTGGTGGGATGAGTTGGGAGATTGGGATTGACCTGTATACATGTATATGCATAAAATACATAACTAATAATAACCTGCTGTATAAAAACATAAATAGAATTGTATTTCAAAATTTAAAAAAAATAAAATTTAAAAATAAAACAGAAAAAAGTTCTTCCCGTCACACAGATGTATTTATTGGAATGAATTATTTCCATGCTTATATCTATAAATACATAAAAGAGGAATAATATCTAACTTGAACCACAAAAGAAAAAAAAAACTGGAACCCACGAGCTATACAGAGGAAAACACTATCAGGGCACTTGCTCCAGCGGTAAACAATTCTGAAATTGGTCAGAGGTGGGGAACCATCTCCCATACAGCCAGCAACCCACCACCCACGCAAGAAGCGTCCTCATTGCAAAGCTGGGGGACCGTGCCGAGGCATCTGTGAGTAAACATGAGCTGAGCCCCAGGCCAGCTGCTGCTGAACTGTTCCCACCCTTCCCAGGTAAAACACCTGAATATGTACAAGGGCTTGAAAGCCTAGAGGAAGGACCATGGAGCCACACCAGCGACAGCACGCAGGATAACTTGGTGCCTGCAGGCCAGCCAGGGTGGTCCTGGCCCCGGGAGCTCTTCCGGAAGCTTTCCATTGCCCTGCCTGAGATACCCCACCTGTCCCGGCCCCCACTGCTTTTTTCCTTCCTCACCTCTGTCCGCAGAGAAATTCCAGCGGAAGGTATGGGTGACACATCCTCTTCTTTACAGGCGGCAGCCTGGGAACTCCTGCAGAAAGGCCAGCAGAGCCCCACTCACACCGGGCCACCCACAAAGCTGTGGCCCCTCACTCCCTCCCACCAGCACAGCCCCGAGACTGCTGACGGGGCAGAGAATATGGAGTCAGGCACAGCTTCAGGGGCTATTGCTGCCTGGAGCTCTGTTTATATTGACCTCAACGAGGCACACCTGGGGAGGGCGGGCCGGCAGGGTAAGGCTGCCCAGGTCAGCTAATCCACAACCCTCAGGGAATCACATTGTTGAAAATGGACCTCGCTAAGGCAGAATAGAAGCCAAGGGAAAAAAGGACACAATGCCATTTGCAGCACCGTAGATGAGTCTAGAAGTAATCACGTGACTTGTAGTAAGTCAGAAAGTGAAAGACACATATCATATCATATCACTTATAGGTGTTACCTAAAAATGGATACCAGGGCAGATATTTCCATGGAGAAGGGCAATCACAGATTCATTAAACAAACTTATGGTTCACCAATGGACAGGTGTGAGGATTGGTTTCATTACGATATCGGGGTTAACAGACATATACAAACACAGGTGACATATATAATCACCAAAGACCTACAGAATACCAAGAGAGGACTACTCAACATTCTGTCATAACGTACATGGGAAAAGGATCCCAGGAAGAACAGACATCTGTATATGTGTAAAAGAACCACATCTTCCACACCTACAGCAAGCCAAACATTGTAATCAAACTTGCTGTAATAAAAAATAAAATAATTACATTAAAAACACGAACAAGAAGTAGTGAGACAAACTTGAGGGGCTTTCTCCTGGCACATTCCATTCTAAATTCCAATCTAGAACACCACTTCCACTGAGGCTCTCTTGCCCTAGTAACCAGATTTGGTAAGGGTGAACTGCTGCCACCTTGTGGCCGTTTCACACAACAGCAGCTTTAATCCCAGCGCTAATGGTCAGTTGATATTCAAAATCATTGCAGGCCTGTAAATGACACCTGCCCTGAAAACAACTCCTGGGGTCACATATCGACCAAAAAATTCAAAGCACGTCCATATTTCAAAACAACCGTTTCAAAAGGCATATTTTACGCACATTAGTGTTCTGCTTCTTTTCCTTTCTTTCCTTTTTTGTTAAAAAAAAACGGGAATGGAAAAAGGCATCCCTCAGAATGGGCGAAAATCGTTGCAAACGAATCAATGGACAGAGGTTTAATCTCCAATATATATAAACAGCTCATGCAGCTTAATATTAAAAAAAACCAAAAACCCAATACAAAAATGGGCAGAAGATCTAAAGAGACGTTTCTTCAAAGGAGACACAGAGATGGCCAAGATGCACATGGAAAGCTGCTCAACAGCGCTAATTACTAGAGAAATGCAAATCAAAACTACAATGAGGTATCACCTCACACCTGTTACAATCGGCATCATCAGAAAATCTACAAACAACCAATTCTGGGGAGGGTGTGGACAAAAGGAGCCCTCTTCCACTATTGGTGGGAATGTAAATTGATACAGTCACTATGGAGAACAGTATGGAGTTTCCTTAAAAAAAACTAGAAATAGAATTACCATCTGATCCAGCAATCCCACTTCTGGGCATATACACAGAGAAAACCGTAAATCAAAAAGGCACATTCACCACAATGTTCGTTGCAGCACTATTTACAATAGCCAGGTAATGGAAGCAACCTAAATGCCCACAGACAGATGAATGGATAAAGATGTGGTACATATATAAAATGGAATATTATTCGGCCATAAAAAGGAATGAAACTAGGTCATTTGTAGAGACATCGATGGATCGAGAGACTGTCATACACAATGAAGTAAGTCAGAAAGAGGAAAACAAATATTGTATATTAATGCATATATGTGGAGCCTAAAAAATGGTACAGATGAACTGGTTTGCAGGGAAGAAACAGAGACACAGAGGTAGAGAACAAACGTATGGACACAAAGTGTGGGAAGCCATGGGGTGGTGGTGGTGGGATGAGTTGGGAGATTGGGATTGACCTGTATACATGTATATGCATAAAATACATAACTAATAATAACCTGCTGTATAAAAACATAAATAGAATTGTATTTCAAAATTTAAAAAAAATAAAATTTAAAAATAAAACAGAAAAAAGTTCTTCCCGTCACACAGATGTATTTATTGGAATGAATTATTTCCATGCTTATATCTATAAATACATAAAAGAGGAATAATATCTAACTTGAACCACAAAAGAAAAAAAAAACTGGAACCCACGAGCTATACAGAGGAAAACACTATCAGGGCACTTGCTCCAGCGGTAAACAATTCTGAAATTGGTCAGAGGTGGGGAACCATCTCCCATACAGCCAGCAACCCACCACCCACGCAAGAAGCGTCCTCATTGCAAAGCTGGGGGACCGTGCCGAGGCATCTGTGAGTAAACATGAGCTGAGCCCCAGGCCAGCTGCTGCTGAACTGTTCCCACCCTTCCCAGGTAAAACACCTGAATATGTACAAGGGCTTGAAAGCCTAGAGGAAGGACCATGGAGCCACACCAGCGACAGCACGCAGGATAACTTGGTGCCTGCAGGCCAGCCAGGGTGGTCCTGGCCCCGGGAGCTCTTCCGGAAGCTTTCCATTGCCCTGCCTGAGATACCCCACCTGTCCCGGCCCCCACTGCTTTTTTCCTTCCTCACCTCTGTCCGCAGAGAAATTCCAGCGGAAGGTATGGGTGACACATCCTCTTCTTTACAGGCGGCAGCCTGGGAACTCCTGCAGAAAGGCCAGCAGAGCCCCACTCACACCGGGCCACCCACAAAGCTGTGGCCCCTCACTCCCTCCCACCAGCACAGCCCCGAGACTGCTGACGGGGCAGAGAATATGGAGTCAGGCACAGCTTCAGGGGCTATTGCTGCCTGGAGCTCTGTTTATATTGACCTCAACGAGGCACACCTGGGGAGGGCGGGCCGGCAGGGTAAGGCTGCCCAGGTCAGCTAATCCACAACCCTCAGGGAATCACATTGTTGAAAATGGACCTCGCTAAGGCAGAATAGAAGCCAAGGGAAAAAAGGACACAATGCCATTTGCAGCACCGTAGATGAGTCTAGAAGTAATCACGTGACTTGTAGTAAGTCAGAAAGTGAAAGACACATATCATATCATATCACTTATAGGTGTTACCTAAAAATGGATACCAGGGCAGATATTTCCATGGAGAAGGGCAATCACAGATTCATTAAACAAACTTATGGTTCACCAATGGACAGGTGTGAGGATTGGTTTCATTACGATATCGGGGTTAACAGACATATACAAACACAGGTGACATATATAATCACCAAAGACCTACAGAATACCAAGAGAGGACTACTCAACATTCTGTCATAACGTACATGGGAAAAGGATCCCAGGAAGAACAGACATCTGTATATGTGTAAAAGAACCACATCTTCCACACCTACAGCAAGCCAAACATTGTAATCAAACTTGCTGTAATAAAAAATAAAATAATTACATTAAAAACACGAACAAGAAGTAGTGAGACAAACTTGAGGGGCTTTCTCCTGGCACATTCCATTCTAAATTCCAATCTAGAACACCACTTCCACTGAGGCTCTCTTGCCCTAGTAACCAGATTTGGTAAGGGTGAACTGCTGCCACCTTGTGGCCGTTTCACACAACAGCAGCTTTAATCCCAGCGCTAATGGTCAGTTGATATTCAAAATCATTGCAGGCCTGTAAATGACACCTGCCCTGAAAACAACTCCTGGGGTCACATATCGACCAAAAAATTCAAAGCACGTCCATATTTCAAAACAACCGTTTCAAAAGGCATATTTTACGCACATTAGTGTTCTGCTTCTTTTCCTTTCTTTCCTTTTTTGTTAAAAAAAAACGGGAATGGAAAAAGGCATCCCTCAGAATGGGCGAAAATCGTTGCAAACGAATCAATGGACAGAGGTTTAATCTCCAATATATATAAACAGCTCATGCAGCTTAATATTAAAAAAAACCAAAAACCCAATACAAAAATGGGCAGAAGATCTAAAGAGACGTTTCTTCAAAGGAGACACAGAGATGGCCAAGATGCACATGGAAAGCTGCTCAACAGCGCTAATTACTAGAGAAATGCAAATCAAAACTACAATGAGGTATCACCTCACACCTGTTACAATCGGCATCATCAGAAAATCTACAAACAACCAATTCTGGGGAGGGTGTGGACAAAAGGAGCCCTCTTCCACTATTGGTGGGAATGTAAATTGATACAGTCACTATGGAGAACAGTATGGAGTTTCCTTAAAAAAAACTAGAAATAGAATTACCATCTGATCCAGCAATCCCACTTCTGGGCATATACACAGAGAAAACCGTAAATCAAAAAGGCACATTCACCACAATGTTCGTTGCAGCACTATTTACAATAGCCAGGTAATGGAAGCAACCTAAATGCCCACAGACAGATGAATGGATAAAGATGTGGTACATATATAAAATGGAATATTATTCGGCCATAAAAAGGAATGAAACTAGGTCATTTGTAGAGACATCGATGGATCGAGAGACTGTCATACACAATGAAGTAAGTCAGAAAGAGGAAAACAAATATTGTATATTAATGCATATATGTGGAGCCTAAAAAATGGTACAGATGAACTGGTTTGCAGGGAAGAAACAGAGACACAGAGGTAGAGAACAAACGTATGGACACAAAGTGTGGGAAGCCATGGGGTGGTGGTGGTGGGATGAGTTGGGAGATTGGGATTGACCTGTATACATGTATATGCATAAAATACATAACTAATAATAACCTGCTGTATAAAAACATAAATAGAATTGTATTTCAAAATTTAAAAAAAATAAAATTTAAAAATAAAACAGAAAAAAGTTCTTCCCGTCACACAGATGTATTTATTGGAATGAATTATTTCCATGCTTATATCTATAAATACATAAAAGAGGAATAATATCTAACTTGAACCACAAAAGAAAAAAAAAACTGGAACCCACGAGCTATACAGAGGAAAACACTATCAGGGCACTTGCTCCAGCGGTAAACAATTCTGAAATTGGTCAGAGGTGGGGAACCATCTCCCATACAGCCAGCAACCCACCACCCACGCAAGAAGCGTCCTCATTGCAAAGCTGGGGGACCGTGCCGAGGCATCTGTGAGTAAACATGAGCTGAGCCCCAGGCCAGCTGCTGCTGAACTGTTCCCACCCTTCCCAGGTAAAACACCTGAATATGTACAAGGGCTTGAAAGCCTAGAGGAAGGACCATGGAGCCACACCAGCGACAGCACGCAGGATAACTTGGTGCCTGCAGGCCAGCCAGGGTGGTCCTGGCCCCGGGAGCTCTTCCGGAAGCTTTCCATTGCCCTGCCTGAGATACCCCACCTGTCCCGGCCCCCACTGCTTTTTTCCTTCCTCACCTCTGTCCGCAGAGAAATTCCAGCGGAAGGTATGGGTGACACATCCTCTTCTTTACAGGCGGCAGCCTGGGAACTCCTGCAGAAAGGCCAGCAGAGCCCCACTCACACCGGGCCACCCACAAAGCTGTGGCCCCTCACTCCCTCCCACCAGCACAGCCCCGAGACTGCTGACGGGGCAGAGAATATGGAGTCAGGCACAGCTTCAGGGGCTATTGCTGCCTGGAGCTCTGTTTATATTGACCTCAACGAGGCACACCTGGGGAGGGCGGGCCGGCAGGGTAAGGCTGCCCAGGTCAGCTAATCCACAACCCTCAGGGAATCACATTGTTGAAAATGGACCTCGCTAAGGCAGAATAGAAGCCAAGGGAAAAAAGGACACAATGCCATTTGCAGCACCGTAGATGAGTCTAGAAGTAATCACGTGACTTGTAGTAAGTCAGAAAGTGAAAGACACATATCATATCATATCACTTATAGGTGTTACCTAAAAATGGATACCAGGGCAGATATTTCCATGGAGAAGGGCAATCACAGATTCATTAAACAAACTTATGGTTCACCAATGGACAGGTGTGAGGATTGGTTTCATTACGATATCGGGGTTAACAGACATATACAAACACAGGTGACATATATAATCACCAAAGACCTACAGAATACCAAGAGAGGACTACTCAACATTCTGTCATAACGTACATGGGAAAAGGATCCCAGGAAGAACAGACATCTGTATATGTGTAAAAGAACCACATCTTCCACACCTACAGCAAGCCAAACATTGTAATCAAACTTGCTGTAATAAAAAATAAAATAATTACATTAAAAACACGAACAAGAAGTAGTGAGACAAACTTGAGGGGCTTTCTCCTGGCACATTCCATTCTAAATTCCAATCTAGAACACCACTTCCACTGAGGCTCTCTTGCCCTAGTAACCAGATTTGGTAAGGGTGAACTGCTGCCACCTTGTGGCCGTTTCACACAACAGCAGCTTTAATCCCAGCGCCAATGGTCAGTTGATATTCAAAATCATTGCAGGCCTGTAAATGACACCTGCCCTGAAAACAACTCCTGGGGTCACATATCGACCAAAAAATTCAAAGCACGTCCATATTTCAAAACAACCGTTTCAAAAGGCATATTTTACGCACATTAGTGTTCTGCTTCTTTTCCTTTCTTTCCTTTTTTGTTAAAAAAAAACGGGAATGGAAAAAGGCATCCCTCAGAATGGGCGAAAATCGTTGCAAACGAATCAATGGACAGAGGTTTAATCTCCAATATATATAAACAGCTCATGCAGCTTAATATTAAAAAAAACCAAAAACCCAATACAAAAATGGGCAGAAGATCTAAAGAGACGTTTCTTCAAAGGAGACACAGAGATGGCCAAGATGCACATGGAAAGCTGCTCAACAGCGCTAATTACTAGAGAAATGCAAATCAAAACTACAATGAGGTATCACCTCACACCTGTTACAATCGGCATCATCAGAAAATCTACAAACAACCAATTCTGGGGAGGGTGTGGACAAAAGGAGCCGTCTTCCACTATTGGTGGGAATGTAAATTGATACAGTCACTATGGAGAACAGTATGGAGTTTCCTTAAAAAAACTAGAAATAGAATTACCATCTGATCCAGCAATCCCACTTCTGGGCATATACACAGAGAAAACCGTAAATCAAAAAGGCACATTCACCACAATGTTCGTTGCAGCACTATTTACAATAGCCAGGTAATGGAAGCAACCTAAATGCCCACAGACAGATGAATGGATAAACATGTGGTACATATATAAAATGGAATATTATTCGGCCATAAAAAGGAATGAAACTGGGTCATTTGTAGAGACATCGATGGATCGAGAGACTGTCATACAGAATGAAGTAAGTCAGAAAGAGGAAAACAAATATTGTATATTAATGCATATATGTGGAGCCTAAAAAATGGTACAGATGAACTGGTTTGCAGGGAAGAAACAGAGACACAGAGGTAGAGAACAAACGTATGGACACAAAGTGTGGGAAGCCATGGGGTGGTGGTGGTGGGATGAGTTGGGAGATTGGGATTGACCTGTATACATGTATATGCATAAAATACATAACTAATAATAACCTGCTGTATAAAAACATACATAAAATTGTATTTCAAAATTTAAAAAAAATAAAATTTAAAAATAAAACAGAAAAAAGTTCTTCCCGTCACACAGATGTATTTATTGGAATGAATTATTTCCATGCTTATATCTATAAATACATAAAAGAGGAATAATATCTAACTTGAACCACAAAAGAAAAAAAAACTGGAACCCACGAGCTATACAGAGGAAAACACTATCAGGGCACTTGCTCCAGCGGTAAACAATTCTGAAATTGGTCAGAGGTGGGGAACCATCTCCCATACAGCCAGCAACCCACCACCCACGCAAGAAGCGTCCTCATTGCAAAGCTGGGGGACCGTGCCGAGGCATCTGTGAGTAAACATGAGCTGAGCCCCAGGCCAGCTGCTGCTGAACTGTTCCCACCCTTCCCAGGTAAAACACCTGAATATGTACAAGGGCTTGAAAGCCTAGAGGAAGGACCATGGAGCCACACCAGCGACAGCACGCAGGATAACTTGGTGCCTGCAGGCCAGCCAGGGTGGTCCTGGCCCCGGGAGCTCTCCCGGAAGCTTTCCATTGCCCTGCCTGAGATACCCCTCCTGTCCCGGCCCCCACTGCTTTTTTCCTTCCTCACCTCTGTCCGCAGAGAAATTCCAGCGGAAGGTATGGGTGACACATCCTCTTCTTTACAGGCGGCAGCCTGGGAACTCCTGCAGAAAGGCCAGCAGAGCCCCACTCACACCGGGCCACCCACAAAGCTGTGGCCCCTCACTCCCTCCCACCAGCACAGCCCCGAGACTGCTGACGGGGCAGAGAATATGGAGTCAGGCACAGCTTCAGGGGCTATTGCTGCCTGGAGCTCTGTTTATATTGACCTCAACGAGGCACACCTGGGGAGGGCGGGCCGGCAGGGTAAGGCTGCCCAGGTCAGCTAATCCACAACCCTCAGGGAATCACATTGTTGAAAATGGACCTCGCTAAGGCAGAATAGAAGCCAAGGGAAAAAAGGACACAATGCCATTTGCAGCACCGTAGATGAGTCTAGAAGTAATCACGTGACTTGTAGTAAGTCAGAAAGTGAAACACACATATCATATCATATCACTTATAGGTGTTACCTAAAAATGGATACCAGGGCAGATATTTCCATGGAGAAGGGCAATCACAGATTCATTAAACAAACTTATGGTTCACCAATGGACAGGTGTGAGGATTGGTTTCATTACGATATCGGGGTTAACAGACATATACAAACACAGGTGACATATATAATCACCAAAGACCTACAGAATACCAAGAGAGGACTACTCAACATTCTGTCATAACGTACATGGGAAAAGGATCCCAGGAAGAACAGACATCTGTATATGTGTAAAAGAACCACATCTTCCACACCTACAGCAAGCCAAACATTGTAATCAAACTTGCTGTAATAAAAAATAAAATAATTACATTAAAAACACGAACAAGAAGTAGTGAGACAAACTTGAGGGGCTTTCTCCTGGCACATTCCATTCTAAATTCCAATCTAGAACACCACTTCCACTGAGGCTCTCTTGCCCTAGTAACCAGATTTGGTAAGGGTGAACTGCTGCCACCTTGTGGCCGTTTCACACAACAGCAGCTTTAATCCCAGCGCTAATGGTCAGTTGATATTCAAAATCATTGCAGGCCTGTAAATGACACCTGCCCTGAAAACAACTCCTGGGGTCACATATCGACCAAAAAATTCAAAGCACGTCCATATTTCAAAACAACCGTTTCAAAAGGCATATTTTACGCACATTAGTGTTCTGCTTCTTTTCCTTTCTTTCCTTTTTTGTTAAAAAAAAACGGGAATGGAAAAAGGCATCCCTCAGAATGGGCGAAAATCGTTGCAAACGAATCAATGGACAGAGGTTTAATCTCCAATATATATAAACAGCTCATGCAGCTTAATATTAAAAAAAACCAAAAACCCAATACAAAAATGGGCAGAAGATCTAAAGAGACGTTTCTTCAAAGGAGACACAGAGATGGCCAAGATGCACATGGAAAGCTGCTCAACAGCACTAATTACTAGAGAAATGCAAATCAAAACTACAATGAGGTATCACCTCACACCTGTTACAATCGGCATCATCAGAAAATCTACAAACAACCAATTCTGGGGAGGGTGTGGACAAAAGGAGCCGTCTTCCACTATTGGTGGGAATGTAAATTGATACAGTCACTATGGAGAACAGTATGGAGTTTCCTTAAAAGAACTAGAAATAGAATTACCATCTGATCCAGCAATCCCACTTCTGGGCATATACACAGAGAAAACCGTAAATCAAAAAGGCACATTCACCACAATGTTCGTTGCAGCACTATTTACAATAGCCAGGTAATGGAAGCAACCTAAATGCCCACAGACAGATGAATGGATAAACATGTGGTACATATATAAAATGGAATATTATTCGGCCATAAAAAGGAATGAAACTGGGTCATTTGTAGAGACATCTATGGATCGAGAGACTGTCATACAGAATGAAGTAAGTCAGAAAGAGGAAAACAAATATTGTATATTAATGCATATATGTGGAGCCTAAAAAATGGTACAGATGAACTGGTTTGCAGGGAAGAAACAGAGACACAGAGGTAGAGAACAAACGTATGGACACAAAGTGTGGGAAGCCATGGGGTGGTTGTGGTGGGATGAGTTGGGAGATTGGGATTGACCTGTATACATGTATATGCATAAAATACATAACTAATAATAACCTGCTGTATAAAAACATAAATAAAATTGTATTTCAAAATTTAAAAAAAATAAAATTTAAAAATAAAACAGAAAAAAGTTCTTCCCGTCACACAGATGTATTTATTGGAATGAATTATTTCCATGCTTATATCTATAAATACATAAAAGAGGAATAATATCTAACTTGAACCACAAAAGAAAAAAAAAAACTGGAACCCACGAGCTATACAGAGGAAAACACTATCAGGGCACTTGCTCCAGCGGTAAACAATTCTGAAATTGGTCAGAGGTGGGGAACCATCTCCCATACAGCCAGCAACCCACCACCCACGCAAGAAGCGTCCTCATTGCAAAGCTGGGGGACCGTGCCGAGGCATCTGTGAGTAAACATGAGCTGAGTCCCAGGCCAGCTGCTGCTGAACTGTTCCCACCCTTCCCAGGTAAAACACCTGAATATGTTTAAGGGCTTGAAAGCCTAGAGGAAGGACCGTGGAGCCACATCAGCGACAGCACGCAGGATAACTTGGTGCCTGCAGGCCAGCCAGGGTGGTCCTGGCCCCGGGAGCTCTTCCGGAAGCTTTCCATTGCCCTGCCTGAGATACCCCTCCTGTCCCGGCCCCCACTGCTTTTTTCCTTCCTCACCTCTGTCCGGAGAGAAATTCCAGCGGAAGGTATGGGTGACACATCCTCTTCTTTACAGGCGGCAGCCTGGGAACTCCTGCAGAAAGGCCAGCAGAGCCCCACTCACACCGGGCCACCCACAAAGCTGTGGCCCCTCACTCCCTCCCACCAGCACAGCCCCGAGACTGCTGACGGGGCAGAGAATATGGAGTCAGGCACAGCTTCAGGGGCTATTGCTGCCTGGAGCTCTGTTTATATTGACCTCAACGAGGCACACCTGGGGAGGGCGGGCCGGCAGGGTAAGGCTGCCCAGGTCAGCTAATCCACAACCCTCAGGGAATCACATTGTTGAAAATGGACCTCGCTAAGGCAGAATAGAAGCCAAGGGAAAAAAGGACACAATGCCATTTGCAGCACCGTAGATGAGTCTAGAAGTAATCACGTGACTTGTAGTAAGTCAGAAAGTGAAACACACATATCATATCATATCACTTATAGGTGTTACCTAAAAATGGATACCAGGGCAGATATTTCCATGGAGAAGGGCAATCACAGATTCATTAAACAAACTTATGGTTCACCAATGGACAGGTGTGAGGATTGGTTTCATTACGATATCGGGGTTAACAGACATATACAAACACAGGTGACATATATAATCACCAAAGACCTACAGAATACCAAGAGAGGACTACTCAACATTCTGTCATAACGTACATGGGAAAAGGATCCCAGGAAGAACAGACATCTGTATATGTGTAAAAGAACCACATCTTCCACACCTACAGCAAGCCAAACATTGTAATCAAACTTGCTGTAATAAAAAATAAAATAATTACATTAAAAACACGAACAAGAAGTAGTGAGACAAACTTGAGGGGCTTTCTCCTGGCACATTCCATTCTAAATTCCAATCTAGAACACCACTTCCACTGAGGCTCTCTTGCCCTAGTAACCAGATTTGGTAAGGGTGAACTGCTGCCACCTTGTGGCCGTTTCACACAACAGCAGCTTTAATCCCAGCGCTAATGGTCAGTTGATATTCAAAATCATTGCAGGCCTGTAAATGACACCTGCCCTGAAAACAACTCCTGGGGTCACATATCGACCAAAAAATTCAAAGCACGTCCATATTTCAAAACAACCGTTTCAAAAGGCATATTTTACGCACATTAGTGTTCTGCTTCTTTTCCTTTCTTTCCTTTTTTGTTAAAAAAAAACGGGAATGGAAAAAGGCATCCCTCAGAATGGGCGAAAATCGTTGCAAACGAATCAATGGACAGAGGTTTAATCTCCAATATATATAAACAGCTCATGCAGCTTAATATTAAAAAAAACCAAAAACCCAATACAAAAATGGGCAGAAGATCTAAAGAGACGTTTCTTCAAAGGAGACACAGAGATGGCCAAGATGCACATGGAAAGCTGCTCAACAGCGCTAATTACTAGAGAAATGCAAATCAAAACTACAATGAGGTATCACCTCACACCTGTTACAATCGGCATCATCAGAAAATCTACAAACAACCAATTCTGGGGAGGGTGTGGACAAAAGGAGCCGTCTTCCACTATTGGTGGGAATGTAAATTGATACAGTCACTATGGAGAACAGTATGGAGTTTCCTTAAAAAAACTAGAAATAGAATTACCATCTGATCCAGCAATCCCACTTCTGGGCATATACACAGAGAAAACCGTATTTCAAAAAGGCACATTCACCACAATGTTCGTTGCAGCACTATTTACAATAGCCAGGTAATGGAAGCAACCTAAATGCCCACAGACAGATGAATGGATAAAGATGTGGTACATATATAAAATGGAATATTATTCGGCCATAAAAAGGAATGAAACTAGGTCATTTGTAGAGACATCGATGGATCGAGAGACTGTCATACAGAATGAAGTAAGTCAGAAAGAGGAAAACAAATATTGTATATTAATGCATATATGTGGAGCCTAAAAAATGGTACAGATGAACTGGTTTGCAGGGAAGAAACAGAGACACAGAGGTAGAGAACAAACGTATGGACACAAAGTGTGGGAAGCCATGGGGTGGTGGTGGTGGGATGAGTTTGGAGATTGGGATTGACCTGTATACATGTATATGCATAAAATACATAACTAATAATAACCTGCTGTATAAAAACATAAATAAAATTGTATTTCAAAATTTAAAAAAAATAAAATTTAAAAATAAAACAGAAAAAAGTTCTTCCCGTCACACAGATGTATTTATTGGAATGAATTATTTCCATGCTTATATCTATAAATACATAAAAGAGGAATAATATCTAACTTGAACCACAAAAGAAAAAAAAACTGGAACCCACGAGCTATACAGAGGAAAACACTATCAGGGCACTTGCTCCAGCGGTAAACAATTCTGAAATTGGTCAGAGGTGGGGAACCATCTCCCATACAGCCAGCAACCCACCACCCACGCAAGAAGCGTCCTCATTGCAAAGCTGGGGGACCGTGCCGAGGCATCTGTGAGTAAACATGAGCTGAGCCCCAGGCCAGCTGCTGCTGAACTGTTCCCACCCTTCCCAGGTAAAACACCTGAATATGTACAAGGGCTTGAAAGCCTAGAGGAAGGACCATGGAGCCACACCAGCGACAGCACGCAGGATAACTTGGTGCCTGCAGGCCAGCCAGGGTGGTCCTGGCCCCGGGAGCTCTTCCGGAAGCTTTCCATTGCCCTGCCTGAGATACCCCTCCTGTCCCGGCCCCCACTGCTTTTTTCCTTCCTCACCTCTGTCCGCAGAGAAATTCCAGCGGAAGGTATGGGTGACACATCCTCTTCTTTACAGGCGGCAGCCTGGGAACTCCTGCAGAAAGGCCAGCAGAGCCCCACTCACACCGGGCCACCCACAAAGCTGTGGCCCCTCACTCCCTCCCACCAGCACAGCCCCGAGACTGCTGACGGGGCAGAGAATATGGAGTCAGGCACAGCTTCAGGGGCTATTGCTGCCTGGAGCTCTGTTTATATTGACCTCAACGAGGCACACCTGGGGAGGGCGGGCCGGCAGGGTAAGGCTGCCCAGGTCAGCTAATCCACAACCCTCAGGGAATCACATTGTTGAAAATGGACCTCGCTAAGGCAGAATAGAAGCCAAGGGAAAAAAGGACACAATGCCATTTGCAGCACTGTAGATGAGTCTAGAAGTAATCACGTGACTTGTAGTAAGTCAGAAAGTGAAAGACACATATCATATCATATCACTTATAGGTGTTACCTAAAAATGGATACCAGGGCAGATATTTCCATGGAGAAGGGCAATCACAGATTCATTAAACAAACTTATGGTTCACCAATGGACAGGTGTGAGGATTGGTTTCATTACGATATCGGGGTTAACAGACATATACAAACACAGGTGACATATATAATCACCAAAGACCTACAGAATACCAAGAGAGGACTACTCAACATTCTGTCATAACGTACATGGGAAAAGGATCCCAGGAAGAACAGACATCTGTATATGTGTAAAAGAACCACATCTTCCACACCTACAGCAAGCCAAACATTGTAATCAAACTTGCTGTAATAAAAAATAAAATAATTACATTAAAAACACGAACAAGAAGTAGTGAGACAAACTTGAGGGGCTTTCTCCTGGCACATTCCATTCTAAATTCCAATCTAGAACACCACTTCCACTGAGGCTCTCTTGCCCTAGTAACCAGATTTGGTAAGGGTGAACTGCTGCCACCTTGTGGCCGTTTCACACAACAGCAGCTTTAATCCCAGCGCTAATGGTCAGTTGATATTCAAAATCATTGCAGGCCTGTAAATGACACCTGCCCTGAAAACAACTCCTGGGGTCACATATCGACCAAAAAATTCAAAGCACGTCCATATTTCAAAACAACCGTTTCAAAAGGCATATTTTACGCACATTAGTGTTCTGCTTCTTTTCCTTTCTTTCCTTTTTTGTTAAAAAAAAACGGGAATGGAAAAAGGCATCCCTCAGAATGGGCGAAAATCGTTGCAAACGAATCAATGGACAGAGGTTTAATCTCCAATATATATAAACAGCTCATGCAGCTTAATATTAAAAAAACCCAAAAACCCAATACAAAAATGGGCAGAAGATCTAAAGAGACGTTTCTTCAAAGGAGACACAGAGATGGCCAAGATGCACATGGAAAGCTGCTCAACAGCACTAATTACTAGAGAAATGCAAATCAAAACTACAATGAGGTATCACCTCACACCTGTTACAATCGGCATCATCAGAAAATCTACAAACAACCAATTCTGGGGAGGGTGTGGACAAAAGGAGCCGTCTTCCACTATTGGTGGGAATGTAAATTGATACAGTCACTATGGAGAACAGTATGGAGTTTCCTTAAAAAAACTAGAAATAGAATTACCATCTGATCCAGCAATCCCACTTCTGGGCATATACACAGAGAAAACCGTAAATCAAAAAGGCACATTCACCACAATGTTCGTTGCAGCACTATTTACAATAGCCAGGTAATGGAAGCAACCTAAATGCCCACAGACAGATGAATGGATAAACATGTGATACATATATAAAATGGAATATTATTCGGCCATAAAAAGGAATGAAACTGGGTCATTTGTAGAGACATCGATGGATCGAGAGACTGTCATACAGAATGAAGTAAGTCAGAAAGAGGAAAACAAATATTGTATATTAATGCATATATGTGGAGCCTAAAAAATGGTACAGATGAACTGGTTTGCAGGGAAGAAACAGAGACACAGAGGTAGAGAACAAACGTATGGACACAAAGTGTGGGAAGCCATGGGGTGGTTGTGGTGGGATGAGTTGGGAGATTGGGATTGACCTGTATACATGTATATGCATAAAATACATAACTAATAATAACCTGCTGTATAAAAACATAAATAAAATTGTATTTCAAAATTTAAAAAAAATAAAATTTAAAAATAAAACAGAAAAAAGTTCTTCCCGTCACACAGATGTATTTATTGGAATGAATTATTTCCATGCTTATATCTATAAATACATAAAAGAGGAATAATATCTAACTTGAACCACAAAAGAAAAAAAAAACTGGAACCCACGAGCTATACAGAGGAAAACCCTATCAGGGCACTTGCTCCAGCGGTAAACAATTCTGAAATTGGTCAGAGGTGGGGAACCATCTCCCATACAGCCAGCAACCCAACACCCACGCAAGAAGCGTCCTCATTGCAAAGCTGGGGGACCGTGCCGAGGCATCTGTGAGTAAACATGAGCTGAGCCCCAGGCCAGCTGCTGCTGAACTGTTCCCACCCTTCCCAGGTAAAACACCTGAATATGTACAAGGGCTTGAAAGCCTAGAGGAAGGACCATGGAGCCACACCAGCGACAGCACGCAGGCCAACTTGGTGCCTGCAGGCCAGCCAGGGTGGTCCTTGCCTCGGGCGCTCTTCCGGAAGCTTTCTATTGCCCTGCCTGAGATACCCCTCCTGTCCCGGCCCCCACTGCTTTTTTCCTTCCTCACCTCTGTCCGGAGAGAAATTCCAGCGGAAGGTATGGGTGACACATCCTCTTCTTGACAGGCGGCAGCATTTCAACTCCTGCAGATAGGCCAGCAGAACCCCACTCACACCGGGCCACCCACAAAGCTGTGGCCCCTCACTCCCTCCCACCAGCACAGCCCCGAGACTGCTGATGGGGCAGAGAATATGGAGTCAGGCACAGCTTCAGGGGCTATTGCTGCCTGGAGCTCTGTTTATATTGACCTCAACGAGGCACACCTGGGGAGGGCGGGCCGGCAGGTTAAGGCTGCCCAGGTCAGCTAATCCTCAACCCTCAGGGAATCACATTGTTGAAAATGGACCTCGCTAAGGCAGAATAGAAGCCAAGGGAAAAAAGGACACAATGCTATTTGCAGCACCGTAGTTGAGTCTAGAAGTAATCACGTGACTTGTAGTAAGTCAGAAAGTGAAAGACACATATCATATCATATCACTTATAGGTGTTACCTAAAAATGGATACCAGGGCAGATATTTCCACGGAGAAGGGCAATCACAGATTCATTAAACAAACTTATGGTTCACCAATGGACAGGTGTGAGGATTGGTTTCATTACGATATCGGGGTTAACAGACATATACAAACACAGGTGACATATATAATCACCAAAGACCTACAGAATACCGAGAGGACTACTCAACATTCTGTCATAACGTACATGGGAAAAGGATCCCAGGAAGAACAGACATCTGTATATGTGTAAAAGAACCACATCTTCCACACCTACAACAAGCCAAACATTGTAATCAAACTTGCAGTAATAAAAAATAAAATAATTACATTAAAAACATGAACAAGAAGTAGTGAGACAAACTTGAGTGGCTTTCTCCTGGCACATTCCATTCTAAATTCCAATCAAGAACACCAGTTCCACTGAGGCTCTCTTGCCCTAGTAACCAGATTTGGTAAGGGTGAACTGCTGCCACCTTGTGGCCGTTTCACACAACAGCAGCTTTAATCCCAGCGCTAATGGTCAGTTGATATTCAAAATCATTGCAGGCCTGTAAATGACACCTGCCCTGAAAAGAAATCCTGGGGTCACATATCGACCAAAAAATTCAAAGCACGTCCATATTTCAAAACGACCGTTTCAAAAGGCATATTTTACGCACATTAGTGTTCTGCTTCTTTTCCTTTCTTTCCTTTTTTGTTAAAAAACACGGGAATGGAAAAAGGCATCCCTCAGAATGGGCGAAAATCGTTGCAAACGAATCAATGGACAGAGGTTTAATCTCCAATATATATAAACAGCTCATGCAGCTTAATATTAAAAAAAACAAAAAACCCAATACAAAAATGGGCAGAAGATCTAAACGTTTCTTCAAAGGAGACACAGAGATGGCCAAGACGCACATGAAAAGCTGCTCAACAGCACTAATTACTAGAGAAATGCAAATCAAAACTACAATGAGGTTTCACCTCACACCTGTTAGAATCGGCATCATCAGAAAATCTACAAACAACCAATTCTGGGGAGGGTGTGGACAAAAGGAGCCCTCTTCCACTATTGGTGGGAATGTAAATTGATACAGTCACTATGGAGAACAGTATGGAGTTTCCTTAAAAAAACTAGAAATAGAATTACCATCTGATCCAGCAATCCCACTTCTGGGCATATACCCAGAGAAAACCGTAAATCAAAAAGGCACATTCACCACAATGTTCGTTGCAGCACTATTTACAATAGCCAGGTAATGGAAGCAACCTAAATGCCCACAGACAGATGAATGGATAAAGATGTGGTACATATATAAAATGGAATATTACTCGGCCATAAAAAGGAATGAAACTGGGTCATTTGTAGAGACATCGATGGATCGAGAGACTGTCATACAGAATGAAGTAAGTCAGAAAGAGGAAAGCAAATATTGTATATTAATGCATATATGTGGAGCCTAAAAAATGGTACAGATGAACTGGTTTGCAGCGAAGAAATAGAGACACAGAGGTAGAGAACAAACGTATGGACACCAAGTGTGGGAAGCCATGGGGTGGTGGTGGTGGGATGAGTTGGGAGATTGGGATTGACCTGTATACATGTATATGCATAAAATACATAACTAATAATAACCTGCTGTATAAAAACATAAATAAAATTGTGTTTCAAAATTTAAAAAAAAATAAAATTTAAAAATAAAACAGAAAAAAGTTCTTCCCGTCACACAGATGTATTTATTGGAATGAATTATTTCCATGCTTATATCTATAAATACATAAAAGAGGAATAATATCTAACTTGAACCACAAAAGAAAAAAAAACTGGAACCCACGAGCTATACAGAGGAAAACACTATCAGGGCACTTGCTCCAGCGGTAAACAATTCTGAAATTGGTCAGAGGTGGGGAACCATCTCCCATACAGCCAGCAACCCACCACCCACGCAAGAAGCGTCCTCATTGCAAAGCTGGGGGACCGTGCCGAGGCATCTGTGAGTAAACATGAGCTGAGCCCCAGGCCAGCTGCTGCTGAACTGTTCCCACCCTTCCCAGGTAAAACACCTGAATATGTACAAGGGCTTGAAAGCCTAGAGGAAGGACCATGGAGCCACACCAGCGACAGCACGCAGGATAACTTGGTGCCTGCAGGCCAGCCAGGGTGGTCCTGGCCCCGGGAGCTCTTCCGGAAGCTTTCCATTGCCCTGCCTGAGATACCCCTCCTGTCCCGGCCCCCACTGCTTTTTTCCTTCCTCACCTCTGTCCGCAGAGAAATTCCAGCGGAAGGTATGGGTGACACATCCTCTTCTTTACAGGCGGCAGCCTGGGAACTCCTGCAGAAAGGCCAGCAGAGCCCCACTCACACCGGGCCACCCACAAAGCTGTGGCCCCTCACTCCCTCCCACCAGCACAGCCCCGAGACTGCTGACGGGGCAGAGAATATGGAGTCAGGCACAGCTTCAGGGGCTATTGCTGCCTGGAGCTCTGTTTATATTGACCTCAACGAGGCACACCTGGGGAGGGCGGGCCGGCAGGGTAAGGCTGCCCAGGTCAGCTAATCCACAACCCTCAGGGAATCACATTGTTGAAAATGGACCTCGCTAAGGCAGAATAGAAGCCAAGGGAAAAAAGGACACAATGCCATTTGCAGCACCGTAGATGAGTCTAGAAGTAATCACGTGACTTGTAGTAAGTCAGAAAGTGAAACACACATATCATATCATATCACTTATAGGTGTTACCTAAAAATGGATACCAGGGCAGATATTTCCATGGAGAAGGGCAATCACAGATTCATTAAACAAACTTATGGTTCACCAATGGACAGGTGTGAGGATTGGTTTCATTACGATATCGGGGTTAACAGACATATACAAACACAGGTGACATATATAATCACCAAAGACCTACAGAATACCAAGAGAGGACTACTCAACATTCTGTCATAACGTACATGGGAAAAGGATCCCAGGAAGAACAGACATCTGTATATGAGTAAAAGAACCACATCTTACACACCTACAGCAAGCCAAACATTGTAATCAAACTTGCTGTAATAAAAAATAAAATAATTACATTAAAAACACGAACAAGAAGTAGTGAGACAAACTTGAGGGGCTTTCTCCTGGCACATTCCATTCTAAATTCCAATCTAGAACACCACTTCCACTGAGGCTCTCTTGCCCTAGTAACCAGATTTGGTAAGGGTGAACTGTTGCCACCTTGTGGCCGTTTCACACAACAGCAGCTTTAATCCCAGCGCTAATGGTCAGTTGATATTCAAAATCATTGCAGGCCTGTAAATGACACCTGCCCTGAAAACAAATCCTGGGGTCACATATCGACCAAAAAATTCAAAGCACGTCCATATTTCAAAACGGCCGTTTCAAAAGGCATATTTTACGCACATTAGTGTTCTGCTTCTTTTCCTTTCTTTCCTTTTTTGTTAAAAAAAACGGGAATGGAAAAAGGCATCCCTCAGAATGGGCGAAAATCGTTGCAAACGAATCAATGGACAGACGTTTAATCTACAATATATATAAACAGCTCATGCAGCTTAATATTAAAAAAAAAACAAACAACCCAATACAAAAATGGGCAGAAGATCTAAACAGACGTTTCTTCAAAGGAGACACAGAGATGGCCAAGACGCACATGAAAAGCTGCTCAACAGCACTAATTACTAAAGAAATGCAAATCAAAACTACAATGAGGTATCACCTCACACCTGTTAGAATCGGCATCATCAGAAAATCTACAAACAACCAATTCTGGGGAGGGTGTGGACAAAAGGAGCCCTCTTCCACTATTGGTGGGAATGTAAATTGATACAGTCACTATGGAGAACAGTATGGAGTTTCCTTAAAAAACCTAGAAATAGAATAACCATCTGATCCAGCAATCCCACTTCTGGGCATATACCCAGAGAAAACCGTAAATCAAAAAGGCACATTCACCACAATGTTCGTTGCAGCACTATTTACAATAGCCAGGTAATGGAAGCAACCTAAATGCCCACAGACAGATGAATGGATAAAGATGTGGTACATATATAAAATGGAATATTACTCGGCCATAAAAAGGAATGAAACTGGGTCATTTGTAGAGACATCGATGGATCGAGAGACTGTCATACACAATGAAGTAAGTCAGAAAGAGGAAAACAAATATTGTATATTAATGCATATATGTGGAGCCTAAAAAATGGTACAGATGAACTGGTTTGCAGGGAAGAAATAGGGACACAGAGGTAGAGAACAAACGTATGGACACAAAGTGTGGGAAGCCATGGGGTGGTGGTGGTGGGATGAGTTGGGAGATTGGGATTGACCTGTATACATGTATATGCATAAAATACATAACTAATAATAACCTGCTGTATAAAAACATACATAAAATTGTATTTCAAAATTTAAAAAGAAAAAAATTTAAAAATAAAACAGAAAAACGTTCTTCCCGTCACACAGATGTATTTATAGGAATGAATTATTTCCATGCTTATATCTATAAATACCTAAAAGAGGAATAAAATCTAACTTGAACCACAAAAGAAAAAAAAAAACTGGAACCCACGAGCTATACAGAGGAAAACCGTATCAGGGCACTTGCTCCAGCGGTAAACAATTCTGAAATTGGTCAGAGGTGGGGAACCATCTCCCATACAGCCAGCAACCCACCACCCACGCAAGAAGCGTCCTCATTGCAAAGCTGGGGGACCGTGCCGAGGCATCTGTGAGTAAACATGAGCTGAGCCCCAGGCCAGCTGCTGTTGAACTGTCCCCACCCTTCCCAGGTAAAACACCTGAATATGTACAAGGGCTTGAAAGCCTAGAGGAAGGACCGTGGAGCCACACCAGCGACAGCACGCAGGCCAACTTGGTGCCTGCAGGCCAGCCAGGGTGGTCCTGGTCCCGGGAGCTCTTCCAGAAGCTTTCCATTGCCCTGCCTGAGATTCCCCTCCTGTCCCGGCCCCCACTGCTTTTTTCCTTCCTCACCTCTGTCCGGAGAGAAATTCCAGCGGAAGGTATGGGTGACACATCCTCTTCTTTACAGGCGGCAGCCTGGGAACTCCTGCAGAAAGGCCAGCAGAACCCCACTCACACCGGGCCACCCACAAAGCTGTGGCCCCTCACTCCCTCCCACCAGCACAGCCCCGAGACTGCTGACGGGGCAGAGAATATGGAGTCAGGCACAGCTTCAGGGGCTATTGCTGCCTGGAGCTCTGTTTATATTGACCTCAACGAGGCACACCTGGGGAGGGCGGGCCGGCAGGGTAAGGCTGCCCAGGTCAGCTAATCCACAACCCTCAGGGAATCACATTGTTGAAAATGGACCTCGCTAAGGCAGAGTAGAAGCCAAGGGAAAAAAGGACACAATGCCATTTGCAGCACCGTAGATGAGTCTAGAAGTAATCACGTGACTTGTAGTAAGTCAGAAAGTGAAAGACACATATCATATCATATCACTTATAGGTGTTACCTAAAAATGGATACCAGGGCAGATATTTCCACGGAGAAGGGCAATCACAGATTCATTAAACAAACTTATGGTTCACCAATGGACAGGTGTGAGGATTGGTTTCATTACGATATCGGGGTAAACAGACATATACAAACACAGGTGACATATATAATCACCAAAGACCTACAGAATACCAAGAGAGGACTACTCAACATTCTGTCATAACGTACATGGGAAAAGGATCCCAGGAAGAACAGACATCTGTATATGTGTAAAAGAACCACATCTTCCACACCTACAGCAAGCCAAACATTGTAATCAAACTTGCTGTAATAAAAAATAAAATAATTACATTAAAAACACGAACAAGAAGTAGTGAGACAAACTTGAGGGGCTTTCTCCTGGCACATTCCATTCTAAATTCCAATCTAGAACACCACTTCCACTGAGGCTCTCTTGCCCTAGTAACCAGATTTGGTAAGGGTGAACTGCTGCCACCTTGTGGCCGTTTCACACAACAGCAGCTTTAATCCCAGCGCTAATGGTCAGTTGATATTCAAAATCATTGCAGGCCTGTAAATGACACCTGCCCTGAAAACAACTCCTGGGGTCACATATCGACCAAAAAATTCAAAGCACGTCCATATTTCAAAACAACCGTTTCAAAAGGCATATTTTACGCACATTAGTGTTCTGCTTCTTTTCCTTTCTTTCCTTTTTTGTTAAAAAAAAACGGGAATGGAAAAAGGCATCCCTCAGAATGGGCGAAAATCGTTGCAAACGAATCAATGGACAGAGGTTTAATCTCCAATATATATAAACAGCTCATGCAGCTTAATATTAAAAAAAACCAAAAACCCAATACAAAAATGGGCAGAAGATCTAAAGAGACGTTTCTTCAAAGGAGACACAGAGATGGCCAAGATGCACATGGAAAGCTGCTCAACAGCACTAATTACTAGAGAAATGCAAATCAAAACTACAATGAGGTATCACCTCACACCTGTTACAATCGGCATCATCAGAAAATCTACAAACAACCAATTCTGGGGAGGGTGTGGACAAAAGGAGCCCTCTTCCACTATTGGTGGGAATGTAAATTGATACAGTCACTATGGAGAACAGTATGGAGTTTCCTTAAAAAAACTAGAAATAGAATTACCATCTGATCCAGCAATCCCACTTCTGGGCATATACCCAGAGAAAACCGTAAATCAAAAAGGCACATTCACCACAATGTTCGTTGCAGCACTCTTTACAATAGCCAGGTAATGGAAGCAACCTAAATGCCCACAGACAGATGAATGGATAAAGATGTGGTACATATATAAAATGGAATATTACTCGGCCATAAAAAGGAATGAAACTGGGTCATTTGTAGAGACATCGATGGATCGAGAGACTGTCATACAGAATGAAGTAAGTCAGAAAGAGGAAAGCAAATATTGTATATTAATGCATATATGTGGAGCCTAAAAAATGGTACAGATGAACTGGTTTGCAGGGAAGAAATAGAGACACAGAGGTAGAGAACAAACGTATGGACACCAAGTGTGGGAAGCCATGGGTTGGTGGTGGTGGGATGAGTTGGGAGATTGGGATTGACCTGTATACATGTATATGCATAAAATACATAACTAATAATAACCTGCTGTATAAAAACATAAATAAAATTGTATTTCAAAATTTAAAAATATAAAATTTAAAAATAAAACAGAAAAAAGTTCTTCCCGTCACACAGATGTATTTATTGGAATGAATTATTTCCATGCTTATATCTATAAATACATAAAAGAGGAATAATATCTAACTTGAACCACAAAAGAAAAAAAAAACTGGAACCCACGAGCTATACAGAGGAAAACCCTATCAGGGCACTTGCTCCAGCGGTAAACAATTCTGAAATTGGTCAGAGGTGGGGAACCATCTCCCATACAGCCAGCAACCCACCACCCACGCAAGAAGCGTCCTCATTGCAAAGCTGGGGGACCGTGCCGAGGCATCTGTGAGTAAACATGAGCTGAGCCCCAGGCCAGCTGCTGCTGAACTGTTCCCACCCTTCCCAGGTAAAACACCTGAATATGTACAAGGGCTTGAAAGCCTAGAGGAAGGACCATGGAGCCACACCAGCGACAGCACGCAGGCCAACTTGGTGCCTGCAGGCCAGCCAGGGTGGTCCTGGCCTCGGGCGCTCTTCCGGAAGCTTTCTATTGCCCTGCCTGAGATACCCCTCCTGTCCCGGCCCCCACTGCCTTTTTCCTTCCTCACCTCTGTCCGGAGAGAAATTCCAGCGGAAGGTATGGGTGACACATCCTCTTCTTGACAGGCGGCAGCATTTCAACTCCTGCAGAAAGGCCAGCAGAACCCCACTCACACCGGGCCACCCACAAAGCTGTGGCCCCTCACTCCCTCCCACCAGCACAGCCCCGAGACTGCTGATGGGGCAGAGAATATGGAGTCAGGCACAGCTTCAGGGGCTATTGCTGCCTGGAGCTCTGTTTATATTGACCTCAACGAGGCACACCTGGGGAGGGCGGGCCGGCAGGTTAAGGCTGCCCAGGTCAGCTAATCCTCAACCCTCAGGGAATCACATTGTTGAAAATGGACCTCGCTAAGGCAGAATAGAAGCCAAGGGAAAAATGACACAATGCTATTTGCAGCACCGTAGATGAGTCTAGAAGTAATCACGTGACTTGTAGTAAGTCAGAAAGTGAAAGACACATATCATATCATATCACTTATAGGTGTTACCTAAAAATGGATACCAGGGCAGATATTTCCACGGAGAAGGGCAATCACAGATTCATTAAACAAACTTATGGTTCACCAATGGACAGGTGTGAGGATTGGTTTCATTACGATATCGGGGTTAACTGACATATACAAACACAGGTGACATATATAATCACCAAAGACCTACAGAATACCGAGAGGACTACTCAACATTCTGTCATAACGTACATGGGAAAAGGATCCCAGGAAGAACAGACATCTGTATATGTGTAAAAGAACCACATCTTCCACACCTACAACAAGCCAAACATTGTAATCAAACTTGCAGTAATAAAAAATAAAATAATTACATTAAAAACACGAACAAGAAGTAGTGAGACAAACTTGAGTGGCTTTCTCCTGGCACATTCCATTCTAAATTCCAATCAAGAACACCAGTTCCACTGAGGCTCTCTTGCCCTAGTAACCAGATTTGGTAAGGGTGAACTGCTGCCACCTTGTGGCCGTTTCACACAACAGCAGCTTTAATCCCAGCGCTAATGGTCAGTTGATATTCAAAATCATTGCAGGCCTGTAAATGACACCTGCCCTGAAAACAAATCCTGGGGTCACATATCGACCAAAAAATTCAAAGCACGTCCATATTTCAAAACGACCGTTTCAAAAGGCATATTTTACGCACATTAGTGTTCTGCTTCTTTTCCTTTCTTTCCTTTTTTGTTAAAAAACACGGGAATGGAAAAAGGCATCCCTCAGAATGGGCGAAAATCGTTGCAAACGAATCAATGGACAGAGGTTTAATCTCCAATATATATAAACAGCTCATGCAGCTTAATATTAAAAAAAACAAAAAACCCAATACAAAAATGGGCAGAAGATCTAAACAGACGTTTCTTCAAAGGAGACACAGAGATGGCCAAGACGCACATGAAAAGCTGCTCAACAGCACTAATTACTAGAGAAATGCAAATCAAAACTACAATGAGGTATCACCTCACACCTGTTAGAATCGGCATCATCAGAAAATCTACAAACAACCAATTCTGGGGAGGGTGTGGACAAAAGGAGCCCTCTTCCACTATTGGTGGGAATGTAAATTGATACAGTCACTATGGAGAACAGTATGGAGTTTCCTTAAAAAAACTAGAAATAGAATAACCATCTGATCCAGCAATCCCACTTCTGGGCATATACCCCGAGAAAACCGTAAACCAAAAAGGCACATTCACCACAATGTTCGTTGTAGCATTATTTACAATAGCCAGGTAATGGAAGCAACCTAAATGCCCACAGACAGATGAATGGATAAAGATGTGGTACATATATAAAATGGAATATTACTCGGCCATAAAAAGGAATGAAACTGGGTCATTTGTAGAGACATCGATGGATCGAGAGACTGTCATACAGAATGAAGTAAGTCAGAAAGAGGAAAACAAATATTGTATATTAATGCATATATGTGGAGCCTAAAAAATGGTACAGATGAACTGGTTTGCAGCGAAGAAATAGAGACACAGAGGTAGAGAACAAACGTATGGACACCAAGTGTGGGAAGCCATGGGGTGGTGGTGGTGGGATGAGTTGGGAGATTGGGATTGACCTGTATACATGTATATGCATAAAATACATAACTAATAATAACCTGCTGTATAAAAACATAAATAAAGTTGTATTTCAAAATTTAAAAAAAATAAAATTTAAAAATAAAACAGAAAAAAGTTCTTCCCGTCAAACAGATGTATTTATAGGAATGAATTATTTCCATGCTTATATCTATAAATACATAAAAGAGGAATAATATCTAACTTGAACCACAAAAGAAAAAAAAAACTGGAACCCACGAGCTATACAGAGGAAAACCCTATCAGGGCACTTGCTCCAGCGGTAAACAATTCTGAAATTGGTCAGAGGTGGGGAACCATCTCCCATACAGCCAGCAACCCACCACCCACGCAAGAAGCGTCCTCATTGCAAAGCTGGGGGACCGTGCCGAGGCATCTGTGAGTAAACATGAGCTGAGCCCCAGGCCAGCTGCTGCTGAAGTGTTCCAACCCTTCCCAGGTAAAACACCTGAATATGTACAATGGCTTGAAAGCCTAGAGGAAGGACCATGGAGCCACACCAGTGACAGCACACAGGCCAACTTGGTGCCTGCAGGCCAGGCAGGGTGGTCCTGTCCTCGGGCGCTCTTCCGGAAGCTTTCTATTGCCCTGCCTGAGATACCCCTCCTGTCCCGGCCCCCAGTGCTTTTTTCCTTCCTCACCTCTGTCCGGAGAGAAATTCCAGCGGAAGGTATAGGTGACACATCCTCTTCTTGACAGGCGGCAGCCTTTCAACTCCTGCAGATAGGCCAGCAGAACCCCACTCACACCGGGCCACCCACAAAGCTGTGGCCCCTCACTCCCTCCCACCAGCACAGCCCCGAGACTGCTGATGGGGCAGAGAATATAGAGTCAGGCACAGCTTCAGGGGCTATTGCTGCCTGGAGCTCTGTTTATATTGACCTCAACGAGGCACAGCTGGGGAGGGCGGGCCGGCAGGTTAAGGCTGCCCAGGTCAACTAATCCACAACCCTCAGGGAATCACATTGTTGAAAATGGACCTCGCTAAGGCAGAATAGAAGCCAAGGGAAAAAAGGACACAATGCCATTTGCAGCACCGTAGATGAGTCTAGAAGTAATCACGTGACTTGTAGTAAGTCAGAAAGTGAAAGACACATATCATATCATATCACTTATAGGTGTTACCTAAAAATGGATACCAGGGCAGATATTTCCACGGAGAAGGGCAATCACAGATTCATTAAGCAAACTTATGGTTCACCAATGGACAGGTGTGAGGATTGGTTTCATTACGATATCAGGGTTAACAGACATATACAAACACAGGTGACATATATAATCACCAAACACCTACAGAATACCAAGAGAGGACTACTCAACATTCTGTCATAACGTACATGGGAAAAGGATCCCAGGAAGAACAGACATCTGTATATGTGTAAAAGAACCACATCTTCCACACCTACAACAAGCCAAACATTGTAATCAAACTTGCTGTAATAAAAAATAAAATAATTACATTAAAAACACGAACAAGAAGTAGTGAGACAAACTTGAGGGGCTTTCTCCTGACACATTCCATTCTAAACTCCAATCTAGAACACCACTTCCACTGAGGCTCTCTTGCCCTAGTAACCAGATTTGGTAAGGGTGAACTGCTGCCACCTTGTGGCCGTTTCACACAACAGCAGCTTTAATCCCAGCGCTAATGGTCAGTTGATATTCAAAATCATTGCAGGCCTGTAAATGACACCTGCCCTGAAAACAAATCCTGGGGTCACATATCGACCAAAAAATTCAAAGCACGTCCATATTTCAAAACGACCGTTTCAAAAGGCATATTTTACGCACATTAGTGTTCTGCTTCTTTTCCTTTCTTTCCTTTTTTGTTAAAAAAAACGGGAATGGAAAAAGGCATCCCTCAGAATGGGCGAAAATCGTTGCAAACGAATCAATGGACAGAGGTTTAATCTCCAATATATATAAACAGCTCATGCAGCTTAATATTAAAAAAACAAACAACCCAATACAAAAATGGGCAGAAGATCTAAACAGACATTTCTTCAAAGGAGACACAGAGATGGCCAAGACGCACATGAAAAGCTGCTCAACAGCACTAATTATTAGAGAAATGCAAATCAAAACTACAATGAGGTATCACCTCACACCTGTTAGAATCGGCATCATCAGAAAATCTACAAACAACCAATTCTGGGGAGGGTGTGGACAAAAGGAGCCCTCTTCCACTATTGGTGGGAATGTAAATTGATACAGTCACTATGGAGAACAGTATGGAGTTTCCTTAAAAAAACTAGAAATAGAATAACCATCTGATCCAGCAATCCCACTTCTGGGCATATACCCAGAGAAAACCGTAAATCAAAAAGGCACATTCACCACAATGTTCGTTGCAGCACTATTTACAATAGCCAGGTAATGGAAGCAACCTAAATGCCCACAGACAGATGAATGGATAAAGATGTGGTACATATATAAAATGGAATATTACTCGGCCATAAAAAGGAATGAAACTGGGTCATTTGTAGAGACATCGATGGATCGAGAGACTGTCATACAGAATGAAGTAAGTCAGAAAGAGGAAAGCAAATATTGTATATTAATGCATATATGTGGAGCCTAAAAAATGGTACAGATGAACTGGTTTGCAGGGAAGAAATAGAGACACAGAGGTAGAGAACAAACGTATGGACACCAAGTGTGGGAAGCCATGGGTTGGTGGTGGTGGGATGAGTTGGGAGATTGGGATTGACCTGTATACATGTATATGCATAAAATACATAACTAATAATAACCTGCTGTATAAAAACATAAATAAAATTGTATTTCAAAATTTAAAAATATAAAATTTAAAAATAAAACAGAAAAAAGTTCTTCCCGTCACACAGATGTATTTATTGGAATGAATTATTTCCATGCTTATATCTATAAATACATAAAAGAGGAATAATATCTAACTTGAACCACAAAAGAAAAAAAAAACTGGAACCCACGAGCTATACAGAGGAAAACCCTATCAGGGCACTTGCTCCAGCGGTAAACAATTCTGAAATTGGTCAGAGGTGGGGAACCATCTCCCATACAGCCAGCAACCCACCACCCACGCAAGAAGCGTCCTCATTGCAAAGCTGGGGGACCGTGCCGAGGCATCTGTGAGTAAACATGAGCTGAGCCCCAGGCCAGCTGCTGCTGAACTGTTCCCACCCTTCCCAGGTAAAACACCTGAATATGTACAAGGGCTTGAAAGCCTAGAGGAAGGACCATGGAGCCACACCAGCGACAGCACGCAGGCCAACTTGGTGCCTGCAGGCCAGCCAGGGTGGTCCTGGCCTCGGGCGCTCTTCCGGAAGCTTTCTATTGCCCTGCCTGAGATACCCCTCCTGTCCCGGCCCCCACTGCCTTTTTCCTTCCTCACCTCTGTCCGGAGAGAAATTCCAGCGGAAGGTATGGGTGACACATCCTCTTCTTGACAGGCGGCAGCATTTCAACTCCTGCAGATAGGCCAGCAGAACCCCACTCAAACCGGGCCACCCACAAAGCTGTGGCCCCTCACTCCCTCCCACCAGCACAGCCCCGAGACTGCTGATTGGGCAGAGAATATGGATTCAGGCACAGCTTCAGGGGCTATTGCTGCCTGGAGCTCTGTTTATATTGACCTCAACGAGGCACACCTGGGGAGGGCGGGCCGGCAGGTTAAGGCTGCCCAGGTCAGCTAATCCTCAACCCTCAGGGAATCACATTGTTGAAAATGGACCTCGCTAAGGCAGAATAGAAGCCAAGGGAAAAATGACACAATGCTATTTGCAGCACCGTAGATGAGTCTAGAAGTAATCACGTGACTTGTAGTAAGTCAGAAAGTGAAAGACACATATCATATCATATCACTTATAGGTGTTACCTAAAAATGGATACCAGGGCAGATATTTCCACGGAGAAGGGCAATCACAGATTCATTAAACAAACTTATGGTTCACCAATGGACAGGTGTGAGGATTGGTTTCATTACGATATCGGGGTTAACTGACATATACAAACACAGGTGACATATATAATCACCAAAGACCTACAGAATACCGAGAGGACTACTCAACATTCTGTCATAACGTACATGGGAAAAGGATCCCAGGAAGAACAGACATCTGTATATGTGTAAAAGAACCACATCTTCCACACCTACAACAAGCCAAACATTGTAATCAAACTTGCAGTAATAAAAAATAAAATAATTACATTAAAAACACGAACAAGAAGTAGTGAGACAAACTTGAGTGGCTTTCTCCTGGCACATTCCATTCTAAATTCCAATCAAGAACACCAGTTCCACTGAGGCTCTCTTGCCCTAGTAACCAGATTTGGTAAGGGTGAACTGCTGCCACCTTGTGGCCGTTTCACACAACAGCAGCTTTAATCCCAGCGCTAATGGTCAGTTGATATTCAAAATCATTGCAGGCCTGTAAATGACACCTGCCCTGAAAACAAATCCTGGGGTCACATATCGACCAAAAAATTCAAAGCACGTCCATATTTCAAAACGACCGTTTCAAAAGGCATATTTTACGCACATTAGTGTTCTGCTTCTTTTCCTTTCTTTCCTTTTTTGTTAAAAAACACGGGAATGGAAAAAGGCATCCCTCAGAATGGGCGAAAATCGTTGCAAACGAATCAATGGACAGAGGTTTAATCTCCAATATATATAAACAGCTCATGCAGCTTAATATTAAAAAAAACAAAAAACCCAATACAAAAATGGGCAGAAGATCTAAACAGACGTTTCTTCAAAGGAGACACAGAGATGGCCAAGACGCACATGAAAAGCTGCTCAACAGCACTAATTACTAGAGAAATGCAAATCAAAACTACAATGAGGTATCACCTCACACCTGTTAGAATCGGCATCATCAGAAAATCTACAAACAACCAATTCTGGGGAGGGTGTGGACAAAAGGAGCCCTCTTCCACTATTGGTGGGAATGTAAATTGATACAGTCACTATGGAGAACAGTATGGAGTTTCCTTAAAAAAACTAGAAATAGAATAACCATCTGATCCAGCAATCCCACTTCTGGGCATATACCCCGAGAAAACCGTAAACCAAAAAGGCACATTCACCACAATGTTCGTTGTAGCATTATTTACAATAGCCAGGTAATGGAAGCAACCTAAATGCCCACAGACAGATGAATGGATAAAGATGTGGTACATATATAAAATGGAATATTACTCGGCCATAAAAAGGAATGAAACTGGGTCATTTGTAGAGACATCGATGGATCGAGAGACTGTCATACAGAATGAAGTAAGTCAGAAAGAGGAAAACAAATATTGTATATTAATGCATATATGTGGAGCCTAAAAAATGGTACAGATGAACTGGTTTGCAGCGAAGAAATAGAGACACAGAGGTAGAGAACAAACGTATGGACACCAAGTGTGGGAAGCCATGGGGTGGTGGTGGTGGGATGAGTTGGGAGATTGGGATTGACCTGTATACATGTATATGCATAAAATACATAACTAATAATAACCTGCTGTATAAAAACATAAATAAAGTTGTATTTCAAAATTTAAAAAAAATAAAATTTAAAAATAAAACAGAAAAAAGTTCTTCCCGTCAAACAGATGTATTTATAGGAATGAATTATTTCCATGCTTATATCTATAAATACATAAAAGAGGAATAATATCTAACTTGAACCACAAAAGAAAAAAAAAACTGGAACCCACGAGCTATACAGAGGAAAACCCTATCAGGGCACTTGCTCCAGCGGTAAACAATTCTGAAATTGGTCAGAGGTGGGGAACCATCTCCCATACAGCCAGCAACCCACCACCCACGCAAGAAGCGTCCTCATTGCAAAGCTGGGGGACCGTGCCGAGGCATCTGTGAGTAAACATGAGCTGAGCCCCAGGCCAGCTGCTGCTGAAGTGTTCCAACCCTTCCCAGGTAAAACACCTGAATATGTTTAAGGGCTTGAAAGCCTAGAGGAAGGACCATGGAGCCACACCAGCGACAGCACACAGGCCAACTTGGTGCCTGCAGGCCAGGCAGGGTGGTCCTGTCCTCGGGCGCTCTTCCGGAAGCTTTCTATTGCCCTGCCTGAGATACCCCTCCTGTCCCGGCCCCCAGTGCTTTTTTCCTTCCTCACCTCTGTCCGGAGAGAAATTCCAGCGGAAGGTATAGGTGACACATCCTCTTCTTGACAGGCGGCAGCCTTTCAACTCCTGCAGATAGGCCAGCAGAACCCCACTCACACCGGGCCACCCACAAAGCTGTGGCCCCTCACTCCCTCCCACCAGCACAGCCCCGAGACTGCTGATGGGGCAGAGAATATAGAGTCAGGCACAGCTTCAGGGGCTATTGCTGCCTGGAGCTCTGTTTATATTGACCTCAACGAGGCACAGCTGGGGAGGGCGGGCCGGCAGGTTAAGGCTGCCCAGGTCAACTAATCCACAACCCTCAGGGAATCACATTGTTGAAAATGGACCTCGCTAAGGCAGAATAGAAGCCAAGGGAAAAAAGGACACAATGCCATTTGCAGCACCGTAGATGAGTCTAGAAGTAATCACGTGACTTGTAGTAAGTCAGAAAGTGAAAGACACATATCATATCATATCACTTATAGGTGTTACCTAAAAATGGATACCAGGGCAGATATTTCCACGGAGAAGGGCAATCACAGATTCATTAAGCAAACTTATGGTTCACCAATGGACAGGTGTGAGGATTGGTTTCATTACGATATCAGGGTTAACAGACATATACAAACACAGGTGACATATATAATCACCAAACACCTACAGAATACCAAGAGAGGACTACTCAACATTCTGTCATAACGTACATGGGAAAAGGATCCCAGGAAGAACAGACATCTGTATATGTGTAAAAGAACCACATCTTCCACACCTACAACAAGCCAAACATTGTAATCAAACTTGCTGTAATAAAAAATAAAATAATTACATTAAAAACACGAACAAGAAGTAGTGAGACAAACTTGAGGGGCTTTCTCCTGACACATTCCATTCTAAACTCCAATCTAGAACACCACTTCCACTGAGGCTCTCTTGCCCTAGTAACCAGATTTGGTAAGGGTGAACTGCTGCCACCTTGTGGCCGTTTCACACAACAGCAGCTTTAATCCCAGCGCTAATGGTCAGTTGATATTCAAAATCATTGCAGGCCTGTAAATGACACCTGCCCTGAAAACAAATCCTGGGGTCACATATCGACCAAAAAATTCAAAGCACGTCCATATTTCAAAACGACCGTTTCAAAAGGCATATTTTACGCACATTAGTGTTCTGCTTCTTTTCCTTTCTTTCCTTTTTTGTTAAAAAAAACGGGAATGGAAAAAGGCATCCCTCAGAATGGGCGAAAATCGTTGCAAACGAATCAATGGACAGAGGTTTAATCTCCAATATATATAAACAGCTCATGCAGCTTAATATTACAAAAACAAACAACCCAATACAAAAATGGGCAGAAGATCTAAAGAGACATTTCTTCAAAGGAGACACAGAGATGGCCAAGACGCACATGAAAAGCTGCTCAACAGCACTAATTATTAGAGAAATGCAAATCAAAACTACAATGAGGTATCACCTCACACCTGTTAGAATCGGCATCATCAGAAAATCTACAAACAACCAATTCTGGGGAGGGTGTGGACAAAAGGAGCCCTCTTCCACTATTGGTGGGAATGTAAATTGATACAGTCACTATGGAGAACAGTATGGAGTTTCCTTAAAAAAACTAGAAATAGAATAACCATCTGATCCAGCAATCCCACTTCTGGGCATATACCCAGAGAAAACCGTAAATCAAAAAGGCACATTCACCACAATGTTCGTTGCAGCACTCTTTACAATAGCCAGGTAATGGAAGCAACCTAAATGCCCACAGACAGATGAATGGATAAAGATGTGGTACATATATAAAATGGAATATTACTCGGCCATAAAAAGGAATGAAACTGGGTCATTTGTAGAGACATCGATGGATCGAGAGACTGTCATACAGAATGAAGTAAGTCAGAAAGAGGAAAGCAAATATTGTATATTAATGCATATATGTGGAGCCTAAAAAATGGTACAGATGAACTGGTTTGCAGGGAAGAAATAGAGACACAGAGGTAGAGAACAAACGTATGGACACCAAGTGTGGGAAGCCATGGGGGGGTGGTGGTGGTGGGATGAGTTGGGAGATTGGGATTGACCTGTATACATGTATATGCATAAAATACATAACTAATAATAACCTGCTGTATAAAAACATAAATAAAATTGTATTTCAAAATTTAAAAAAAATAAAATTTAAAAATAAAACAGAAAAAAGTTCTTCCCGTCACACAGATGTATTTATTGGAATGAATTATTTCCATGCTTATATCTATAAATACATAAAAGAGGAATAATATCTAACTTGAACCACAAAAGAAAAAAAAAGCTGGAACCCACGAGCTATACAGAGGAAAACCGTATCAGGGCACTTGCTCCAGCGGTAAACAATTCTGAAATTGGTCAGAGGTGGGGAACCATCTCCCATACAGCCAGCAACCCACCAACCATGCAAGAAGCGTCCTCATTGCAAAGCTGGGGGACCGTGCCGAGGCATCTGTGAGTAAACATGAGCTGAGCCCCAGGCCAGCTGCTGCTGAACTGTTCCCACCCTTCCCAGGTAAAACACCTGAATATGTACAAGGGCTTGAAAGCCTAGAGGAATGACCGTGGAGCCACACCAGCGACAGCACGCAGGCCAACTTGGTGCCTGCAGGCCAGCCAGGGTGGTCCTGGTCCCGGGAGCTCTTCCAGAAGCTTTCCATTGCCCTGCCTGAGATTCCCCTCCTGTCCCGGCCCCCACTGCTTTTTTCCTTCCTCACCTCTGTCCGGAGAGAAATTCCAGCGGAAGGTATGGGTGACACATCCTCTTCTTTACAGGCGGCAGCCTGGCAACTCCTGCAGAAAGGCCAGCAGAGCCCCACTCACACCGGGCCACCCACAAAGCTGTGGCCCCTCACTCCCTCCCACCAGCACAGCCCCGAGACTGCTGACGCGGCAGAGAATATGGAGTCAGGCACAGCTTCAGGGGCTATTGCTGCCTGGAGCTCTGTTTATATTGACCTCAACGAGGCACACCTGGGGAGGGCGGGCCGGCAGGGTAAGGCTGCCCAGGTCAGCTAATCCACAACCCTCAGGGAATCACATTGTTGAAAATGGACCTCGCTATGGCAGAATAGAAGCCAAGGGAAAAAAGGACACAATGCCATTTGCAGCACCGTAGATGAGTCTAGAAGTAATCACGTGACTTGTAGTAAGTCAGAAAGTGAAAGACACATATCATATCATATCACTTATAAGTGTTACCTAAAAATGGATACCAGGGCAGATATTTCCACGGAGAAGGGCAATCACAGATTCATTAAACAAACTTATGGTTCACCAATGGACAGGTGTGAGGATTGGTTTCATTATGATATCCGGGTTAACAGACATATAGAAACACAGGTGACATATATAATCACCAAAGACCTACAGAATACCAAGAGAGGACTACTCAACATTCTGTCATAACGTACATGGGAAAAGGATCCCAGGAAGAACAGACATCTGTATATGTGTAAAAGAACCACATCTTCCACACCTACAGCAAGCCAAACATTGTAATCAAACTTGCTGTAATAAAAAATAAAATAATTACATTAAAAACACGAACAAGAAGTAGTGAGACAAACTTGAGGGGCTTTCTCGTGGCACATTCCATTCTAAATTCCAATCTAGAACACCACTTCCACTGAGGCTCTCTTGCCCTAGTAACCAGATTTGGTAAGGGTGAACTGCTGCCACCTTGTGGCCGTTTCACACAACAGCAGCTTTAATCCCAGCGCTAATGGTCAGTTGATATTCAAAATCATTGCAGGCCTGTAAATGACACCTGCCCTGAAAACAAATCCTGGGGTCACATATCGACCAAAAAATTCAAAGCACGTCCATATTTCAAAACAACCGTTTCAAAAGGCATATTTTACGCCCATTAGTGTTCTGCTTCTTTTCCTTTCTTTCCTTTTTTGTTAAAAAAAAACGGGAATGGAAAAAGGCATCCCTCAGAATGGGCGAAAATCGTTGCAAACGAATCAATGGACAGAGGTTTAATCTCCAATATATATAAACAGCTCATGCAGCTTAATATTAAAAAAAACCAAAAACCCAATACAAAAATGGGCAGAAGATCTAAAGAGACGTTTCTTCAAAGGAGACACAGAGATGGCCAAGATGCACATGGAAAGCTGCTCAACAGCGCTAATTACTAGAGAAATGCAAATCAAAACTACAATGAGGTATCACCTCACACGTGTTAGAATCGGCATCATCAGAAAATCTACAAACAACAAATTCTGGGGAGGGTGTGGACAAAAGGAGCCCTCTTCCACTATTGGTGGGAATGTAAATTGATACAGTCACTATGGAGAACAGTATGGAGTTTCCTTAAAAAAACTAGAAATAGAATTACCATCTGATCCAGCAATCCCACTTCTGGGCATATACCCCGAGAAAACCGTAAATCAAAAAGGCACATTCACCACAATGTTCGTTGCAGCACTATTTACAATAGCCAGGTAATGGAAGCAACCTAAATGCCCACAGACAGATGAATGGATAAAGATGTGGTACATATATAAAATGGAATATTACTCGGCCATAAAAAGGAATGAAACTGGGTCATTTGTAGAGACATCGATGGATCGAGAGACTGTCATACAGAATGAAGTAAGTCAGAAAGAGGAAAGCAAATATTGTATATTAATGCATATATGTGGAGCCTAAAAAATGGTACAGATGAACTGGTTTGCAGGGAAGAAATAGAGACACAGAGGTAGAGAACAAACGTATGGACACCAAGTGTGGGAAGCCATGGGGTGGTGGTGGTGGGATGAGTTGGGAGATTGGGATTGACCTGTATACATGTTTATGCATAAAATACATAACTAATAATAACCTGCTGTATAAAAACATAAATAAAATTGTATTTCAAAATTTAAAAAAAATAAAATTTAAAAATAAAACAGAAAAAAGTTCTTCCCGTCACACAAATGTATTTATTGGAATGAATTATTTCCATGCTTATATCTATAAATACATAAAAGAGGAATAATATCTAACTTGAACCACAAAAGAAAAAAAAAACTGGAACCCACGAGCTATACAGAGGAAAACCCTATCAGGGCACTTGCTCCAGCGGTAAACAATTCTGAAATTGGTCAGAGGTGGGGAACCATCTCCCATACAGCCAGCAACCCACCACCCACGCAAGAAGTGTCCTCATTGCAAAGCTGGGGGACCGTGGCGAGGCATCTGTGAGTAAACATGAGCTGAGCCCCAGGCCAGCTGCTGCTGAACTGTTCCCACCCTTCCCAGGTAAAACACCTGAATAAGTACAAGGGCTTGAAAGCCTAGAGGAAGGACCGTGGAGCCACACCAGCGACAGCACGCAGGATAACTTGGTGCCTGCAGGCCAGCCAGGGTGGTCCTGGCCCCGGGAGATCTTCCGGAAGCTTTCCATTGCCCTGCCTGAGATACCCCTCCTGTCCCGGCCCCCACTGCTTTTTTCCTTCCTCACCTCTGTCCGGAGAGAAATTCCAGCGGAAGGTATGGGTGACACATCCTCTTCTTTACAGGCGGCAGCCTGGCAACTCCTGCAGAAAGGCCAGCAGAGCCCCACTCACACCGGGCCACCCACAAAGCTGTGGCCCCTCACTCCCTCCCACCAGCACAGCCCCGAGACTGCTGACGGGGCAGAGAATATGGAGTCAGGCACAGCTTCAGGGGCTATTGCTGCCTGGAGCTCTGTTTATATTGACCTCAACGAGGCACACCTGGGGAGGGCGGGCCGGCAGGGTAAGGCTGCCCAGGTCAGCTAATCCACAACCCTCAGGGAATCACATTGTTGAAAATGGACCTCGCTAAGGCAGAATAGAAGCCAAGGGAAAAAAGGACACAATGCCATTTGCAGCACCGTAGATGAGTCTAGAAGTAATCACGTGACTTGTAGTAAGTCAGAAAGTGAAAGACACATATCATATCATATCACTTATAGGTGTTACCTAAAAATGGATACCAGGGCAGATATTTCCACGGAGAAGGGCAATCACAGATTCATTAAACAAACTTATGGTTCACCAATGGACAGGTGTGAGGATTGGTTTCATTACGATATCGGGGTTAACAGACATATACAAACACAGGTGACATATATAATCACCAAAGACCTACAGAATACCAAGAGAGGACTACTCAACATTCTGTCATAACGTACATGGGAAAAGGATCCCAGGAAGAACAGACATCTGTATATGTGTAAAAGAACCACATCTTCCACACCTACAGCAAGCCAAACATTGTAATCAAACTTGCTGTAATAAAAAATAAAATAATTACATTAAAAACACGAACAAGAAGTAGTGAGACAAACTTGAGGAGCTTTCTCCTGGCACATTCCATTCTAAATTCCAATCTAGAACACCACTTCCACTGAGGCTCTCTTGCCCTAGTAACCAGATTTGGTAAGGGTGAACTGCTGCCACCTTGTGGCCGTTTCACACAACAGCAGCTTTAATCCCAGCGCTAATGGTCAGTTGATATTCAAAATCATTGCAGGCCTGTAAATGACACCTGCCCTGAAAACAAATCCTGGGGTCACATATCGACCAAAAAATTCAAAGCACGTCCATATTTCAAAACGACCGTTTCAAAAGGCATATTTTACGCACATTAGTGTTCTGCTTCTTTTCCTTTCTTTCCTTTTTTCTTAAAAAAAAACGGGAATGGAAAAAGGCATCCCTCAGAATGGGCGAAAATCATTGCAAACGAATCAATGGACAGAGGTTTAATCTCCAATATATATAAACAGCTCATGCAGCTTAATATTAAAAAAAACCAAAAACCCAATACAAAAATGGGCAGAAGATCTAAAGAGACGTTTCTTCAAAGGAGACACAGAGATGGCCAAGATGCACATGGAAAGCTGCTCAACAGCGCTAATTACTAGAGAAATGCAAATCAAAACTACAATGAGGTATCACCTCACACGTGTTAGAATCGGCATCATCAGAAAATCTACAAACAACCAATTCTGGGGAGGGTGTGGACAAAAGGAGCCCTCTTCCACTATTGGTGGGAATGTAAATTGATACAGTCACTATGGAGAACAGTATGGAGTTTCCTTAAAAAAACTAGAAATAGAATTACCATCTGATCCAGCAATCCCACTTCTGGGCATATAACCCGAGAAAACCGTAAATCAAAAAGGCACATTCACCACAATGTTCGTTGCAGCACTATTTACAATAGCCAGGTAATGGAAGCAACCTAAATGCCCACAGACAGATGAATGGATAAAGATGTGGTACATATATAAAATGGAATATTACTCGGCCATAAAAAGGAATGAAACTGGGTCATTTGTAGAGACATCGATGGATCGAGAGACTGTCATACAGAATGAAGTAAGTCAGAAAGAGGAAAGCAAATATTGTATATTAATGCATATATGTGGAGCCTAAAAAATGGTACAGATGAACTGGTTTGCAGGGAAGAAATAGAGACACAGAGGTAGAGAACAAACGTATGGACACCAAGTGTGGGAAGCCATGGGGTGGTGGTGGTGGGATGAGTTGGGAGATTGGGATTGACCTGTATACATGTATATGCATAAAATACATAACTAATAATAACCTGCTGTATAAAAACATAAATAAAATTGTATTTCAAAATTTAAAAAAAATAAAATTTAAAAATAAAACAGAAAAAATTTCTTCCCGTCACACAAATGTATTTATTGGAATGAATTATTTCCATGCTTATATCTATAAATACATAAAAGAGGAATAATATCTAACTTGAACCACAAAAGAAAAAAAAAACTGGAACCCACGAGCTATACAGAGGAAAACCCTATCAGGGCACTTGCTCCAGCGGTAAACAATTCTGAAATTGGTCAGAGGTGGGGAACCATCTCCCATACAGCCAGCAACCCACCACCCACGCAAGAAGCGTCCTCATTGCAAAGCTGGGGGACCGTGGCGAGGCATCTGTGAGTAAACATGAGCTGAGCCCCAGGCCAGCTGCTGCTGAACTGTTCCCACCCTTCCCAGGTAAAACACCTGAATATGTACAAGGGCTTGAAAGCCTAGAGGAAGGACCGTGGAGCCACACCAGCGACAGCACGCAGGATAACTTGGTGCCTGCAGGCCAGCCAGGGTGGTCCTGGCCCCGGGAGCTCTTCCAGAAGCTTTCCATTGCCCTGCCTGAGATACCCCTCCTGTCCCGGCCCCCACTGCTTTTTTCCTTCCTCACCTCTGTCCGGAGAGAAATTCCAGCGGAAGGTATGGGTGACACATCCTCTTCTTTACAGGCGGCAGCCTGGCAACTCCTGCAGAAAGGCCAGCAGAACCCCACTCACACCGGGCCACCCACAAAGCTGTGGCCCCTCACTCCCTCCCACCAGCACAGCCCCGAGACTGCTGATGGGGCAGAGAATATGGAGTCAGGCACAGCTTCAGGGGCTATTGCTGCCTGGAGCTCTGTTTATATTGACCTCAACGAGGCACACCTTGGGAGGGCGGGCCGGCAGGGTAAGGCTGCCCAGGTCAGCTAATCCACAACCCTCAGGGAATCACATTGTTGAAAAAGGACCTCGCTAAGGCAGAATAGAAGCCAAGGGAAAAAAGGACACAATGCCATTTGCAGCACTGTAGATGAGTCTAGAAGTAATCACGTGACTTGTAGTAAGTCAGAAAGTGAAAGACACATATCATATCATATCACTTATAGGTGTTACCTAAAAATGGATACCAGGGCAGATATTTCCACGGAGAAGGGCAATCACAGATTCATTAAACAAACTTATGGTTCACCAATGGACAGGTGTGAGGATTGGTTTCATTACTATATCGGGGTTAACAGACATATACAAACACAGGTGACATATATAATCACCAAAGACCTACAGAATACCAAGAGAGGACTACTCAACATTCTGTCATAACGTACATGGGAAAAGGATCCCAGGAAGAACAGACATCTGTATATGTGTAAAAGAACCACATCTTCCACACCTACAGCAAGCCAAACATTGTAATCAAACTTGCTGTAATAAAAAATAAAATAATTACATTAAAAACACGAACAAGAAGTAGTGAGACAAACTTGAGGGGCTTTCTCCTGGCACATTCCATTCTAAATTCCAATCTAGAACACCACTTCCACTGAGGCTCTCTTGCCCTAGTAACCAGATTTGGTAAGGGTGAACTGCTGCCACCTTGTGGCCGTTTCACACAACAGCAGCTTTAATCCCAGCGCTAATGGTCAGTTGATATTCAAAATCATTGCAGGCCTGTAAATGACACCTGCCCTGAAAACAACTCCTGGGGTCACATATCGACCAAAAAATTCAAAGCACGTCCATATTTCAAAACAACCGTTTCAAAAGGCATATTTTACGCACATTAGTGTTCTGCTTCTTTTCCTTTCTTTCCTTTTTTGTTAAAAAAAAACGGGAATGGAAAAAGGCATCCCTCAGAATGGGCGAAAATCGTTGCAAACGAATCAATGGACAGAGGTTTAATCTCCAATATATATAAACAGCTCATGCAGCTTAATATTAAAAAAAACCAAAAACCCAATACAAAAATGGGCAGAAGATCTAAAGAGACGTTTCTTCAAAGGAGACACAGAGATGGCCAAGATGCACATGGAAAGCTGCTCAACAGCGCTAATTACTAGAGAAATGCAAATCAAAACTACAATGAGGTATCACCTCACACCTGTTACAATCGGCATCATCAGAAAATCTACAAACAACAAATTCTGGGGAGGGTGTGGACAAAAGGAGCCCTCTTCCACTATTGGTGGGAATGTAAATTGATACAGTCACTATGGAGAACAGTATGGAGTTTCCTTAAAAAAACTAGAAATAGAATTACCATCTGATCCAGCAATCCCACTTCTGGGCATATACCCAGAGAAAACCGTAAATCAAAAAGGCACATTCACCACAATGTTCGTTGCAGCACTATTTACAATAGCCAGGTAATGGAAGCAACCTAAATGCCCACAGACAGATGAATGGATAAAGATGTGGTACATATATAAAATGGAATATTACTCGGCCATAAAAAGGAATGAAACTGGGTCATTTGTAGAGACATCGATGGATCGAGAGACTGTCATACAGAATGAAGTAAGTCAGAAAGAGGAAAGCAAATATTGTATATTAATGCATATATGTGGAGCCTAAAAAATGGTACAGATGAACTGGTTTGCAGGGAAGAAATAGAGACACAGAAGTAGAGAACAAACGTATGGACACCAAGTGTGGGAAGCCATGGGGGTGTGGTGGCGGTGGGATGAGTTGGGAGATTGGGATTGACCTGTATACATGTATATGCATAAAATACATAACTAATAATAACCTGCTGTATAAAAACATAAATAAAATTGTATTTCAAAATTTAAAAAAAATAAAATTTAAAAATAAAACAGAAAAAAGTTCTTCCCGTCACACAGATGTATTTATTGGAATGAATTATTTCCATGCTTATATCTATAAATACATAAAAGAGGAATAATATCTAACTTGAACCACAAAAGAAAAAAAAAACTGGAACCCACGAGCTATACAGAGGAAAACCCTATCAGGGCACTTGCTCCAGCGGTAAACAATTCTGAAATTGGTCAGAGGTGGGGAACCATCTCCCATACAGCCAGCAACCCACCACCCACGCAAGAAGCGTCCTCATTGCAATGCTGGGGGACCGTGCCGAGGCATCTGTGAGTAAACATGAGCTGAGCCCCAGGCCAGCTGCTGCTGAACTGTTCCCACCCTTCCCAGGTAAAACACCTGAATATGTACAAGGGCTTGAAAGCCTAGAGGAAGGACCGTGGAGCCACACCAGCGACAGCACGCAGGATAACTTGGTGCCTGCAGGCCAGCCAGGGTGGTCCTGGCCCCGGGAGCTCTTCCGGAAGCTTTCCATTGCCCTGCCTGAGATACCCCTCCTGTCCCGGCCCCCACTGCTTTTTTCCTTCCTCACCTCTGTCCGGAGAGAAATTCCAGCGGACGGTATGGGTGACACATCCTCTTCTTTACAGGCGGCAGCCTGGGAACTCCTGCAGAAAGGCCAGCAGAGCCCCACTCACACCGGGCCACCCACAAAGCTGTGGCCCCTCACTCCCTCCCACCAGCACAGCCCCGAGACTGCTGACGGGGCAGAGAATATGGAGTCAGGCACAGCTTCAGGTGCTATTGCTGCCTGGAGCTCTGTTTATATTGACCTCAACGAGGCACACCTGGGGAGGGCGGGCCGGCAGTGTAAGGCTGCCCAGGTCAGCTAATCCACAACCCTCAGGGAATCACATTGTTGAAAATGGACCTCGCTAAGGCAGAATAGAAGTCAAGGGAAAAAAGGACACAATGCCATTTGCAGCACCGTAGATGAGTCTAGAAGTAATCACGTGACTTGTAGTAAGTCAGAAAGTGAAAGACACATATCATATCATATCACTTATAGGTGTTACCTAAAAATGGATACCAGGGCAGATATTTCCACGGAGAAGGGCAATCACAGATTCATTAAACAAACTTATGGTTCACCAATGGACAGGTGTGAGGATTGGTTTCATTACGATATCGGGGTTAACAGACATATACAAACACAGGTGACATATATAATCACCAAAGACCTACAGAATACCAAGAGAGGACTACTCAACATTCTGTCATAACGTACATGGGAAAAGGATCCCAGGAAGAACAGACATCTGTATATGTGTAAAAGAACCACATCTTCCACACCTACAGCAAGCCAAACATTGTAATCAAACTTGCTGTAATAAAAAATAAAATAATTACATTAAAAACACGAACAAGAAGTAGTGAGACAAGCTTGAGGGCCTTTCTCCTGGCACATTCCATTCTAAATTCCAATCTAGAACACCACTTCCACTGAGGCTCTCTTGCCCTAGTAACCAGATGTGGTAAGGGTGAACTGCTGCCACCTTGTGGCCGTTTCACACAACAGCAGCTTTAATCCCAGCGCTAATGGTCAGTTGATATTCAAAATCATTGCAGGCCTGTAAATGACACCTGCCCTGAAAACAAATCCTGGGGTCACATATCGACCAAAAAATTCAAAGCACGTCCATATTTCAAAACGACCGTTTCAAAAGGCATATTTTACGCACATTAGTGTTCTGCTTCTTTTCCTTTCTTTCCTTTTTTGTTAAAAAAAACGGGAATGGAAAAAGGCATCCCTCAGAATGGGCGAAAATCGTTGCAAACGAATCAATGGACAGAGGTTTAATCTCCAATATATATAAACAGCTCATGCAGCTTAATATTAAAAAAAACAAAAAACCCAATACAAAAATGGGGAGAAGATCTAAAGAGACGTTTCTTCAAAGGAGACACAGAGATGGCCAAGACGCACATGAAAAGCTGCTCAACAGCACTAATTACTAGAGAAATGCAAATCAAAACTACAATGAGGTATCACCTCACAGCTGTTAGAATCGGCATCATCAGAAAATCTACAAAGAACCAATTCTGGGGAGGGTGTGGACAAAAGGAGCCCTCTTCCACTATTGGTGGGAATGTAAATTGATACAGTCACTATGGAGAACAGTATGGAGTTTCCTTAAAAAAACTAGAAATAGAATTACCATCTGATCCAGCAATCCCACTTCTGGGCATATACCCAGAGAAAACCGTAAATCAAAAAGGCACATTCACCACAATGTTCGTTGCAGCACTATTTACAATAGCCAGGTAATGGAAGCAACCTAAATGCCCACAGACAGATGAATGGATAAAGATGTGGTACATATATAAAATGGAATATTACTCGGCCATAAAAAGGAATGAAACTGGGTCATTTGTAGAGACATCGATGGATCGAGAGACTGTCATACAGAATGAAGTAAGTCAGAAAGAGGAAAGCAAATATTGTATATTAATGCATATATGTGGAGCCTAAAAAATGGTACAGATGAACTGGTTTGCAGGGAAGAAACAGAGACACAGATGTAGAGAACAATTGTATGGACACAAAGTGTGGGAAGCCATGGGGTGGTGGTGGTGGGATGAGTTGGGAGATTGGGATTGACCTGTATACATGTATATGCATAAAATACATAACTAATAATAACCTGCTGTATAAAAACATACATAAAATTGTATTTCAAAATTTAAAAAAATAAAATTTAAAAATAAAACAGAAAAAAGTACTTCCCGTCACACAGATGTATTTATGGGAATGAATTATTTCCATGCTTATATCTATAAATACATAAAAGAGGAATAATATCTAACTTGAACCACAAAAGAAAAAAACTGGAACCCACGAGCTATACAGAGGAAAAGCCTATCAGGGCACTTGCTCCAGCGGTAAACAATTCTGAAATTGGTCAAAGGTGGGGAACCATCTCCCATACAGCCAGCAACCCACCACCCATGCAAGAAGCGTCCTCATTGCAAAGCTGGGGGACCGTGCCGAGGCATCTGTGAGTAAACATGAGCTGAGCCCCAGGCCAGCTGCTGCTGAACTGTTCCCACCCTTCCCAGGTAAAACACCTGAATATGTACAAGGGCTTGAAAGCCTAGAGGAAGGACCGTGGAGCCACACCAGCGACAGCACGCAGGCCAACTTGGTGCCTGCAGGCCAACCAGGGTGGTCCTGGCCTCGGGCGCTCTTCCGGAAGCTTTCTATTGCCCTGCCTGAGATACTCCTCCTGTCCCGGCCCCCACTGCTTTTTTCCTTCCTCACCTCTGTCCGGAGAGAAATTCCAGCGGAAGGTATGGGTGACACATCCTCTTCTTTACAGGCGGCAGCCTTTCAACTCCTGCAGATAGTCCAGCAGAACCCCACTCACACCGGGCCACCCACAAAGCTGTGGCCCCTCACTCCCTCCCACCAGCACAGCCCCGAGACTGCCTATGGGGCAGAGAATATGGAGTCAGGCACAGCTTCAGGGGCTATTGCTGTCTGGAGCTCTGTTTATATTGACCTCAACGAGGCACAGCTTGGGTGGGCGTGCCGGCAGGTTAAGGTTGCCCAGGTCAGCTAATCCACAACCCTCAGGGAATCACATTTTTGAAAATGTACCTCGCTAAGGCAGAATAGAAGACAAGGGAAAAAAGGACACAATGCTATTTGCAGCACCGTAGATGAGTCTAGAAGTAATCACGTGACTTGTAGTAAGTCAGAAAGTGAAAGACACATATCATATCATATCACTTATAGGTGTTACCTAAAAATGGATACCAGGGCAGATATTTCCACGGAGAAGGGCAATCACAGATTCATTAAACAAACTTATGGTTCACCAATGGACAGGTGTGAGGATTGGTTTCATTACGATATCGGGGTTAACAGACATATACAAACACAGGTGACATATATAATCACCAAACACCTACAGAATACCAAGAGAGGACTACTCAACATTCTGTCATAACGTACATGGGAAAAGGATCCCAGGAAGAACAGACATCTGTATATGTGTAAAAGAACCACATCTTCCACACCTACAGCAAGCCAAACATTGTAATCAAACTTGCTGTAATAAAAAATAAAATAATTACATTAAAAACACGAACAAGAAGTAGTGAGACAAACTTGAGGGGCTTTCTCCTGACACATTCCATTCTAAACTCCAATCTAGAACACCACTTCCACTGAGGCTCTCTTGCCCTAGTAACCAGATTTGGTAAGGGTGAACTGCTGCCACCTTGTGGCCGTTTCACACAACAGCAGCTTTAATCCCAGCGCTAATGGTCAGTTGATATTCAAAATCATTGCAGGCCTGTAAATGACACCTGCCCTGAAAACAAATCCTGGGGTCACATATCGACCAAAAAATTCAAAGCACGTCCATATTTCAAAACGACCGTTTCAAAAGGCATATTTTACGCACATTAGTGTTCTGCTTCTTTTCCTTTCTTTCCTTTTTTGTTAAAAAAAACGGGAATGGAAAAAGGCATCCCTCAGAATGGGCGAAAATCGTTGCAAACGAATCAATGGACAGAGGTTTAATCTCCAATATATATAAACAGCTCATGCAGCTTAATATTACAAAAACAAACAACCCAATACAAAAATGGGCAGAAGATCTAAAGAGACATTTCTTCAAAGGAGACACAGAGATGGCCAAGACGCACATGAAAAGCTGCTCAACAGCACTAATTATTAGAGAAATGCAAATCAAAACTACAATGAGGTATCACCTCACACCTGTTAGAATCGGCATCATCAGAAAATCTACAAACAACCAATTCTGGGGAGGGTGTGGACAAAAGGAGCCCTCTTCCACTATTGGTGGGAATGTAAATTGATACAGTCACTATGGAGAAGAGAATGGAGTTTCCTTAAAAAAACTAGAAATAGAATAACCATCTGATCCAGCAATCCCACTTCTGGGCATATACCCAGAGAAAACCGTAAATCAAAAAGGCACATTCACCATAATGTTCGTTGCAGCACTATTTACAATAGCCAGGTAATGGAAGCAACCTAAATACCCACAGACAGATGAATGGATAAAGATGTGGTACATATATAAAATGGAATATTACTCGGCCATAAAAAGGAATGAAACTGGGTCATTTGTAGAGACATCGATGGATCGAGAGACTGTCATACAGAATGAAGTAAGTCAGAAAGAGGAAAGCAAATATTGTATATTAATGCATATATGTGGAGCCTAAAAAATGGTACAGATGAACTGGTTTGCAGGGAAGAAATAGAGACACAGAGGTAGAGAACAAACGTATGGACACCAATTGTGGGAAGCCATGGGGTGGTGGTGGTGGGATGAGTTGGGAGATTGGGATTGACCTGTATACATGTATATGCATAAAATACATAACAAATAATAACCTGCTGTATAAAAACATAAATAAAATTGTATTTCAAAATTTAAAAAAAATAAAATTTAAAAATAAAACAGAAAAAAGTTCTTCCCGTCACACAGATGTATTTATAGAAATGAATTATTTCCATGCTTATATCTATAAATACATAAAAGAGGAATAATATCTAACTTGAACCACAAAAGAAAAAAAAACTGGAACCCACGAGATATACAGAGGAAAACCCTATCAGGGCACTTGCTCCAGCGGTAAACAATTCTGAAATTGGTCAGAGGTGGGGAACCATCTCCCATACAGCCAGCAACCCACCACCCACGCAAGAAGCGTCCTCATTGCAAAGCTGGGGGACCGTGCCGAGGCATCTGTGAGTAAACATGAGCTGAGCCCCAGGCCAGCTGCTGCTGAACTGTTCCCACCCTTCCCAGGTAAAACACCTGAATATGTACAAGGGCTTGAAAGCCTAGAGGAAGTACCGTGGAGCCACACCAGCGACAGCACGCAGGCCAACTTGGTGCCTGCAGGCCAGCCAGGGTGGTCCTGGTCCCAGGAGCTCTTCCAGAAGCTTTCCATTGCCCTGCCTGAGATACCCCTCCTGTCCCGGCCCCCACTGCTTTTTTCCTTCCTCACCTCTGTCCGGAGAGAAATTCCAGCGGAAGGTATGGGTGACACATCCTCTTCTTTACAGGCGGCAGCCTGGGAACTCCTGCAGAAAGGCCAGCAGAGCCCCACTCACACCGGGCCACCCACAAAGCTGTGGCCACTCACTCCCTCCCACCAGCACAGCCCCGAGACTGCTGACGGGGCAGAGAATATGGAGTCAGGCACAGCTTCAGTGGCTATTGCTGCCTGGAGCGCTGTTTATATTGACCTCAACGAGGCACACCTGGGGAGGGCGGGCCGGCAGGGTAAGGCTGCCCAGGTCAGCTAATCCACAACCCTCAGGGAATCACATTGTTGAAAATGGACCCCGCTAAGGCAGAAGAGAAGCCAAGGGAAAAAAGGACACAATGCCATTTGCAGCACCATAGATGAGTCTAGAAGTAATCACGTGACTTGTAGTAAGTCAGAAAGTGAAAGACACATATCATATCATATCACTTATAGGTGTTACCTAAAAATGGATACCAGGGCAGATATTTCCACGGAGAAGGGCAATCACAGATTCATTAAACAAACTTATGGTTCACCAATGGAAAGGTGTGAGGATTGGTTTCATTATGATATCGGGGTTAACAGACATATACAAACACAGGTGACATATATAATCACCAAAGACCTACAGAATACCAAGAGAGGACTACTCAACATTCTGTCATAACGTACATGGGAAAAGGATCCCAGGAAGAACAGTCATCTGTATATGTGTAAAAGAACCACATCTTCCACACCTACAACAAGCCAAACATTGTAATCAAACTTGCTGTAATAAAAAATAAAAAATTAAATTAAAAACACGAACAAGAAGTAGTGAGACAAACGTGAGGGGCTTTCTCCTGGCACATTCCATTCTAAACTCCAATCTAGAACACCACTTCCACTGAGGCTCTCTTGCCCTAGTAACCAGATTTGGTAAGGGTGAACTGCTGCCACCTTGTGGCCGTTTCACACAACAGAAGCTTTAATCCCAACGCTAATGGTCAGTTGATATTCAAAATCATTGCAGGCCTGTAAATGACACCTGCCCTGAAAACAAATCCTGGGGTCACATATCGACCAAAAAATTCAAAGGACGTCCATATTTCAAAACGACCGTTTCAAAAGGCATATTTTACGCACATTAGTGTTCTGCTTCTTTTCCTTTCTTTCCTTTTTTGTTAAAAAACACAGGAATGGAAAAAGGCATCCCTCAGAATGGGCGAAAATCTTTGCAGACGAATCAATGGACAGAGGTTTCATCTCCAATATATATAAACAGCTCATGCAGCATAATATTAAAAAAACAAACAACCCAAAAAAATGGGCAGAAGATCTAAAGAGACGATTCTTCAAAGGAGACACAGAGATGGCCAAGACGCACATGAAAAGCTGCTCAACAGCACTAATTATTAGAGAAATGCAAATCAAAACTACAATGAGGTATCACCTCACACCTGTTAGAATCGGCATCATCAGAAAATCTACAAACAACCAATTCTGGGGAGGGTGTGGACAAAAGGAGCCCACTTCCACTATTGGTGGGAATGTAAATTGATACAGTCACTATGGAGAACAGTATGGAGTTTCCTTAAAAAATCTAGAAATAGAATTACCATCTGATCCAGCAATCCCACTTCTGGGCATATACCCAGAGAAAACCGTATTTCAAAAAGGCACATTCATCACAATGTTCATTGCAGCACTATTTACAATAGCCAGGTAATGGAAGCAACCTAAATGCCCACAGACAGATGAATGGATAAAGAGGTGGTACATATATGAAATGGAATATTACTCGGCCATAAAAAGGAATGAAACTGGGTCATTTGTAGAGACATCGATGGATCGAGAGACTGTCATACAGAATGAAGTAAGTCAGAAAGAGGAAAACAAATATTGTATATTAACGCATATATGTGGAGCCTAAAAATGGTACAGATGAACTGGTTTGCAGGGAAGAAATAGAGACACAGAGGTAGAGAACAAACGTATGGACACCAAGTGTGGGAAGCCATGGGGTGGTGGTGGTGGGATGGGTTGGGAGTTTCGGATTGACCTGTATAAATGTATATGCATAAAATACATAACTAATAATAACGTGCTGTATAAAAAATAAATAAAATTAAATTTCAAAATTTTAAAAAATAAAATTTAAAAATAAAACAGAAAAAAGTTCTTCCCGTCACACAGATGTATTTATAGGAATGAATTATTTCCATGCTTATATCTGTAAATACATAAAAGAGGAATAAAATCTAACTTGAACCATAAAAGAAAAAAAAAACCTGAACCCACGAGTTATACAGAGGAAAACCCTATCAGGGCACTTGCTCCAGTGGTAAACAATTCTGAAATTGGTCAGAGGTGGGGAACCATCTCCCATACAGCCATCAACCCACACCCCATGCAAGGGGCGTCCTCATTGCAAAGTTGGGGGACCGTGCCGAGGCATCTGTGTGTAAACGTGAGCTGAGCCCCAGGCCAGCTGCTGCTGAACTGTTCCCACCCTTTCCAGGTAAAACACCTGAATATGTACAAGGGCTTGAAAGCCTAGAGGAAGGACCGTGGAGCCACACCAGCGACAGCACGCAGGACAACTTGGTGCCTGCAGGCCAGCCAGGGTGGTCCTGGACCCGGGCACTCTTCCAGAAGCTTTCCATTGCCCTGCCTGAGATACCCCTCCTGTCCCGACCCCCACTGCTTTTTTCCTTCCACACCTCTGTCCGGAGAGAAATTCCAGCGGAAGCTATGGGTGACACATCCTCTTCTTTACAGGCGGCAGCCTGGCAACTCCTGCAGAAAGGCCAGCAGAACCCCACTCACACCGGGCCACCCACAAAGCTGTGGCCCCTCACTCCCTCCCACCAGCACAGCCCCGAGACTGCTGACGGGGCAGAGAATATGGAGTCAGGCACAGATTCAGGGGCTATTGCTGCCTGGAGCGCTGTTTATATTGACCTCAACGAGGCACACCTGGGGAGGGCGGGCCGGCAGGGTAAGGCTGCCCAGGTCAGCTAATCCACAACCCTCAGGGAATAACATTGTTGAAAATGGACCCCGCTAAGGCAGAAGAGAAGCCAAGGGAAAAAAGGACACAATGCCATTTGCAGCACCGTAGATGAGTCTAGAAGTAATCACGTGACTTGTAGTAAGTCAGAAAGTGAAAGACACATATCATATCATATCACTTATAGGTGTTACCTAAAAATGGATACCAGGACAGATATTTCCACGGAGAAGGGCAATCACAGATTCATTAAACAAACTTATGGTTCACCAATGGACAGGTGTGAGGATTGGTTTCATTACGATATCGGGGTTAACAGACATATACAAACACAGGTGACATATATAATCACCAAAGACCTACAGAATACCAAGAGAGGACTACTCAACATTCTGTCATAATGTACATGGGAAAAGGATCCCAGGAAGAACAGTCATCTGTATATGTGTAAAAGAACCACATCTTCCACACCTACAACAAGCCAAACATTGTAATCAAAATTGCTGTAATAAAAAATAAAAAATTAAATTAAAAACACGAACAAGAAGTAGTGAGACAAACGTGAGGGGCTTTCTCCTGGCACATTCCATTCTAAACTCCAATCTAGAACACCACTTCCACTGAGGCTCTCTTGCCCTAGTAACCAGATTTGGTAAGGGTGAACTGCTGCCACCTTGTGGCCGTTTCACACAACAGCAGCTTTAATCCCAACGCTAATGGTCAGTTGATATTCAAAATCATTGCAGGCCTGTAAATGACACCTGCCCTGAAAACAAATCCTGGGGTCACATATCGACCAAAAAATTCAAAGGACGTCCATATTTCAAAACGACCGTTTCAAAAGGCATATTTTACGCACATTAGTGTTCTGCTTCTTTTCCTTTCTGTACTTTTTTGTTAAAAAACACGGGAATGGAAAAAGGCATCCCTCAGAATGGACGAAAATCGTTGCAGACGAATCAATGACAAAGGTTTAATCTCCAATATATATAAACAGCTCATGCAGCTTAATATTAAAAAAAAACAAACAACCCAAAAAAATGGGCAGAAGATCTAAAGAGACGTTTCTTCAAAGGAGACACAGAGATGGCCAAGACGCACATGAAAAGCTGCTCAACAGCACTAATTATTAGAGAAATGCAAATCAAAACTACAATGAGGTTTCACCTCACACCTGTTAGAATCGGCATCATCAGAAAATCTACAAAGAACCAATTCTGGGGAGGGTGTGGACAAAAGGAGCCCTCTTCCACTATTGGTGGGAATGTAAATTGATACAGTCACTATGGAGAACAGTATGGAGTTTCCTTAAAAAAACTAGAAATAGAATTACCATCTGATCCAGCAATCCCACTTCTGGGCATATACCCAGAGAAAACCGTATTTCAAAAAGTCACATTCACCACAATGTTCGTTGCAGCACTATTTACAATAGCCAGGTAATGGAAGCAACCTAAATGCCCACAGACAGATGAATGGATAAAGATGTGGTACATATATGAAATGGAATATTACTCGGCCATAAAAAGGAATGAAACTGGGTCATTTGTAGAGACATCGATGGATCGAGAGACTGTCATACAGAATGAAGTAAGTCAGAAAGAGGAAAACAAATATTGTATATTAACGCATATATGTGGAACCTAAAAAAATGGTACAGATGAACTGGTTTGCAGGGAAGAAATAGAGACAGAGAGGTAGAGAACAAACTTATGGACACCAAGTGTGGGAAGCCATGGGGTGGTGGTGGTGTGATGAGTTGGGAGATTGGGATTGACCTGTATACATGTATAAGCATAAAATACATAACTAATAATAACCTGCTGTATAAAAACATAAATAAAATTAAATTTCAAAATTTTAAAAAATATAATTTAAAAATAAAACATAATAAATTCTTCCCGTCACACAGATGTATTTATAGGAATGAATTATTTCCATGCTTATATCTATAAATACATAAAAGAGGAATAAAATCTAACTTGAACCATAAAAGAAAAAAAAAAAAAACCTGAACCGACGAGTTATACAGAGGAAAAACCTATCAGGGCACTTGCTCCAGTGGTAAACAATTCTGAAATTGGTCAGAGCTGGGGAATCATCTCCCATATAGCCAGCAACCCACCCCTCACGCAAGTAGCATCCTCATTGCAAAGCTGGGGGACCGTGCCGAGGCATCTGTGAGTAAACGTGAGCTGAGCACCAGGCCAGCTGCTGCTGAACTGTTCCCACCCTTTCCAGGTAAACACCTGAATATGTACAAGGTCTTGAAAGCCTAGAGGAAGGACCGTGGAGCCACACCAGCGACAGCACGCAGACCAACTTGGTGCCTGCAGGCCAGCCAGGGTGGTCCTGGCCCCGGGCACTCTTCCAGAAGCTTTCCATTGCCCTGCCTGAGATACCCCTCCTGTCCCGGCCCCCACTGCTTTTTTCCTTCCACACCTCTGTCCGGAGAGAAATTCCAGCGGAAGGTATGGGTGACACATCCTCTTCTTTACAGGCGGCAGCCTGGCAACTCCTGCAGAAAGGCCAGCAGAACCCCACTCACACCGGGCCACCCACAAAGCTGTGGCCCCTCACTCCCTCCCACCAGCACAGACCCGAGACTGCTGACGGGGCAGAGAATATGGAGTCAGGCACAGCTTCAGGGGCTATTGCTGCCTGGAGCGCTGTTTATATTGACCTCAACGAGGCACACCTGGGGAGGGCGGGCCGGCAGGGTAAGGCTGCCCAGGTCAGCTAATCCACAACCCTCAGGGAATCACATTGTTGAAAATGGACCCCGCTAAGGCAGAAGAGAAGCCAAGGGAAAAAATGACACAATGCCATTTGCAGCACCGTAGATGAGTCTAGAAGTAATCACGTGACTTGTAGTAAGTCAGAAAGTGAAAGACACATATCATATCATATCACTTATAGGTGTTACCTAAAAATGGATACCAGGGCAGATATTTCCACGGAGAAGGGCAATCACAGATTCATTAAACAAACTTATGGTTCACCAATGGACAGGTGTGAGGATTGGTTTCATTACGATATCGGGGTTAACAGACATATACAAACACAGGTGACATATATAATCACCAAAGACCTACAGAATACCAAGAGAGGACTACTCAACATTCTGTCATAACGTACATGGGAAAAGGATCCCAGGAAGAACAGTCATCTGTATATGTGTAAAAGAACCACATCTTCCACACCTACAACAAGCCAAACATTGTAATCAAACTTGCTGTAATAAAAAATAAAAAATTAAATTAAAAACACGAACAAGAAGTAGTGAGACAAACGTGAGGGGCTTTCTCCTGGCACATTCCATTCTAAACTCCAATCTAGAACACCACTTCCACTGAGGCTCTCTTGCCCTAGTAACCAGATGTGGTAAGGGTGAACTGCTGCCACCTTGTGGCCGTTTCACACAACAGAAGCTTTAATCCCAACGCTAATGGTCAGTTGATATTCAAAATCATTGCAGGCCTGTAAATGACACCTGCCCTGAAAACAAATCCTGGGGTCACATATCAACCAAAAAATTCAAAGGACGTCCATATTTCAAAACGACCGTTTCAAAAGGCATATTTTACGCACATTAGTGTTCTGCTTCTTTTCCTTTCTTTCCTTTTTTGTTAAAAAACACGGGAATGGAAAAAGGCATCCCTCAGAATGGACGAAAATCGTTGCAGACGAATCAATGACAAAGGTTTAATCTCCAATATATATAAACAGCTCATGCAGCTTAATATTAAAAAAAAAACAAACAACCCAAAAAAATGGGCAGAAGATCTAAAGAGACGTTTCTTCAAAGGAGACACAGAGATGGCCAAGACGCACATGAAAAGCTGCTCAACAGCACTAATTATTAGAGAAATGCAAATCAAAACTACAATGAGGTTTCACCTCACACCTGTTAGAATCGGCATCATCAGAAAATCTACAAAGAACCAATTCTGGGGAGGGTGTGGACAAAAGGAGCCCTCTTCCACTATTGGTGGGAATGTAAATTGATACAGTCACTATGGAGAACAGTATGGAGTTTCCTTAAAAAAACTAGAAATAGAATTACCATCTGATCCAGCAATCCCACTTCTGGGCATATACCCAGAGAAAACCGTATTTCAAAAAGGCACATTCACCACAATGTTCGTTGCAGCACTATTTACAATAGCCAGGTAATGGAAGCAACCTAAATGCCCACAGACAGATGAATGGATAAAGATGTGGTACATATATAAAATGGAATATTACTCGGCCATAAAAAGGAATGAAACTGGGTCATTTGTAGAGACATCGATGGATCGAGAGACTGTCATACAGAATGAAGTAAGTCAGAAAGAGGAAAACAAATATTGTCTATTAACGCATATATGTGGAGCCTAAAAATGGTACAGATGAACTGGTTTGCAGGGAAGAAATAGAGACACAGAGGTAGAGAACAAACGTATGGACACCAAGTGTGGGAAGCCATGGGGTGGTGGTGGTGGGATGAGTTGGGAGTTTGGGATTGACCTGTATACATGGATATGCATAAAATACATAACTAATAATAACGTGCTGTATAAAAAAATAGATAAAATTAAATTTCAAAATTTTAAAAAATAAAATTTAAAAATAAAACAGAAAAAAGTTCTTCCCGTCACACAGATGTATTTATAGGAATGAATTGTTTCCATGCTTATATCTATAAATACATAAAAGAGGAATAAAATCTAACTTGAACCATAAAAGAAAAAAAAAACCTGAACCCACGAGTTATACAGAGGGAAACCCTATCACGGCACTTGCTCCAGTGGTAAACAATTCTGAAATAGGTCAGAGGTGGGGAACCATCTCCCATACAGCCATCAACCCACCCCCCACGCAAGGAGCGTCCTCATTGCAAAGCTGGGGGACCGTGCCGAGGCATCTGTGAGTAAACGTGAGCTGAGCCCCAGGCCAGCTGCTGCTGAACTGTTCCCACCCTTTCCAGGTAAAACACCTGAATATGTACAAGGGCTTGAAAGCCTAGAGGAAGGACCGTGGAGCCACACCAGCGACAGCACGCAGGACAACTTGGTGCCTGCAGGCCAGCCAGGGTGGTCCTGGCCCCGGGCGCTCTTCCAGAAGCTTTCCATTGCCCTGCCTGTGAAACCCCTCCTGTCCCGGCCCCCACTGCTTTTTTCCTTCCACACCTCTGTCCGGAGAGAAATTCCAGCGGAAGGTATGGGTGACACATCCTCTTCTTTACAGGCGGCAGCCTGGCAACTCCTGCAGAAAGGCCAGCAGAACCCCACTCACACCGGGCCACCCACAAAGCTGTGGCCCCTCACTCCCTCCCACCAGCACAGACCCGAGACTGCTGACGGGGCAGAGAATATGGAGTCAGGCACAGCTTCAGGGGCTATTGCTGCCTGGAGCGCTGTTTATATTGACCTCAACGAGGCACACCTGGGGAGGGCGGGCCGGCAGGGTAAGGCTGCCCAGGTCAGCTAATCCACAACCCTCAGGGAATCACATTGTTGAAAATGGACCCCGCTAAGGCAGAAGAGAAGCCAAGGGAAAAAAGGACACAATGCCATTTGCAGCACCGTAGATGAGTCTAGAAGTAATCACGTGACTTGTAGTAAGTCAGAAAGTGAAAGACACATATCATATCATATCACTTATAGGTGTTACCTAAAAATGGATACCAGGGCAGATATTTCCACGGAGAAGGGCAATCACAGATTCATTAAACAAACTTATGGTTCACCAATGGACAGGTGTGAGGATTGGTTTCATTACGATATCGGGGTTAACAGACATATACAAACACAGGTGACATATATAATCACCAAAGACCTACAGAATACCAAGAGAGGACTACTCAACATTCTGTCATAACGTACATGGGAAAAGGATCCCAGGAAGAACAGTCATCTGTATATGTGTAAAAGAACCACATCTTCCACACCTACAACAAGCCAAACATTGTAATCAAACTTGCTGTAATAAAAAATAAAAAATTAAATTAAAAACACGAACAAGAAGTAGTGAGACAAACGTGAGGGGCTTTCTCCTGGCACATTCCATTCTAAACTCCAATCTAGAACACCACTTCCACTGAGGCTCTCTTGCCCTAGTAACCAGATGTGGTAAGGGTGAACTGCTGCCACCTTGTGGCCGTTTCACACAACAGAAGCTTTAATCCCAACGCTAATGGTCAGTTGATATTCAAAATCATTGCAGGCCTGTAAATGACACCTGCCCTGAAAACAAATCCTGGGGTCACATATCGACCAAAAAATTCAAAGGACGTCCATATTTCAAAACGACCGTTTCAAAAGGCATATTTTACGCACATTAGTGTTCTGCTTCTTTTCCTTTCTTTCCTTTTTTGTTAAAAAACACGGGAATGGAAAAAGGCATCCCTCAGAATGGACGAAAATCGTTGCAGACGAATCAATGACAAAGGTTTAATCTCCAATATATATAAACAGCTCATGCAGCTTAATATTAAAAAAAAACAAACAACCCAAAAAAATGGGCAGAAGATCTAAAGAGACGTTTCTTCAAAGGAGACACAGAGATGGCCAAGACGCACATGAAAAGCTGCTCAACAGCACTAATTATTAGAGAAATGCAAATCAAAACTACAATGAGGTTTCACCTCACACCTGTTAGAATCGGCATCATCAGAAAATCTACAAAGAACCAATTCTGGGGAGGGTGTGGACAAAAGGAGCCCTCTTCCACTATTGGTGGGAATGTAAATTGATACAGTCACTATGGAGAACAGTATGGAGTTTCCTTAAAAAAACTAGAAATAGAATTACCATCTGATCCAGCAATCCCACTTCTGGGCATATACCCAGAGAAAACCGTATTTCAAAAAGGCACATTCACCACAATGTTCGTTGCAGCACTATTTACAATAGCCAGGTAATGGAAGCAACCTAAATGCCCACAGACAGATGAATGGATAAAGATGTGGTACATATATAAAATGGAATATTACTCGGCCATAAAAAGGAATGAAACTGGGTCATTTGTAGAGACATCGATGGATCGAGAGACTGTCATACAGAATGAAGTAAGTCAGAAAGAGGAAAACAAATATTGTATATTAACGCATATATGTGGAGCCTAAAAATGGTACAGATGAACTGGTTTGCAGGGAAGAAATAGAGACACAGAGGTAGAGAACAAACGTATGGACACCAAGTGTGGGAAGCCATGGGGTGGTGGTGGTGGGATGAGTTGGGAGTTTGGGATTGACCTGTATACATGGATATGCATAAAATACATAACTAATAATAACGTGCTGTATAAAAAAATAGATAAAATTAAATTTCAAAATTTTAAAAAATAAAATTTAAAAATAAAACAGAAAAAAGTTCTTCCCGTCACACAGATGTATTTATAGGAATGAATTGTTTCCATGCTTATATCTATAAATACATAAAAGAGGAATAAAATCTAACTTGAACCATAAAAGAAAAAAAAAACCTGAACCCACGAGTTATACAGAGGGAAACCCTATCACGGCACTTGCTCCAGTGGTAAACAATTCTGAAATAGGTCAGAGGTGGGGAACCATCTCCCATACAGCCATCAACCCACCCCCCACGCAAGGAGCGTCCTCATTGCAAAGCTGGGGGACCGTGCCGAGGCATCTGTGAGTAAACGTGAGCTGAGCCCCAGGCCAGCTGCTGCTGAACTGTTCCCACCCTTTCCAGGTAAAACACCTGAATATGTACAAGGGCTTGAAAGCCTAGAGGAAGGACCGTGGAGCCACACCAGCGACAGCACGCAGGACAACTTGGTGCCTGCAGGCCAGCCAGGGTGGTCCTGGCCCCGGGCGCTCTTCCAGAAGCTTTCCATTGCCCTGCCTGTGAAACCCCTCCTGTCCCGGCCCCCACTGCTTTTTTCCTTCCACACCTCTGTCCGGAGAGAAATTCCAGCGGAAGGTATGGGTGACACATCCTCTTCTTTACAGGCGGCAGCCTGGCAACTCCTGCAGAAAGGCCAGCAGAACCCCACTCACACCGGGCCACCCACAAAGCTGTGGCCCCTCACTCCCTCCCACCAGCACAGACCCGAGACTGCTGACGGGGCAGAGAATATGGAGTCAGGCACAGCTTCAGGGGCTATTGCTGCCTGGAGCGCTGTTTATATTGACCTCAACGAGGCACACCTGGGGAGGGCGGGCCGGCAGGGTAAGGCTGCCCAGGTCAGCTAATCCACAACCCTCAGGGAATCACATTGTTGAAAATGGACCCCGCTAAGGCAGAAGAGAAGCCAAGGGAAAAAAGGACACAATGCCATTTGCAGCACCGTAGATGAGTCTAGAAGTAATCACGTGACTTGTAGTAAGTCAGAAAGTGAAAGACACATATCATATCATATCACTTATAGGTGTTACCTAAAAATGGATACCAGGGCAGATATTTCCACGGAGAAGGGCAATCACAGATTCATTAAACAAACTTATGGTTCACCAATGGACAGGTGTGAGGATTGGTTTCATTACGATATCGGGGTTAACAGACATATACAAACACAGGTGACATATATAATCACCAAAGACCTACAGAATACCAAGAGAGGACTACTCAACATTCTGTCATAACGTACATGGGAAAAGGATCCCAGGAAGAACAGTCATCTGTATATGTGTAAAAGAACCACATCTTCCACACCTACAACAAGCCAAACATTGTAATCAAACTTGCTGTAATAAAAAATAAAAAATTAAATTAAAAACACGAACAAGAAGTAGTGAGACAAACGTGAGGGGCTTTCTCCTGGCACATTCCATTCTAAACTCCAATCTAGAACACCACTTCCACTGAGGCTCTCTTGCCCTAGTAACCAGATGTGGTAAGGGTGAACTGCTGCCACCTTGTGGCCGTTTCACACAACAGAAGCTTTAATCCCAACGCTAATGGTCAGTTGATATTCAAAATCATTGCAGGCCTGTAAATGACACCTGCCCTGAAAACAAATCCTGGGGTCACATATCGACCAAAAAATTCAAAGGACGTCCATATTTCAAAACGACCGTTTCAAAAGGCATATTTTACGCACATTAGTGTTCTGCTTCTTTTCCTTTCTTTCCTTTTTTGTTAAAAAACACGGGAATGGAAAAAGGCATCCCTCAGAATGGACGAAAATCGTTGCAGACGAATCAATGACAAAGGTTTAATCTCCAATATATATAAACAGCTCATGCAGCTTAATATTAAAAAAAAAACAAACAACCCAAAAAAATGGGCAGAAGATCTAAAGAGACGTTTCTTCAAAGGAGACACAGAGATGGCCAAGACGCACATGAAAAGCTGCTCAACAGCACTAATTATTAGAGAAATGCAAATCAAAACTACAATGAGGTTTCACCTCACACCTGTTAGAATCGGCATCATCAGAAAATCTACAAAGAACCAATTCTGGGGAGGGTGTGGACAAAAGGAGCCCTCTTCCACTATTGGTGGGAATGTAAATTGATACAGTCACTATGGAGAACAGTATGGAGTTTCCTTAAAAAAACTAGAAATAGAATTACCATCTGATCCAGCAATCCCACTTCTGGGCATATACCCAGAGAAAACCGTATTTCAAAAAGTCACATTCACCACAATGTTCGTTGCAGCACTATTTACAATAGCCAGGTAATGGAAGCAACCTAAATGCCCACAGACAGATGAATGGATAAAGATGTGGTACATATATGAAATGGAATATTACTCGGCCATAAAAAGGAATGAAACTGGGTCATTTGTAGAGACATCGATGGATCGAGAGACTGTCATACAGAATGAAGTAAGTCAGAAAGAGGAAAACAAATATTGTATATTAACGCATATATGTGGAACCTAAAAAAATGGTACAGATGAACTGGTTTGCAGGGAAGAAATAGAGACAGAGAGGTAGAGAACAAACTTATGGACACCAAGTGTGGGAAGCCATGGGGTGGTGGTGGTGTGATGAGTTGGGAGATTGGGATTGACCTGTATACATGTATAAGCATAAAATACATAACTAATAATAACCTGCTGTATAAAAACATAAATAAAATTAAATTTCAAAATTTTAAAAAATATAATTTAAAAATAAAACAAAATAAATTCTTCCCGTCACACAGATGTATTTATAGGAATGAATTATTTCCATGCTTATATCTATAAATACATAAAAGAGGAATAAAATCTAACTTGAACCATAAAAGAAAAAAAAAAAAAACCTGAACCGACGAGTTATACAGAGGAAAAACCTATCAGGGCACTTGCTCCAGTGGTAAACAATTCTGAAATTGGTCAGAGCTGGGGAATCATCTCCCATATAGCCAGCAACCCACCCCTCACGCAAGTAGCATCCTCATTGCAAAGCTGGGGGACCGTGCCGAGGCATCTGTGAGTAAACGTGAGCTGAGCACCAGGCCAGCTGCTGCTGAACTGTTCCCACCCTTTCCAGGTAAACACCTGAATATGTACAAGGTCTTGAAAGCCTAGAGGAAGGACCGTGGAGCCACACCAGCGACAGCACGCAGACCAACTTGGTGCCTGCAGGCCAGCCAGGGTGGTCCTGGCCCCGGGCACTCTTCCAGAAGCTTTCCATTGCCCTGCCTGAGATACCCCTCCTGTCCCGGCCCCCACTGCTTTTTTCCTTCCACACCTCTGTCCGGAGAGAAATTCCAGCGGAAGGTATGGGTGACACATCCTCTTCTTTACAGGCGGCAGCCTGGCAACTCCTGCAGAAAGGCCAGCAGAACCCCACTCACACCGGGCCACCCACAAAGCTGTGGCCCCTCACTCCCTCCCACCAGCACAGACCCGAGACTGCTGACGGGGCAGAGAATATGGAGTCAGGCACAGCTTCAGGGGCTATTGCTGCCTGGAGCGCTGTTTATATTGACCTCAACGAGGCACACCTGGGGAGGGCGGGCCGGCAGGGTAAGGCTGCCCAGGTCAGCTAATCCACAACCCTCAGGGAATCACATTGTTGAAAATGGACCCCGCTAAGGCAGAAGAGAAGCCAAGGGAAAAAATGACACAATGCCATTTGCAGCACCGTAGATGAGTCTAGAAGTAATCACGTGACTTGTAGTAAGTCAGAAAGTGAAAGACACATATCATATCATATCACTTATAGGTGTTACCTAAAAATGGATACCAGGGCAGATATTTCCACGGAGAAGGGCAATCACAGATTCATTAAACAAACTTATGGTTCACCAATGGAAAGGTGTGAGGATTGGTTTCATTACGATATCGGGGTTAACAGACATATACAAACACAGGTGACATATATAATCACCAAAGACCTACAGAATACCAAGAGAGGACTACTCAACATTCTGTCATAACGTACATGGGAAAAGGATCCCAGGAAGAACAGTCATCTGTATATGTGTAAAAGAACCACATCTTCCACACCTACAACAAGCCAAACATTGTAATCAAACTTGCTGTAATAAAAAATAAAAAATTAAATTAAAAACACGAACAAGAAGTAGTGAGACAAACGTGAGGGGCTTTCTCCTGGCACATTCCATTCTAAACTCCAATCTAGAACACCACTTCCACTGAGGCTCTCTTGCCCTAGTAACCAGATGTGGTAAGGGTGAACTGCTGCCACCTTGTGGCCGTTTCACACAACAGAAGCTTTAATCCCAACGCTAATGGTCAGTTGATATTCAAAATCATTGCAGGCCTGTAAATGACACCTGCCCTGAAAACAAATCCTGGGGTCACATATCGACCAAAAAATTCAAAGGACGTCCATATTTCAAAACGACCGTTTCAAAAGGCATATTTTACGCACATTAGTGTTTTGCTTCTTTTCCTTTCTTTCCTTTTTTGTTAAAAAACACGGGAATGGAAAAAGGCATCCCTCAGAATGGGCGAAAATCTTTGCAGACGAATCAATGGACAGAGGTTTCATCTCCAATATATATAAACAGCTCATGCAGCTTAATATTAAAAAAACAAACAACCCAAAAAAATGGGCAGAAGATCTAAAGAGACGATTCTTCAAAGGAGACACAGAGATGGCCAAGACGCACATGAAAAGCTGCTCAACAGCACTAATTATTAGAGAAATGCAAATCAAAACTACAATGAGGTATCACCTCACACCTGTTAGAATCGGCATCATCAGAAAATCTACAAACAACCAATTCTGGGGAGGGTGTGGACAAAAGGAGCCCACTTCCACTATTGGTGGGAATGTAAATTGATACAGTCACTATGGAGAACAGTATGGAGTTTCCTTAAAAAATCTAGAAATAGAATTACCATCTGATCCAGCAATCCCACTTCTGGGCATATACCCAGAGAAAACCGTATTTCAAAAAGGCACATTCATCACAATGTTCGTTGCAGCACTATTTACAATAGCCAGGTAATGGAAGCAACCTAAATGCCCACAGACAGATGAATGGATAAAGAGGTGGTACATATATGAAATGGAATATTACTCGGCCATAAAAAGGAATGAAACTGGGTCATTTGTAGAGACATCGATGGATCGAGAGAGTGTCATACAGAATGAAGTAAGTCAGAAAGAGGAAAACAAATATTGTATATTAACGCATATATGTGGAGCCTAAAAATGGTACAGATGAACTGGTTTGCAGGGAAGAAATAGAGACACAGAGGTAGAGAACAAACGTATGGACACCAAGTGTGGGAAGCCATGGGGTGGTGGTGGTGGGATGAGTTGGGAGTTTCGGATTGACCTGTATACATGTATATGCATAAAATACATAACTAATAATAACGTGCTGTATAAAAAATAAATAAAATTAAATTTCAAAATTTTAAAAAATAAAATTTAAAAATAAAACAGAAAAAATTCTTCCCGTCACACAGATGTATTTATAGGAATGAATTATTTCCATGCTTATATCTGTAAATACATAAAAGAGGAATAAAATCTAACTTGAACCATAAAAGAAAAAAAAAACCTGAACCCACGAGTTATACAGAGGAAAACCCTATCAGGGCACTTGCTCCAGTGGTAAACAATTCTGAAATTGGTCAGAGGTGGGGAACCATCTCCCATACAGCCATCAACCCACACCCCACGCAAGGAGCGTCCTCATTGCAAAGCTGGGGGACCGTGCCGTGGCATCTGTGAGTAAACGTGAGCTGAGCCCCAGGCCAGCTGCTGCTGAACTGTTCCCACCCTTTCCAGGTAAAACACCTGAATATGTACAAGGGCTTGAAAGCCTAGAGGAAGGACCGTGGAGCCACACCAGCGACAGCACGCAGGCCAACTTGGTGCCTGCAGGCCAGCCAGGGTGGTCCTGGACCCGGGCACTCTTCCAGAAGCTTTCCATTGCCCTGCCTGAGATACCCCTCCTGTCCCGGCCCCCACTCCTTTTTTCCTTCCACACCTCTGTCCGGAGAGAAATTCCAGCGGAAGCTATGGGTGACACATCCTCTTCTTTACAGGCGGCAGCCTGGCAACTCCTGCAGAAAGGCCAGCAGAATCCCACTCACACCGGGCCACCCACAAAGCTGTGGCCCCTCACTCCCTCCCACCAGCACAGCCCCGAGACTGCTGACGGGGCAGAGAATATGGAGTCAGGCACAGATTCAGGGGCTATTGCTGCCTGGAGCGCTGTTTATATTGACCTCAACGAGGCACACCTGGGGAGGGCGGGCCGGCAGGGTAAGGCTGCCCAGGTCAGCTAATCCACAACCCTCAGGGAATCACATTGTTGAAAATGGACCCCGCTAAGGCAGAAGAGAAGCCAAGGGAAAAAAGGACACAATGCCATTTGCAGCACCGTAGATGAGTCTAGAAGTAATCACGTGACTTGTAGTAAGTCAGAAAGTGAAAGACACATATCATATCATATCACTTATAGGTGTTACCTAGAAATGGATACCAGGACAGATATTTCCACGGAGAAGGGCAATCACAGATTCATTAAACAAACTTATGGTTCACCAATGGAAAGGTGTGAGGATTGGTTTCATTACGATATCGGGGTTAACAGACATATACAAACACAGGTGACATATATAATCACCAAAGACCTACAGAATACCAAGAGAGGACTACTCAACATTCATTCATAATGTACATGGGAAAAGGATCCCAGGAAGAACAGTCATCTGTATATGTGTAAAAGAACCACATCTTCCACACCTATAACAAGCCAAACATTGTAATCAAAATTGCTGTAATAAAAAATAAAAAATTAAATTAAAAACACGAACAAGAAGTAGTGAGACAAACGTGAGGGGCTTTCTCCTGGCACATTCCATTCTAAACTCCAATCTAGAACACCACTTCCACTGAGGCTCTCTTGCCCTAGTAACCAGATTTGGTAAGGGTGAACTGCTGCCACCTTGTGGCCGTTTCACACAACAGCAGCTTTAATCCCAACGCTAATGGTCAGTTGATATTCAAAATCATTGCAGGCCTGTAAATGACACCTGCCCTGAAAACAAATCCTGGGGTCACATATCGACCAAAAAATTCAAAGGACGTCCATATTTCAAAACGACCGTTTCAAAAGGCATATTTTACGCACATTAGTGTTCTGCTTCTTTTCCTTTCTTTCCTTTTTTGTTAAAAAACACGGGAATGGAAAAAGGCATCCCTCAGAATGGACGAAAATCGTTGCAGACAAATCAATGACAAAGGTTTAATCTCCAATATATATAAACAGCTCATGTAGCTTAATATTAAAAAAAACAAACAACCCAAAAAAATGGGCAGAAGATCTAAAGAGACGTTTCTTCAAAGGAGACACAGAGATGGCCAAGACGCACATGAAAAGCTGCTCAACAGCACTAATTATTAGAGAAATGCAAATCAAAACTACAATGAGGTTTCACCTCACACCTGTTAGAATCGGCATCATCAGAAAATCTACAAAGAACCAATTCTGGGGAGGGTGTGGACAAAAGGAGCCCTCTTCCACTATTGGTGGGAATGTAAATTGATACAGTCACTATGGAGAACAGTATGGAGTTTCCTTAAAAAAACTAGAAATAGAATTACCATCTGATCCAGCAATCCCACTTCTGGGCATATACCCAGAGAAAACCGTATTTCAAAAAGGCACATTCACCACAATGTTCGTTGCAGCACTATTTACAATAGCCAGGTAATGGAAGCAACCTAAATGCCCACAGACAGATGAATGGATAAAGATGTGGTACATATATAAAATGGAATATTACTCGGCCATAAAAAGGAATGAAACTGGGTCATTTGTAGAGACATCGATGGATCGAGAGACTGTCATACAGAATGAAGTAAGTCAGAAAGAGGAAAACAAATATTGTATATTAACGCATATATGTGGAGCCTAAAAATGGTACAGATGAACTGGTTTGCAGGGAAGAAATAGAGACACAGAGGTAGAGAACAAACGTATGGACACCAAGTGTGGGAAGCCATGGGGTGGTGGTGGTGGGATGAGTTGGGAGTTTGGGATTGACCTGTATACATGGATATGCATAAAATACATAACTAATAATAACGTGCTGTATAAAAAAATAGATAAAATTAAATTTCAAAATTTTAAAAAATAAAATTTAAAAATAAAACAGAAAAAAGTTCTTCCCGTCACACAGATGTATTTATAGGAATGAATTGTTTCCATGCTTATATCTATAAATACATAAAAGAGGAATAAAATCTAACTTGAACCATAAAAGAAAAAAAAAACCTGAACCCACGAGTTATACAGAGGGAAACCCTATCACGGCACTTGCTCCAGTGGTAAACAATTCTGAAATAGGTCAGAGGTGGGGAACCATCTCCCATACAGCCATCAACCCACCCCCCACGCAAGGAGCGTCCTCATTGCAAAGCTGGGGGACCGTGCCGAGGCATCTGTGAGTAAACGTGAGCTGAGCCCCAGGCCAGCTGCTGCTGAACTGTTCCCACCCTTTCCAGGTAAAACACCTGAATATGTACAAGGGCTTGAAAGCCTAGAGGAAGGACCGTGGAGCCACACCAGCGACAGCACGCAGGACAACTTGGTGCCTGCAGGCCAGCCAGGGTGGTCCTGGCCCCGGGCGCTCTTCCAGAAGCTTTCCATTGCCCTGCCTGTGAAACCCCTCCTGTCCCGGCCCCCACTGCTTTTTTCCTTCCACACCTCTGTCCGGAGAGAAATTCCAGTGGAAGCTATGGGTGACACATCCTCTTCTTTACAGGCGGCAGCCTGGCAACTCCTGCAGAAAGGCCAGCAGAACCCCACTCACACCGGGCCACCCACAAAGCTGTGGCCCCTCACTCCCTCCCACCAGCAGAGCCCCGAGACTGCTGACGGGGCAGAGAATATGGAGTCAGGCACAGCTTCAGGAGCTATTGCTGCCTGGAGCGCTCTTTATATTGACCTCAACGAGGCACACCTGGGGAGGACGGGCTGGCAGGGTAAGGCTGCCCAGGTCAGCTAATCCACAACCCTCAGGGAATCACATTGTTGAAAATGGACCCCGCTAAGGCAGAAGAGAAGCCAAGGGAAAAAAGGACACAATGCCATTTGCAGCACCGTAGATGAGTCTAGAAGTAATCACGTGACTTGTAGTAAGTCAGAAAGTAAAAGACACATATCATATCATATCACTTATAGGTGTTACCTAAAAATGGATACCAGGGCAGATATTTCCACGGAGAAGGGCAACCACAGATTCATTAAACAGACTTATGGTTCACCAATGGAAAGGTGTGAGGATTGGTTTCATTACGATATCGGGGTTAACAGACATATACAAACACAGGTGACATATATAATCACCAAAGACCTACAGAATACCAAGAGAGGACTACTCAACATTCTGTCATAACGTACATGGGAAAAGGATCCCAGGAAGAACAGACATCTGTATATGTGTAAAAGAACCACATCTTCCACACCTACAACAAGCCAAACATTGTAATCAAACTTGCTGTAATAAAAAATAATAAAAATTAAATTAAAAACACGAACAAGAAGTAGTGAGACAAACGTGAGGGGCTTTCTCCTGGCACATTCCATTCTAAACTCCAATCTAGAACACCACTTCCACTGAGGCTCTCTTGCCCTAGTAACCAGATTTGGTAAGGGTGAACTGCTGCCACCTTGTGGCCGTTTCACACAACAGCAGCTTTAATCCCAACGCTAATGGTCAGTTGATATTCAAAATCATTGCAGGCCTGTAAATGACACCTGCCCTGAAAACAAATCCTGGGGTCACATATCGACCAAAATATTCAAAGGACGTCCATATTTCAAAACGACCGTTTCAAAAGGCATATTTTACGCACATTAGTGTTCTGCTTCTTTTCCTTTCTTTCCTTTTTTGTTAAAAAACACGGGAATGGAAAAAGGCATCCCTCAGAATGGGCGAAAATCGTTGCAGACGAATCAATGGACAGAGGTTTAATCTCCAATATATATAAACAGCTCATGCAGCTTAATATTAAAAAAAAACAAACAACCCAAAAAAATGGGCAGAAGATCTAAAGACACGTTTCTTCAAAGGAGACACAGAGATGGCCAAGACGCACATGAAAAGCTGCTCAACAGCACTAATTATTAGAGAAATGCAAATCAAAACTACAATGAGGTTTCACCTCACACCTGTTAGAATCGGCATCATCAGAAAATCTACAAAGAACCAATTCTGGGGAGGGTGTGGACAAAAGGAGCCCTCTTCCACTATTGGTGGGAATGTAAATTGATACAGTCACTATGGAGAACAGTATGGAGTTTCCTTAAAAAAACTAGAAATAGAATTACCATCTGATCCAGCAATCCCACTTCTGGGCATATACCCAGAGAAAACCGTATTTCAAAAAGGCACATTCACCACAATGTTCGTTGCAGCACTATTTACAATAGCCAGGTAATGGAAGCAACCTAAATGCCCACAGACAGATGAATGGATAAAGATGTGGTACATATATAAAATGGAATATTACTCGGCCATAAAAAGGAATGAAACTGGGTCATTTGTAGAGACATCGATGGATCGAGAGACTGTCATACAGAATGAAGTAAGTCAGAAAGAGGAAAACAAATATTGTATATTAACGCATATATGTGGAGCCTAAAAATGGTACAGATGAACTGGTTTGCAGGGAAGAAATAGAGACACAGAGGTAGAGAACACATGTATGGACACCAAGTGTGGGAAGCCATGGGGTGGTGGTGGTGGGATGAGTTGGGAGTTTGGGATTGACCTGTATACATGTATATGCATAAAATACATAACTAATAATAACCTGCTGTATAAAAACATACATAAAATTGTATTTCAAAATTTAAAAAAAAAAATTTAAAAATAAAACAGAAAAAAGTTCTTCCCGTCACACAGATGTATTTATAGGAATGAATTATTTCCATGCTTATATCTATAAATACATAAAAGAGGAATAATATCTAACTTGAACCACAAAAGAAAAAAACTGGAATCCACGAGCTATACAGAGGAAAACCCTATCAGGGCACTTGCTCCAGTGGTAAACAATTCTGAAATTGGTCAGAGGTGGGGAACCATCTCCCATACAGCCAGCAACCCACCACCCACGCAAGAAGCGTCCTCATTGCAAAGCTGGGGAACCGTGCCGAGGCATCTGTGAGTAAACATGAGCTGAGCCCCAGGCCAGCTGCTGCTGAACTGTTCCCACCCTTCCCAGGTAAAACACCTGAAAATGTACAAGTGCTTGAAAGCCTAGAGGAAGGGCCGTGGAGCCACACCAGCGACAGCACGCAGGACAACTTGGTGCCTGCAGGCCAGCCAGTGTGGTCCTGGTCCCGGGAGCTCTTCCGGAAGCTTTCCATTGCCCTGCCTGAGATACCCCTCCTGTCCCGGCCCCCACTGCTTTTTTCCTTCCTCACCTCTGTCCGGAGAGAAATTCCAGCGGAAGGTATGGGTGACACATCCTCTTCTTTACAGGCGGCAGCCTGGCAACTCCTGCAGAAAGGCCAGCAGAGCCCCACTCACACCGGGCCACCCACAAAGCTGTGGCCCCTCACTCCCTCCCACCAGCACAGCCCCGAGACTGCTGACGGGGCAGAGAATATGGAGTCAGGCACAGCTTCAGGGGCTATTGCTGCCTGGAGCTCTCTTTATATTGACCTCAACGAGGCACACCTGGGGAGGGCGGGCCGGCAGGGTAAGGCTGCCCAGGTCAGCTAATCCACAACCCTCAGGGAATCACATTGTTGAAAATGGACCTCGCTAAGGCAGAATAGAAGCCAAGGGAAAAAAGTACACAATGCCATTTGCAGCACCGTAGATGAGTCTAGAAGTAATCACGTGACTTGTAGTAAGTCAGAAAGTGAAAGACACATATCATATCATATCACTTATAGGTGTTACCTAAAAATGGATACCAGGGCAGATATTTCCACGGAGAAGGGCAATCACAGATTCATTAAACAAACTTATGGTTCACCAATGGACAGGTGTGAGGATTGGTTTCATTACGAAATCGGGGTTAACAGACATATACAAACCCAGGTGACATATATAATCACCAAAGACCTACAGAATACCAAGAGAGGACTACTCAACATTCTGTCATAACGTACATGGGAAAAGGATCCCAGGAGGAACAGACATATGTATATGTGTAAAAGAACCACATCTTCCACACCTACAGCAAGCCAAGCATTGTAATCAAACTTGCAGTAATAAAAAATAAAATAATTACATTAAAAACACGAACAAGAAGTAGTGAGACAAACTTCAGGGGCTTTCTCCTGGCACATTCCATTCTAAATTCCAATCTAGAACACCACTTCCACTGAGGCTCTCTTGCCCTAGTAACCAGATTTGGTAAGGGTGAACTGCTGCCACCTTGTGGCCGTTTCACACAACAGCAGCTTTAATCCCAGCGCTAATGGTCAGTTGATATTCAAAATCATTGCAGGCCTGTAAATGACAACTGCCCTGAAAACAACTCCTGGGGTCACATATCGACCAAAAAATTCAAAGCACGTCCATATTTCAAAACAACCGTTTCAAAAGGCATATTTTACGCACATTAGAGTTCTGCTTCTTTTCCTTTCTTTCCTTTTTTGTTAAAAAAAAACGGGAATGGAAAATGGCATCCCTCAGAATGGGCGAAAATCGTTGCAAACGAATCAATGGACAGAGGTTTAATCTCCAATATATATAAACAGCTCATGCAGCTGAATATTAAAAAACCAAAAACCCAATACATAAATGGGCAGAAGATCTAAAGAGACGTTTCTTCAAAGGAGACTCAGAGATGGCCAAGATGCACATGGAAAGCTGCTCAACAGCGCTAATTACTAGAGAAATGCAAATCAAAACTACAATGAGGTATCACCTCACACCTGTTACAATCGGCATCATCAGAAAATCTACAAACAACAAATTCTGGGGAGGGTGTGGACAAAAGGAACCCTCTTCCACTATTGGTGGGAATGTAAATTGATACAGTCACTATGGAGAACAGTATGGAGTTTCCTTAAAAAAACTAGAAATAGAATTACCATCTGATCCAGCAATCCCACTTCTGGGCATATACCCAGAGAAAACCGTATTTCAAAAAGGCACATTCACCACAATGTTCGTTGCAGCACTATTTACAATAGCCAGGTAATGGAAGCAACCTAAATGCCCACAGACAGATGAATGGATAAAGATGTGGTACATATATAAAATGGAATATTACTCGGCCATAAAAAGGAATGAAACTGGGTCATTTGTAGAGACATCGATGGATCGAGAGACTGTCATACAGAATGAAGTATGTCAGAAAGAGGAAAGCAAATATTGTATATTAATGCATATATGTGGAGCCTAAAATATGGTACAGATGAACTGGTTTGCAGGGAAGAAATAGAGACACAGAGGTAGAGAACAAACTTATGGACACCAAGTGTGGGAAGCCATGGGGTGGTGGTGGTGGGATGAGTTGGGAGATTGGGATTGACCTGTATACATGTATATGCATAAAATACATAACTAATAATAACCTGCTGTATAAAAACATAAATAAAATTGTATTTCAAAATTTAAAAAAAATAAAATTTAAAAATAAAACAGAAAAAAGTTCTTCCCGTCACACAGATGTATTTATAGGAATGAATTATTTCCATGCTTATATCTATAAATACATAAAAGAGGAATAATATCTAACTTGAACCACAAAAGAAAAAAAAAAACTGGAACCCACGAGCTATACAGAGGAAAACCCTATCAGGGCACTTGCTCCAGCGGTAAACAATTCTGAAATTGGTCAGAGGTGGGGAACCATCTCCCATACAGCCAGCAACCCACCACCCACGCAAGAAGCGTCCTCATTGCAAAGCTGGGGGACAGTGCCGAGGCATCTGTGAGTAAACATGAGCTGAGCCCCAGGCCAGCTGCTGCTGAACTGTTCCCACCCTTCCCAGGTAAAACACCTGAATATGTACAAGGGCTTGAAAGCCTAGAGGAAGGACCTTGGAGCCACACCAGCGACAGCACGCAGGATAACTTGGTGCCTGCAGGCCAGCCAGGGTGGTCCTGGCCCCGGGAGCTCTTCCGGAAGCTTTCCATTGCCCTGCCTGAGATACCCCTCCTGTCCCGGCCCCCACTGCTTTTTTCCTTCCTCACCTCTGTCCGGAGAGAAATTCCAGCGGAAGGTATGGGTGACACATCCTCTTGTTTACAGGCGGCAGCCTGGCAACTCCTGCAGAAAGACCAGCAGAGCCCCACTCACACCGGGCCACCCACAAAGCTGTGGCCCCTCACTCCCTCCCACCAGCACAGCCCCGAGACTGCTGACGGGGCAGAGAATATGGAGTCAGAAACAGCTTCAGGGGCTATTGCTGCCTGGAGCTCTGTTTATATTGACCTCAATGAGGCACACCTGGGGAGGGCGGGCCGGCAGGGTAAGGCTGCCCAGGTCAGCTAATCCACAACCCTCAGGGAATCACATTGTTGAAAATGGACCCCGCTAAGGCAGAAGAGAAGCCAAGGGAAAAAGGACACAATGCCATTTGCAGCACCGTAGATGAGTCTAGAAGTAATCACGTGACTTGTAGTAAGTCAGAAAGTGAAAGACACATATCATATCATATCACTTATAGGTGTTACCTAAAAATGGATACCAGGGCAGATATTTCCACGGAGAAGGGCAATCACAGATTCATTAAACAAACTTATGGTTCACCAATGGATAGGTGTGAGGATTGGTTTCATTATGAAATCGGGGTTAACAGACATATACAAACACAGGTGACATATATAATCACCAAAGACCTACAGAATACCAAGAGAGGACTACTCAACATTCTGTCATAACGTACATGGGAAAAGGATCCCAGGAAGAATAGACATCTGTATATGTGTAAAAGAACCACATCTTCCACACCTACAGCAAGCCAAACATTGTAATCAAACTTGCTGTAATACAAAATAAAATAATTACATTAAAAACACGAACAAGAAGTAGTGAGACAAACTTGAGGGGCTTTCTCCTGGCACATTCCATTCTAAATTCCAATCTAGAACACCACTTCCACTGAGGCTCTCTTGCCCTAGTAACCAGATTTGGTAAGGGTGAACTGCTGCCACCTTGTGGCCGTTTCACACAACAGCAGCTTTAATCCCAGCGCTAATGGTCAGTTGATATTCAAAATCATTGCAGGCCTGTAAATGACACCTGCCCTGAAAGCAAATCCTGGGGTCACATATCGACCAAAAATTTCAAAGGACGTCCATATTTCAAAACGACCGTTTCAAAAGGCATATTTTACACACATTAGTGTTCTGCTTCTTTTCCTTTCTTTCCTTTTTTGTTAAAAAACACGGGAATGGAAAAAGGCATCCCTTAGAATGGGCGAAAATCGTTGCAGATGAATCAATGTACAGAGGTTTAATCTCCAATATATATAAACAGCTCATGCAGCTTAATATTAAAAAACAAACAACCCAAAAAAAAATGGGCAGAAGATCTAAAGAGACGTTTCTTCAAAGGAGACACAGAGATGGCCAAGATGCACATGAAAAGCTGCTCAACAGCACTAATTATTAGAGAAATGCAAATCAAAACTACAATGAGGTATCACCTCACACCTGTTAGAATCGGCATCATCAGAAAATCTACAAACAACCAATTCTAGGGAGGGTGTGGACAAAAGGAGCCCTCTTCCACTATTGGTGGGAATGTAAATTGATACAGTCACTATGGAGAACAGTATGGAGTTTCCTTAAAAAAACTAGAAATAGAATTACCATCTGATCCAGCAATCCCACTTCTGGGCATATACCCAGAGAAAACCGTAAATCAAAAAGGCACATTCACCACAATGTTCATTGCAGCACTCTTTACAATAGCCAGGTAATGGAAGCAACCTAAATGCCCACAGACAGATGAATGGATAAAGATGTGGTACATATATGAAATGGAATATTACTCGGCCATAAAAAGGAATGAAACTGGGTCATTTGTAGAGACATCGATGGATCGAGAGACTGTCATACAGAATGAAGTAAGTCAGAAAGAGGAAAACAAATATTGTATATTAATGCATATATTTGGAACCTAAAACAATGGTACAGATGAACTGGTTTGCAGGGAAGAAATAGAGACAGAGAGGTAGAGAACAAACGTATGGACACCAAGTGTGGGAAGCCATGGGGTGGTGGTGGTGGGATGAGTTGGGAGATTGGGATTGACCTGTATACATGTATATGCATAAAATACATAACTAATTATAACCTGCTGTATAAAAACATAAATAAAATTAAATTTCAAAATTTTAAAAAATAAAATTTAAAAATAAAACAGAAAAAATTCTTCCCGTCACACAGATGTATTTATAGGAATGAATTATTTCCATGCTTATATTTATAAATACATAAAAGAGGAATAAAATCTAACTTGAAACATAAAAGAAAAAATAACTGAACCCATGAGTTATACAGAGGAAAACCCTATCACGGCACTTGCTCCAGCGGTAAACAATTCTGAAATTGGTCAGAGGTGGGGAACCATCTCCCATACAGCCAGCAACCCACCCCCCACGCAAGGAGCGTCCTCATTGCAAAGCTGGGGGACCGTGCCGAGGCATCTGTGAGTAAACGTGAGCTGAGCCCCAGGCCAGCTGCTGCTGAACTGTTCCCACCCTTTCCAGGTAAAACACCTGAATATGTACAAGGGCTTGAAAGCCTAGAGGAAGGACCGTGGAGCCACACCAGCGACAGCACGCAGGCCAACTTGGTGCCTGCAGGCCAGCCAGGGTGGTCCTTGCACCGGGTGCTCTTCCAGAAGCTTTCCATTGCCCTGCCTGAGATAACTCTCCTGTCCCGGCCCCCACTGCTTTTTTCCTTCCTCACCTCTGTCCGGAGAGAAATTCCAGCAGAAGGTATGGGTGACACAACCTCTTCTTTACAGGCGGCAGCCTGGCAACTCCTGCAGAAAGGCCAGCAGAACACCACTCACACCGGGCCACCCACAAAGCTGTGGCCCCTCACTCCCTCCCACCAGCACAGCCCCGAGACTGCTGACGGGGCAGAGAATATGGAGTCAGGCACAGCTTCAGGGGCTATTGCTGCCTGGAGCGCTGTTTATATTGACCTCAACGAGGCACACCTGGGGAGGGCGGGCCGGCAGGGTAAGGCTGCCCAGGTCAGCTAATCCACAACCCTCAGGGAATCACATTGTTGAAAATGGACCCCGCTAAGGCAGAAGAGAAGCCAAGGCAAAAAAGGACACAATGCCATTTGCAGCACCGTAGATGAGTCTAGAAGTAATCACGTGACTTGTAGTAAGTCAGAAAGTGAAAGACACATATCATATCATATCACTTATAGGTGTTACCTAAAAATGGATACCAGGGCAGATATTTCCACGGAGAAGGGCAATCACAGATTCATTAAACAAACTTATGGTTCACCAATGGAAAGGTGTGAGGATTGGTTTCATTACGATATCGGGGTTAACAGACATATACAAACACAGGTGACATATATAATCACCAAAGACCTACAGAATACCAAGAGAGGACTACTCAACATTCTGTCATAACGTACATGGGAAAAGGATCCCAGGAAGAACAGTCATCTGTATATGTGTAAAAGAACCACATCTTCCACACCTACAACAAGCCAAACATTGTAATCAAACTTGCTGTAATAAAAAATAAAAAAATTAAATTAAAAACACGAACAAGAAGTAGTGAGACAAACGTGAGGGGCTTTCTCCTGGCACATTCCATTCTAAACTCCAATCTAGAACACCACTTCCACTGAGGCTCTCTTGCCCTAGTAACCAGATTTGGTAAGGGTGAACTGCTGCCACCTTGTGGCCGTTTCACACAACAGCAGCTTTAATCCCAACGCTAATGGTCAGTTGATATTCAAAATCATTGCAGGCCTGTAAATGACACCTGCCCTGAAAACAAATCCTGGGGTCACATATCGACCAAAAAATTCAAAGGACGTCCATATTTCAAAACGACCGTTTCAAAAGGCATATTTTACGCACATTAGTGTTCTGCTTCTTTTCCTTTCTTTCCTTTTTTGTTAAAAAACACGGGAATGGAAAAAGGCATCCCTCAGAATGGGCGAAAATCTTTGCAGACGAATCAATGGACAGAGGTTTCATCTCCAATATATATAAACAGCTCATGCAGCTTAATATTAAAAAAAACAAACAACCCAAAAAAATGGGCAGAAGATCTAAAGAGACGATTCTTCAAAGGAGACACAGAGATGGCCAAGACGCACATGAAAAGCTGCTCAACAGCACTAATAATTAGAGAAATGCAAATCAAAACTACAATGAGGTATCACCTCACACCTGTTAGAATCGGCATCATCAGAAAATCTACAAACAACAAATTCTGGGGAGGGTGTGGACAAAAGGAGCCCACTTCCACTATTGGTGGGAATGTAAATTGATACAGTCACTATGGAGAACAGTATGGAGTTTCCTTAAAAAATCTAGAAATAGAATTACCATCTGATCCAGCAATCCCACTTCTGGGCATATACCCAGAGAAAACCGTATTTCAAAAAGGCACATTCATCACAATGTTCGTTGCAGCACTATTTACAATAGCCAGGTAATGGAAGCAACCTAAATGCCCACAGACAGATGAATGGATAAAGAGGTGGTACATATATGAAATGGAATATTACTCGGCCATAAAAAGGAATGAAACTGGGTCATTTGTAGAGACATCGATGGATCGAGAGACTGTCATACAGAATGAAGTAAGTCAGAAAGAGGAAAACAAATATTGTATATTAACGCATATATGTGGAGCCTAAAAATGGTACAGATGAACTGGTTTGCAGGGAAGAAATAGAGACACAGAGGTAGAGAACAAACGTATGGACACCAAGTGTGGGAAGCCATGGGGTGGTGGTGGTGGGATGAGTTGGGAGTTTCGGATTGACCTGTATACATGTATATGCATAAAATACATAACTAATAATAACGTGCTGTATAAAAAATAAATAAAATTAAATTTCAATATTTTAAAAAATAAAATTTAAAAATAAAACAGAAGAAAGTTCTTCCCGTCACACAGATGTATTTATAGGAATGAATTATTTCCATGCTTATATCTGTAAATACATAAAAGAGGAATAAAATCTAACTTGAACCATAAAAGAAAAAAAAAAACCTGAACCCACGAGTTATACAGAGGAAAACCCTATCAGGGCACTTGCTCCAGTGGTAAACAATTCTGAAATTGGTCAGAGGTGGGGAACCATCTCCCATATAGCCATCAACCCACACCCCACGCAAGGAGCGTCCTCATTGCAAAGCTGGGGGACCGTGCCGAGGCATCTGTGAGTAAACGTGAGCTGAGCCCCAGGCCAGCTGCTGCTGAACTGTTCCCACCCTTTCCAGGTAAAACACCTGAATATGTACAAGGTCTTGAAAGCCTAGAGGAAGGACCGTGGAGCCACACCAGCGACAGCACGCAGGCCAACTTGGTGCCTGCAGGCCAGCCAGGGTGGTCCTGGCCCCGGGCACTCTTCCAGAAGCTTTCCATTGCCCTGCCTGAGATACCCCTCCTGTCCCGGCCCCCACTCCTTTTTTCCTTCCACACCTCTGTCCGGAGAGAAATTCCAGCGGAAGCTATGGGTGACACATCCTCTTCTTTACAGGCGGCAGCCTGGCAACTCCTGCAGAAAGGCCAGCAGAACCCCACTCACACCGGGCCACCCACAAAGCTGTGGCCCCTCACTCCCTCCCACCAGCACAGCCCCGAGACTGCTGACGGGGCAGAGAATATGGAGTCAGGCACAGCTTCAGGGGCTATTGCTGCCTGGAGCGCTGTTTATATTGACCTCAACGAGGCACACCTGGGGAGGGCGGGCCGGCAGGGTAAGGCTGCCCAGGTCAGCTAATCCACAACCCTCAGGGAATCACATTGTTGAAAATGGACCCCGCTAAGGCAGAAGAGAAGCCAAGGGAAAAAAGGACACAATGCCATTTGCAGCACCGTAGATGAGTCTAGAAGTAATCACGTGACTTGTAGTAAGTCAGAAAGTGAAAGACACATATCATATCATATCACTTATAGGTGTTACCTAGAAATGGATACCAGGACAGATATTTCCACGGAGAAGGGCAATCACAGATTCATTAAACAAACTTATGGTTCACCAATGGAAAGGTGTGAGGATTGGTTTCATTACGATATAGGGGTTAACAGACATATACAAACACAGGTGACATATATAATCACCAAAGACCTACAGAATACCAAGAGAGGACTACTCAACATTCTGTCATAATGTACATGGGAAAAGGATCCCAGGAAGAACAGTCATCTGTATATGTGTAAAAGAACCACATCTTCCACACCTACAACAAGCCAAACATTGTAATCAAAATTGCTGTAATAAAAAATAAAAAATTAAATTAAAAACACGAACAAGAAGTAGTGAGACAAACGTGAGGGGCTTTCTCCTGGCACATTCCATTCTAAACTCCAATCTAGAACACCACTTCCACTGAGGCTCTCTTGCCCTAGTAACCAGATTTGGTAAGGGTGAACTGCTGCCACCTTGTGGCCGTTTCACACAACAGCAGCTTTAATCCCAACGCTAATGGTCAGTTGATATTCAAAATCATTGCAGGCCTGTAAATGACACCTGCCCTGAAAACAAATCCTGGGGTCACATATCGACCAAAAAATTCAAAGGACGTCCATATTTCAAAACGACCGTTTCAAAAGGCATATTTTACGCACATTAGTGTTCTGCTTCTTTTCCTTTCTTTCCTTTTTTGTTAAAAAACACGGGAATGGAAAAAGGCATCCCTCAGAATGGGCGAAAATCTTTGCAGACGAATCAATGGACAGAGGTTTCATCTCCAATATATATAAACAGCTCATGCAGCTTAATATTAAAAAAAACAAACAACCCAAAAAAATGGGCAGAAGATCTAAAGAGACGATTCTTCAAAGGAGACACAGAGATGGCCAAGACGCACATGAAAAGCTGCTCAACAGCACTAATAATTAGAGAAATGCAAATCAAAACTACAATGAGGTATCACCTCACACCTGTTAGAATCGGCATCATCAGAAAATCTACAAACAACAAATTCTGGGGAGGGTGTGGACAAAAGGAGCCCACTTCCACTATTGGTGGGAATGTAAATTGATACAGTCACTATGGAGAACAGTATGGAGTTTCCTTAAAAAATCTAGAAATAGAATTACCATCTGATCCAGCAATCCCACTTCTGGGCATATACCCAGAGAAAACCGTATTTCAAAAAGGCACATTCATCACAATGTTCGTTGCAGCACTATTTACAATAGCCAGGTAATGGAAGCAACCTAAATGCCCACAGACAGATGAATGGATAAAGAGGTGGTACATATATGAAATGGAATATTACTCGGCCATAAAAAGGAATGAAACTGGGTCATTTGTAGAGACATCGATGGATCGAGAGACTGTCATACAGAATGAAGTAAGTCAGAAAGAGGAAAACAAATATTGTATATTAACGCATATATGTGGAGCCTAAAAATGGTACAGATGAACTGGTTTGCAGGGAAGAAATAGAGACACAGAGGTAGAGAACAAACGTATGGACACCAAGTGTGGGAAGCCATGGGGTGGTGGTGGTGGGATGAGTTGGGAGTTTCGGATTGACCTGTATACATGTATATGCATAAAATACATAACTAATAATAACGTGCTGTATAAAAAATAAATAAAATTAAATTTCAATATTTTAAAAAATAAAATTTAAAAATAAAACAGAAGAAAGTTCTTCCCGTCACACAGATGTATTTATAGGAATGAATTATTTCCATGCTTATATCTGTAAATACATAAAAGAGGAATAAAATCTAACTTGAACCATAAAAGAAAAAAAAAAACCTGAACCCACGAGTTATACAGAGGAAAACCCTATCAGGGCACTTGCTCCAGTGGTAAACAATTCTGAAATTGGTCAGAGGTGGGGAACCATCTCCCATATAGCCATCAACCCACACCCCACGCAAGGAGCGTCCTCATTGCAAAGCTGGGGGACCGTGCCGAGGCATCTGTGAGTAAACGTGAGCTGAGCCCCAGGCCAGCTGCTGCTGAACTGTTCCCACCCTTTCCAGGTAAAACACCTGAATATGTACAAGGTCTTGAAAGCCTAGAGGAAGGACCGTGGAGCCACACCAGCGACAGCACGCAGGCCAACTTGGTGCCTGCAGGCCAGCCAGGGTGGTCCTGGCCCCGGGCACTCTTCCAGAAGCTTTCCATTGCCCTGCCTGAGATACCCCTCCTGTCCCGGCCCCCACTCCTTTTTTCCTTCCACACCTCTGTCCGGAGAGAAATTCCAGCGGAAGCTATGGGTGACACATCCTCTTCTTTACAGGCGGCAGCCTGGCAACTCCTGCAGAAAGGCCAGCAGAACCCCACTCACACCGGGCCACCCACAAAGCTGTGGCCCCTCACTCCCTCCCACCAGCACAGCCCCGAGACTGCTGACGGGGCAGAGAATATGGAGTCAGGCACAGCTTCAGGGGCTATTGCTGCCTGGAGCGCTGTTTATATTGACCTCAACGAGGCACACCTGGGGAGGGCGGGCCGGCAGGGTAAGGCTGCCCAGGTCAGCTAATCCACAACCCTCAGGGAATCACATTGTTGAAAATGGACCCCGCTAAGGCAGAAGAGAAGCCAAGGGAAAAAAGGACACAATGCCATTTGCAGCACCGTAGATGAGTCTAGAAGTAATCACGTGACTTGTAGTAAGTCAGAAAGTGAAAGACACATATCATATCATATCACTTATAGGTGTTACCTAGAAATGGATACCAGGACAGATATTTCCACGGAGAAGGGCAATCACAGATTCATTAAACAAACTTATGGTTCACCAATGGAAAGGTGTGAGGATTGGTTTCATTACGATATAGGGGTTAACAGACATATACAAACACAGGTGACATATATAATCACCAAAGACCTACAGAATACCAAGAGAGGACTACTCAACATTCTGTCATAATGTACATGGGAAAAGGATCCCAGGAAGAACAGTCATCTGTATATGTGTAAAAGAACCACATCTTCCACACCTACAACAAGCCAAACATTGTAATCAAAATTGCTGTAATAAAAAATAAAAAATTAAATTAAAAACACGAACAAGAAGTAGTGAGACAAACGTGAGGGGCTTTCTCCTGGCACATTCCATTCTAAACTCCAATCTAGAACACCACTTCCACTGAGGCTCTCTTGCCCTAGTAACCAGATTTGGTAAGGGTGAACTGCTGCCACCTTGTGGCCGTTTCACACAACAGCAGCTTTAATCCCAACGCTAATGGTCAGTTGATATTCAAAATCATTGCAGGCCTGTAAATGACACCTGCCCTGAAAACAAATCCTGGGGTCACATATCGACCAAAAAATTCAAAGGACGTCCATATTTCAAAACGACCGTTTCAAAAGGCATATTTTACGCACATTAGTGTTCTGCTTCTTTTCCTTTCTTTCCTTTTTTGTTAAAAAACACGGGAATGGAAAAAGGCATCCCTCAGAATGGACGAAAATCGTTGCAGACAAATCAATGACAAAGGTTTAATCTCCAATATATATAAACAGCTCATGCAGCTTAATATTAAAAAAAACAAACAACCCAAAAAAATGGGCAGAAGATCTAAAGAGACGTTTCTTCAAAGGAGACACAGAGATGGCCAAGACGCACATGAAAAGCTGCTCAACAGCACTAATTATTAGAGAAATGCAAATCAAAACTACAATGAGGTTTCACCTCACACCTGTTAGAATCGGCATCATCAGAAAATCTACAAACAACCAATTCTGGGGAGGGTGTGGACAAAAGGAGCCCTCTTCCACTATTGGTGGGAATGTAAATTGATACAGTCACTATGGAGAACAGTATGGAGTTTCCTTAAAAAAACTAGAAATAGAATTACCATCTGATCCAGCAATCCCACTTCTGGGCATATACCCAGAGAAAACCGTATTTCAAAAAGGCACATTCACCACAATGTTCGTTGCAGCACTATTTACAATAGCCAGGTAATGGAAGCAACCTAAATGCCCACAGACAGATGAATGGATAAAGATGTGGTACATATATAAAATGGAATATTACTCGGCCATAAAAAGGAATGAAACTGGGTCATTTGTAGAGACATCGATGGATCGAGAGACTGTCATACAGAATGAAGTAAGTCAGAAAGAGGAAAACAAATATTGTATATTAACGCATATATGTGGAGCCTAAAAATGGTACAGATGAACTGGTTTGCAGGGAAGAAATAGAGACACAGAGGTAGAGAACAAACGTATGGACACCAAGTGTGGGAAGCCATGGGGTGGTGGTGGTGGGATGAGTTGGGAGTTTGGGATTGACCTGTATACATGGATATGCATAAAATACATAACTAATAATAACGTGCTGTATAAAAAAATAAATAAAATTAAATTTCAAAATTTTAAAAAATAAAATTTAAAAATAAAACAGAAAAAAGTTCTTCCCGTCACACAGATGTATTTATAGGAATGAATTGTTTCCATGCTTATATCTATAAATACATAAAAGAGGAATAAAATCTAACTTGAACCATAAAAGAAAAAAAAAACCTGAACCCACGAGTTATACAGAGGAAAACCCTATCACGGCACTTGCTCCAGTGGTAAACAATTCTGAAATAGGTCAGAGGTGGGGAACCATCTCCCATAGAGCCATCAACCCACCCCCCACGCAAGGAGCGTCCTCATTGCAAAGCTGGGGGACAGTGCCGAGGCATCTGTGAGTAAACGTGAGCTGAGCCCCAGGCCAGCTGCTGCTGAACTGTTCCCACCCTTTCCAGGTGAAACACATGAATATGTACAAGGGCTTGAAAGCCTAGAGGAAGGACCGTGGAGCCACACCAGCGACAGCACGCAGGACAACTTGGTGCCTGCAGGCCAGCCAGGGTGGTCCTGGCCCCGGGCGCTCTTCCAGAAGCTTTCCATTGCCCTGCATGTGAAACCCCTCCTGTCCCGGCCCCCACTGGATTTTTCCTTCCACACCTCTGTCCGGAGAGAAATTCCAGCGGAAGCTATGGGTGACACATCCTCTTCTTTACAGGCGGCAGCCTGGCAACTCCTGCAGAAAGGCCAGCAGAACCCCACTCACACCGGGCCACCCACAAAGCTGTGGCCCCTCACTCCCTCCCACCAGCACAGCCCCGAGACTGCTGACGGGGCAGAGAATATGGAGTCAGGCACAGCTTCAGGGGCTATTGCTGCCTGGAGCGCTCTTTATATTGACCTCAACGAGGCACACCTGGGGAGGGCGGGCTGGCAGGGTAAGGCTGCCCAGGTCAGCTAATCCACAACCCTCAGGGAATCACATTGTTGAAAATGGACCCCGCTAAGGCAGAAGAGAAGCCAAGGGAAAAAATGACACAATGCCATTTGCAGCACCGTAGATGAGTCTAGAAGTAATCACGTGACTTGTAGTAAGTCAGAAAGTGAAAGACACATATCATATCATATCACTTATAGGTGTTACCTAAAAATGGATACCAGGGCAGATATTTCCACGGAGAAGGGCAATCACAGATTCATTAAACAGACTTATGGTTCACCAATGGAAAGGTGTGAGGATTGGTTTCATTACGAAATCGGGGTTAACAGACATATACAAACACAGGTGACATATATAATCACCAAAGACCTACAGAATACCAAGAGAGGACTACTCAACATTCTGTCATAACGTACATGGGAAAAGGATCCCAGGAAGAACAGACATCTGTATATGTGTAAAAGAACCACATCTTCCACACCTACAACAAGCCAAACATTGTAATCAAACTTGCTGTAATAAAAAATAAAAAAAATTAAATTAAAAACACGAACAAGAAGTAGTGAGACAAACGTGAGGGGCTTTCTCCTGGCACATTCCATTCTAAACTCCAATCTAGAACACCACTTCCACTGAGGCTCTCTTGCCCTAGTAACCAGATTTGGTAAGGGTGAACTGCTGCCACCTTGTGGCCGTTTCACACAACAGCAGCTTTAATCCCAACGCTAATGGTCAGTTGATATTCAAAATCATTGCAGGCCTGTAAATGACACCTGCCCTGAAAACAAATCCTGGGGTCACATATCGACCAAAATATTCAAAGGACGTCCATATTTCAAAACGACCGTTTCAAAAGGCATATTTTACGCACATTAGTGTTCTGCTTCTTTTCCTTTCTTTCCTTTTTTGTTAAAAAACACGGGAATGGAAAAAGGCATCCCTCAGAATGGGCGAAAATCGTTGCAGACGAATCAATGGACAGAGGTTTAATCTCCAATATATATAAACAGCTCATGCAGCTTAATATTAAAAAAAAACAAAAAACCCAATACAAAAATGGGCAGAAGATCTAAACAGACGTTTCTTCAAAGGAGACACAGAGATGGCCAAGATGCACATGAAAAGCTGCTCAACAGCACTAATTATTAGAGAAATGCAAATCAAAACTACAATGAGGTTTCACCTCACAGCTGTTAGAATCGGCATCATCAGAAAATCTACAAAGAACCAATTCTGGGGAGGGTGTGGACAAAAGGAGCCCTCTTCCACTATTGGTGGGAATGTAAATTGATACAGTCACTATGGAGAACAGTATGGAGTTTCCTTAAAAAAACTAGAAATAGAATTACCATCTGATCCAGCAATCCCACTTCTGGGCATATACCCAGAAAAAACCGTATTTCAAAAAGGCACATTCACCACAATGTTCGTTGCAGCACTATTTACAATAGCCAGGTAATGGAAGCAACCTAAATGCCCACAGACAGATGAATGGATAAAGAGGTGGTACATATATGAAATGGAATATTACTCGGCCATAAAAAGGAATGAAACTGGGTCATTTGTAGAGACATCGATGGATCGAGAGACTGTCATACAGAATGAAGTAAGTCAGAAAGAGGAAAACAAATATTGTATATTAACGCATATATGTGGAGCCTAAAAATGGTACAGATGAACTGGTTTGCAGGGAAGAAATAGAGACACAGAGGTAGAGAACAAACGTATGGACACCAAGTGTGGGAAGCCATGGGGTGGTGGTGGTGGGATGAGTTGGGAGTTTCGGATTGACCTGTATACATGTATATGCATAAAATACATAACTAATAATAACGTGCTGTATAAAAAATAAATAAAATTAAATTTCAATATTTTAAAAAATAAAATTTAAAAATAAAACAGAAGAAAGTTCTTCCCGTCACACAGATGTATTTATAGGAATGAATTATTTCCATGCTTATATCTGTAAATACATAAAAGAGGAATAAAATCTAACTTGAACCATAAAAGAAAAAAAAAAACCTGAACCCACGAGTTATACAGAGGAAAACCCTATCAGGGCACTTGCTCCAGTGGTAAACAATTCTGAAATTGGTCAGAGGTGGGGAACCATCTCCCATATAGCCATCAACCCACACCCCACGCAAGGAGCGTCCTCATTGCAAAGCTGGGGGACCGTGCCGAGGCATCTGTGAGTAAACGTGAGCTGAGCCCCAGGCCAGCTGCTGCTGAACTGTTCCCACCCTTTCCAGGTAAAACACCTGAATATGTACAAGGTCTTGAAAGCCTAGAGGAAGGACCGTGGAGCCACACCAGCGACAGCACGCAGGCCAACTTGGTGCCTGCAGGCCAGCCAGGGTGGTCCTGGCCCCGGGCACTCTTCCAGAAGCTTTCCATTGCCCTGCCTGAGATACCCCTCCTGTCCCGGCCCCCACTCCTTTTTTCCTTCCACACCTCTGTCCGGAGAGAAATTCCAGCGGAAGCTATGGGTGACACATCCTCTTCTTTACAGGCGGCAGCCTGGCAACTCCTGCAGAAAGGCCAGCAGAACCCCACTCACACCGGGCCACCCACAAAGCTGTGGCCCCTCACTCCCTCCCACCAGCACAGCCCCGAGACTGCTGACGGGGCAGAGAATATGGAGTCAGGCACAGCTTCAGGGGCTATTGCTGCCTGGAGCGCTGTTTATATTGACCTCAACGAGGCACACCTGGGGAGGGCGGGCCGGCAGGGTAAGGCTGCCCAGGTCAGCTAATCCACAACCCTCAGGGAATCACATTGTTGAAAATGGACCCCGCTAAGGCAGAAGAGAAGCCAAGGGAAAAAAGGACACAATGCCATTTGCAGCACCGTAGATGAGTCTAGAAGTAATCACGTGACTTGTAGTAAGTCAGAAAGTGAAAGACACATATCATATCATATCACTTATAGGTGTTACCTAGAAATGGATACCAGGACAGATATTTCCACGGAGAAGGGCAATCACAGATTCATTAAACAAACTTATGGTTCACCAATGGAAAGGTGTGAGGATTGGTTTCATTACGATATAGGGGTTAACAGACATATACAAACACAGGTGACATATATAATCACCAAAGACCTACAGAATACCAAGAGAGGACTACTCAACATTCTGTCATAATGTACATGGGAAAAGGATCCCAGGAAGAACAGTCATCTGTATATGTGTAAAAGAACCACATCTTCCACACCTACAACAAGCCAAACATTGTAATCAAAATTGCTGTAATAAAAAATAAAAAATTAAATTAAAAACACGAACAAGAAGTAGTGAGACAAACGTGAGGGGCTTTCTCCTGGCACATTCCATTCTAAACTCCAATCTAGAACACCACTTCCACTGAGGCTCTCTTGCCCTAGTAACCAGATTTGGTAAGGGTGAACTGCTGCCACCTTGTGGCCGTTTCACACAACAGCAGCTTTAATCCCAACGCTAATGGTCAGTTGATATTCAAAATCATTGCAGGCCTGTAAATGACACCTGCCCTGAAAACAAATCCTGGGGTCACATATCGACCAAAAAATTCAAAGGACGTCCATATTTCAAAACGACCGTTTCAAAAGGCATATTTTACGCACATTAGTGTTCTGCTTCTTTTCCTTTCTTTCCTTTTTTGTTAAAAAACACGGGAATGGAAAAAGGCATCCCTCAGAATGGACGAAAATCGTTGCAGACAAATCAATGACAAAGGTTTAATCTCCAATATATATAAACAGCTCATGCAGCTTAATATTAAAAAAAACAAACAACCCAAAAAAATGGGCAGAAGATCTAAAGAGACGTTTCTTCAAAGGAGACACAGAGATGGCCAAGACGCACATGAAAAGCTGCTCAACAGCACTAATTATTAGAGAAATGCAAATCAAAACTACAATGAGGTTTCACCTCACACCTGTTAGAATCGGCATCATCAGAAAATCTACAAACAACCAATTCTGGGGAGGGTGTGGACAAAAGGAGCCCTCTTCCACTATTGGTGGGAATGTAAATTGATACAGTCACTATGGAGAACAGTATGGAGTTTCCTTAAAAAAACTAGAAATAGAATTACCATCTGATCCAGCAATCCCACTTCTGGGCATATACCCAGAGAAAACCGTATTTCAAAAAGGCACATTCACCACAATGTTCGTTGCAGCACTATTTACAATAGCCAGGTAATGGAAGCAACCTAAATGCCCACAGACAGATGAATGGATAAAGATGTGGTACATATATAAAATGGAATATTACTCGGCCATAAAAAGGAATGAAACTGGGTCATTTGTAGAGACATCGATGGATCGAGAGACTGTCATACAGAATGAAGTAAGTCAGAAAGAGGAAAACAAATATTGTATATTAACGCATATATGTGGAGCCTAAAAATGGTACAGATGAACTGGTTTGCAGGGAAGAAATAGAGACACAGAGGTAGAGAACAAACGTATGGACACCAAGTGTGGGAAGCCATGGGGTGGTGGTGGTGGGATGAGTTGGGAGTTTGGGATTGACCTGTATACATGGATATGCATAAAATACATAACTAATAATAACGTGCTGTATAAAAAAATAAATAAAATTAAATTTCAAAATTTTAAAAAATAAAATTTAAAAATAAAACAGAAAAAAGTTCTTCCCGTCACACAGATGTATTTATAGGAATGAATTGTTTCCATGCTTATATCTATAAATACATAAAAGAGGAATAAAATCTAACTTGAACCATAAAAGAAAAAAAAAACCTGAACCCACGAGTTATACAGAGGAAAACCCTATCACGGCACTTGCTCCAGTGGTAAACAATTCTGAAATAGGTCAGAGGTGGGGAACCATCTCCCATAGAGCCATCAACCCACCCCCCACGCAAGGAGCGTCCTCATTGCAAAGCTGGGGGACAGTGCCGAGGCATCTGTGAGTAAACGTGAGCTGAGCCCCAGGCCAGCTGCTGCTGAACTGTTCCCACCCTTTCCAGGTGAAACACATGAATATGTACAAGGGCTTGAAAGCCTAGAGGAAGGACCGTGGAGCCACACCAGCGACAGCACGCAGGACAACTTGGTGCCTGCAGGCCAGCCAGGGTGGTCCTGGCCCCGGGCGCTCTTCCAGAAGCTTTCCATTGCCCTGCATGTGAAACCCCTCCTGTCCCGGCCCCCACTGGATTTTTCCTTCCACACCTCTGTCCGGAGAGAAATTCCAGCGGAAGCTATGGGTGACACATCCTCTTCTTTACAGGCGGCAGCCTGGCAACTCCTGCAGAAAGGCCAGCAGAACCCCACTCACACCGGGCCACCCACAAAGCTGTGGCCCCTCACTCCCTCCCACCAGCACAGCCCCGAGACTGCTGACGGGGCAGAGAATATGGAGTCAGGCACAGCTTCAGGGGCTATTGCTGCCTGGAGCGCTCTTTATATTGACCTCAACGAGGCACACCTGGGGAGGGCGGGCTGGCAGGGTAAGGCTGCCCAGGTCAGCTAATCCACAACCCTCAGGGAATCACATTGTTGAAAATGGACCCCGCTAAGGCAGAAGAGAAGCCAAGGGAAAAAATGACACAATGCCATTTGCAGCACCGTAGATGAGTCTAGAAGTAATCACGTGACTTGTAGTAAGTCAGAAAGTGAAAGACACATATCATATCATATCACTTATAGGTGTTACCTAAAAATGGATACCAGGGCAGATATTTCCACGGAGAAGGGCAATCACAGATTCATTAAACAGACTTATGGTTCACCAATGGAAAGGTGTGAGGATTGGTTTCATTACGAAATCGGGGTTAACAGACATATACAAACACAGGTGACATATATAATCACCAAAGACCTACAGAATACCAAGAGAGGACTACTCAACATTCTGTCATAACGTACATGGGAAAAGGATCCCAGGAAGAACAGACATCTGTATATGTGTAAAAGAACCACATCTTCCACACCTACAACAAGCCAAACATTGTAATCAAACTTGCTGTAATAAAAAATAAAAAAAATTAAATTAAAAACACGAACAAGAAGTAGTGAGACAAACGTGAGGGGCTTTCTCCTGGCACATTCCATTCTAAACTCCAATCTAGAACACCACTTCCACTGAGGCTCTCTTGCCCTAGTAACCAGATTTGGTAAGGGTGAACTGCTGCCACCTTGTGGCCGTTTCACACAACAGCAGCTTTAATCCCAACGCTAATGGTCAGTTGATATTCAAAATCATTGCAGGCCTGTAAATGACACCTGCCCTGAAAACAAATCCTGGGGTCACATATCGACCAAAATATTCAAAGGACGTCCATATTTCAAAACGACCGTTTCAAAAGGCATATTTTACGCACATTAGTGTTCTGCTTCTTTTCCTTTCTTTCCTTTTTTGTTAAAAAACACGGGAATGGAAAAAGGCATCCCTCAGAATGGGCGAAAATCGTTGCAGACGAATCAATGGACAGAGGTTTAATCTCCAATATATATAAACAGCTCATGCAGCTTAATATTAAAAAAAAACAAAAAACCCAATACAAAAATGGGCAGAAGATCTAAACAGACGTTTCTTCAAAGGAGACACAGAGATGGCCAAGATGCACATGAAAAGCTGCTCAACAGCACTAATTATTAGAGAAATGCAAATCAAAACTACAATGAGGTTTCACCTCACAGCTGTTAGAATCGGCATCATCAGAAAATCTACAAAGAACCAATTCTGGGGAGGGTGTGGACAAAAGGAGCCCTCTTCCACTATTGGTGGGAATGTAAATTGATACAGTCACTATGGAGAACAGTATGGAGTTTCCTTAAAAAAACTAGAAATAGAATTACCATCTGATCCAGCAATCCCACTTCTGGGCATATACCCAGAAAAAACCGTATTTCAAAAAGGCACATTCACCACAATGTTCGTTGCAGCACTATTTACAATAGCCAGGTAATGGAAGCAACCTAAATGCCCACAGACAGATGAATGGATAAATGTGGTACATATATAAAATGGAATATTACTCGGCCATAAAAAGGAATGAAACTGGGTCATTTGTAGAGACATCGATGGATCGAGAGACTGTCATACAGAATGAAGTAAGTCAGAAAGAGGAAAACAAATATTGTATATTAACGCATATATGTGGAGCCTAAAAATGGTACAGATGAACTGGTTTGCAGGGAAGAAATAGAGACACAGAGGTAGAGAACACACGTATGGACACCAAGTGTGGGAAGCCATGGGGTGGTGGTGGTGGGATGAGTTGGGAGTTTGGGATTGACCTGTATACATGTATATGCATAAAATACATAACTAATAATAACGTGCTGTATAAAAAAATAAATAAAATTAAATTTCAAAATTTTAAAAAATAAAATTTAAAAATAAAACAGAAAAAAGTTCTTCCCGTCACACAGATGTATTTATAGGAATGAATTATTTCCATGCTTATATCTATAAATACATAAAAGAGGAATAAAATCTAAATTGAACCATAAAAGAAAAAAAAAACCTGAACCCACGAGTTATACAGAGGAAAACCCTATCAGGGCACTTGCTCCAGTGGTAAACAATTCTGAAATTGGTCAGAGGTGGGGAACCATCTCCCATACAGACATCAACACACACCCCACGCAAGGAGCGTCCTCATTGCAAAGCTGGGGGACAGTGCCGAGGCATCTGTGAGTAAACGTGAGCTGAGCCCCAGGCCAGCTGCTGCTGAACTGTTCCCACCCTTTCCAGGTGAAACACCTGAATATGTACAAGGGCTTGAAAGCCTAGAGGAAGGACCGTGGAGCCACACCAGCGACAGCACGCAGGACAACTTGGTGCCTGCAGGCCAGCCAGGGTGGTCCTGGACCCGAGCGCTCTTCCAGAAGCTTTCCATTGCCCTGCCTGTGAAACCCCTCCTGTCCCGGCCCCCACTGGATTTTTCCTTCCACACCTCTGTCCGGAGAGAAATTCCAGCGGAAGCTATGGGTGACACATCCTCTTCTTTACAGGCGGCAGCCTGGCAACTCCTGCAGAAAGGCCAGAAGCACCCCACTCACACCGGGCCACCCACAAAGCTGTGGCCCCTCACTCCCTCCCACCAGCACAGCCCCGAGACTGCTGACGGGGCAGAGAATATGGAGTCAGGCACAGCTTCAGGGGCTATTGCTGCCTGGAGCGCTCTTTATATTGACCTCAACGAGGCACACCTGGGGAGGGCGGGCTGGCAGGGTAAGGCTGCCCAGGTCAGCTAATCCACAACCCTCAGGGAATCACATTGTTGAAAATGGTCCCCGCTAAGGCAGAAGAGAAGCCAAGGGAAAAAATGACACAATGCCATTTGCAGCACCGTAGATGAGTCTAGAAGTAATCACGTGACTTGTAGTAAGTCAGAAAGTGAAAGACACATATCATATCATATCACTTATAGGTGTTACCTAAAAATGGATACCAGGGCAGATATTTCCACGGAGAAGGTCAATCACAGATTCATTAAACAGACTTATGGTTCACCAATGGAAAGGTGTGAGGATTGGTTTCATTACGATATCGGGGTTAACAGACATATACAAACACAGGTGACATATATAATCACCAAAGACCTACAGAATACCAAGAGAGGACTACTCAACATTCTGTCATAACGTACATGGGAAAAGGATCCCAGGAAGAACAGACATCTGTATATGTGTAAAAGAACCACATCTTCCACACCTACAACAAGCCAAACATTGTAATCAAACTTGCTGTAATAAAAAATAAAAAAAATTAAATTAAAAACACGAACAAGAAGTAGTGAGACAAACGTGAGGGGCTTTCTCCTGGCACATTCCATTCTAAACTCCAATCTAGAACACCACTTCCACTGAGGCTCTCTTGCCCTAGTAACCAGATTTGGTAAGGGTGAACTGCTGCCACCTTGTGGCCGTTTCACACAACAGCAGCTTTAATCCCAACGCTAATGGTCAGTTGATATTCAAAATCATTGCAGGCCTGTAAATGACACCTGCCCTGAAAACAAATCCTGGGGTCACATATCGACCAAAATATTCAAAGGACGTCCATATTTCAAAACGACCGTTTCAAAAGGCATATTTTACGCATATTAGTGTTCTGCTTCTTTTCCTTTCTTTCCTTTTTTGTTAAAAAACACGGGAATGGAAAAAGGCATCCCTCAGAATGGGCGAAAATCGTTGCAGACGAATCAATGGACAGAGGTTTAATCTCCAATATATATAAACAGCTCATGCAGCTTAATATTAAAAAAAAACAAAAAACCCAATACAAAAATGGGCAGAAGATCTAAACAGACGTTTCTTCAAAGGAGACACAGAGATGGCCAAGATGCACATGAAAAGCTGCTCAACAGCACTAATTATTAGAGAAATGCAAATCAAAACTACAATGAGGTTTCACCTCACAGCTGTTAGAATCGGCATCATCAGAAAATCTACAAAGAACCAATTCTGGGGAGGGTGTGGACAAAAGGAGCCCTCTTCCACTATTGGTGGGAATGTAAATTGATACAGTCACTATGGAGAACAGTATGGAGTTTCCTTAAAAAAGCTAGAAATAGAATTACCATCTGATCCAGCAATCCCACTTCTGGGCATATACCCAGAGAAAACCGTATTTCAAAAAGGCACATTCACCACAATGTTCGTTGCAGCACTATTTACAATAGCCAGGTAATGGAAGCAACCTAAATGCCCACAGACAGATGAATGGATAAAGATGTGGTACATATATAAAATGGAATATTACTCGGCCATAAAAAGGAATGAAACTGGGTCATTAGTAGAGACATCGATGGATCGAGAGACTGTCATACAGAATGAAGTAAGTCAGAAAGAGGAAAACAAATATTGTATATTAACGCATATATGTGGAGCCTAAAAATGGTACAGATGAACTGGTTTGCAGGGAAGAAATAGAGACACAGAGGTAGAGAACACACGTATGGACACCAAGTGTGGGAAGCCATGGGGTGGTGGTGGTGGGATGAGTTGGGAGTTTGGGATTGACCTGTATACATGTATATGCATAAAATACATAACTAATAATAACGTGCTGTATAAAAACATAAATAAAATTAAATTTCAAAATTTTAAAAAATAAAATTTAAAAATAAAACAGAAAAAGTTCTTCCCGTCACACAGATGTATTTATAGGAATGAATTATTTCCATGCTTATATCTATAAATACATAAAAGAGGAATAAAATCTAACTTGAACCATAAAAGAAAAAAAAAACCTGAACCCACGAGTTATACAGAGGAAAACCCTATCACGGCACTTGCTCCAGTGGTAAACAATTCTGAAATTGGTCAGAGGTGGGGAACCTTCTCCCATACAGACATCAACACACACCCCACGCAAGGAGCGTCCTCATTGCAAAGCTGGGGGACCGTGCCGAGGCATCTGTGAGTAAACGTGAGCTGAGCACCAGGCCAGCTGCTGCTGAACTATTCCCACCCTTTCCAGGTAAAACACCTGAATATGTACAAGGGCTTGAAAGCCTAGAGGAAGGACCGTGGAGCCACACCAGCGACAGCACGCAGGCCAACTTGGTGCCTGCAGGCCAGCCAGGGTGGTCCTGGCCCCGGGCACTCTTCCAGAAGCTTTCCATTGCCCTGCCTGAGATACCCCTCCTGTCCCGACCCCCACTGCTTTTTTCCTTCCACACCTCTGTCCGGAGAGAAATTCCAGCGGAAGCTATGGGTGACACATCCTCTTCTTTACAGGCGGCAGCCTGGCAACTCCTGCAGAAAGGCCAGCAGAACCCCACTCACACCGGGCCACCCACAAAGCTGTGGCCCCTCACTCCCTCCCACCAGCACAGCCCCGAGACTGCTGACGGGGCAGAGAATATGGAGTCAGGCACAGATTCAGGGGCTATTGCTGCCTGGAGCGCTGTTTATATTGACCTCAACGAGGCACACCTGGGGAGGGCGGGCCGGCAGGGTAAGGCTGCCCAGGTCAGCTAATCCACAACCCTCAGGGAATCACATTGTTGAAAATGGACCCCGCTAAGGCAGAAGAGAAGCCAAGGGAAAAAAGGACACAATGCCATTTGCAGCACCGTAGATGAGTCTAGAAGTAATCACGTGACTTGTAGTAAGTCAGAAAGTGAAAGACACATATCATATCATATCACTTATAGGTGTTACCTAGAAATGGATACCAGGACAGATATTTCCACGGAGAAGGGCAATCACAGATTCATTAAACAAACTTATGGTTCACCAATGGAAAGGTGTGAGGATTGGTTTCATTACGATATCGGGGTTAACAGACATATACAAACACAGGTGACATATATAATCACCAAAGACCTACAGAATACCAAGAGAGGACTACTCAACATTCTGTCATAATGTACATGGGAAAAGGATCCCAGGAAGAACAGTCATCTGTATATGTGTAAAAGAACCACATCTTCCACACCTACAACAAGCCAAACATTGTAATCAAAATTGCTGTAATAAAAAATAAAAAATTAAATTAAAAACACGAACAAGAAGTAGTGAGACAAACGTGAGGGGCTTTCTCCTGGCACATTCCATTCTAAACTCCAATCTAGAACACCACTTCCACTGAGGCTCTCTTGCCCTAGTAACCAGATTTGGTAAGGGTGAACTGCTGCCACCTTGTGGCCGTTTCACACAACAGCAGCTTTAATCCCAACGCTAATGGTCAGTTGATATTCAAAATCATTGCAGGCCTGTAAATGACACCTGCCCTGAAAACAAATCCTGGGGTCACATATCGACCAAAAAATTCAAAGGACGTCCATATTTCAAAACGACCGTTTCAAAAGGCATATTTTACGCACATTAGTGTTCTGCTTCTTTTCCTTTCTTTCCTTTTTTGTTAAAAAACACGGGAATGGAAAAAGGCATCCCTCAGAATGGACGAAAATCGTTGCAGACGAATCAATGACAAAGGTTTAATCTCCAATATATATAAACAGCTCATGCAGCTTAATATTAAAAAAAAACAAACAACCCAAAAAAATGGGCAGAAGATCTAAAGAGACGTTTCTTCAAAGGAGACACAGAGATGGCCAAGACGCACATGAAAAGCTGCTCAACAGCACTAATTATTAGAGAAATGCAAATCAAAACTACAATGAGGTTTCACCTCACACCTGTTAGAATCGGCATCATCAGAAAATCTACAAAGAACCAATTCTGGGGAGGGTGTGGACAAAAGGAGCCCTCTTCCACTATTGGTGGGAATGTAAATTGATACAGTCACTATGGAGAACAGTATGGAGTTTCCTTAAAAAAACTAGAAATAGAATTACCATCTGATCCAGCAATCCCACTTCTGGGCATATACCCAGAGAAAACCGTATTTCAAAAAGTCACATTCACCACAATGTTCGTTGCAGCACTATTTACAATAGCCAGGTAATGGAAGCAACCTAAATGCCCACAGACAGATGAATGGATAAAGATGTGGTACATATATGAAATGGAATATTACTCGGCCATAAAAAGGAATGAAACTGGGTCATTTGTAGAGAAATCGGTGGATCGAGAGACTGTCATACAGAATGAAGTAAGTCAGAAGTAATCACGTGACTTGTAGTAAGTCAGAAAGTGAAAGACACATATCATATCATATCACTTATAGGTGTTACCTAAAAATGGATACCAGGGCAGATATTTCCACGGAGAAGGGCAATCACAGATTCATTAAACAGACTTATGGTTCACCAATGGAAAGGTGTGAGGATTGGTTTCATTACGAAATCGGGGTTAACAGACATATACAAACACAGGTGACATATATAATCACCAAAGACCTACAGAATACCAAGAGAGGACTACTCAACATTCTGTCATAACGTACATGGGAAAAGGATCCCAGGAAGAACAGACATCTGTATATGTGTAAAAGAACCACATCTTCCACACCTACAACAAGCCAAACATTGTAATCAAACTTGCTGTAATAAAAAATAAAAAAAATTAAATTAAAAACACGAACAAGAAGTAGTGAGACAAACGTGAGGGGCTTTCTCCTGGCACATTCCATTCTAAACTCCAATCTAGAACACCACTTCCACTGAGGCTCTCTTGCCCTAGTAACCAGATTTGGTAAGGGTGAACTGCTGCCACCTTGTGGCCGTTTCACACAACAGCAGCTTTAATCCCAACGCTAATGGTCAGTTGATATTCAAAATCATTGCAGGCCTGTAAATGACACCTGCCCTGAAAACAAATCCTGGGGTCACATATCGACCAAAAAATTCAAAGGACGTCCATATTTCAAAACGACCGTTTCAAAAGGCATATTTTACGCACATTAGTGTTCTGCTTCTTTTCCTTTCTTTCCTTTTTTGTTAAAAAACACGGGAATGGAAAAAGGCATCCCTCAGAATGGGCGAAAATCGTTGCAGACGAATCAATGGACAGAGGTTTAATCTCCAATATATATAAACAGCTCATGCAGCTTAATATTAAAAAAAACCAAAAAACCCAATACAAAAATGGGCAGAAGATCTAAACAGACGTTTCTTCAAAGGAGACACAGAGATGGCCAAGATGCACATGAAAAGCTGCTCAACAGCACTAATTATTAGAGAAATGCAAATCAAAACTACAATGAGGTTTCACCTCACAGCTGTTAGAATCGGCATCATCAGAAAATCTACAAAGAACCAATTCTGGGGAGGGTGTGGACAAAAGGAGCCCTCTTCCACTATTGGTGGGAATGTAAATTGATACAGTCACTATGGAGAACAGTATGGAGTTTCCTTAAAAAAACTAGAAATAGAATTACCATCTGATCCAGCAATCCCACTTCTGGGCATATACCCAGAGAAAACCGTATTTCAAAAAGGCACATTCACCACAATGTTCGTTGCAGCACTATTTACAATAGCCAGGTAATGGAAGCAACCTAAATGCCCACAGACAGATGAATGGATAAAGATGTGGTACATATATAAAATGGAATATTACTCGGCCATAAAAAGGAATGAAACTGGGTCATTTGTAGAGACATCGATGGATCGAGAGACTGTCATACAGAATGAAGTAAGTCAGAAAGAGGAAAACAAATATTGTATATTAACGCATATATGTGGAGCCTAAAAATGGTACAGATGAACTGGTTTGCAGGGAAGAAATAGAGACACAGAGGTAGAGAACAAACGTATGGACACCAAGTGTGGGAAGCCATGGGGTGGTGGTGGTGGGATGAGTTGGGAGTTTCGGATTGACCTGTATACATGTATATGCATAAAATACATAACTAATAATAACGTGCTGTATAAAAAATAAATAAAATTAAATTTCAAAATTTTAAAAAATAAAATTTAAAAATAAAACAGAAAAAAGTTCTTCCCGTCACACAGATGTATTTATAGGAATGAATTATTTCCATGCTTATATCTGTAAATACATAAAAGAGGAATAAAATCTAACTTGAACCATAAAAGAAAAAAAAAAACCTGAACCCACGAGTTATACAGAGGAAAACCCTATCAGGGCACTTGCTCCAGTGGTAAACAATTCTGAAATTGGTCAGAGGTGGGGAACCATCTCCCATACAGCCATCAACCCACACCCCACACAAGGAGCGTCCTCATTGCAAAGCTGGGGGACCGTGCCGAGGCATCTGTGAGTAAACGTGAGCTGAGCCCCAGGCCAGCTGCTGCTGAACTGTTCCCACCCTTTCCAGGTAATACACCTGAATATGTACAAGGGCTTGAAAGCCTAGAGGAAGGACCGTGGAGCCACACCAGCGACAGCACGCAGGCCAACTTGGTGCCTGCAGGCCAGCCAGGGTGGTCCTGGCCCCGGGCACTCTTCCAGAAGCTTTCGATTGCCCTGCCTGAGATACCCCTCCTGTCCCGGCCCCCACTCCTTTTTTCCTTCCACACCTCTGTCCGGAGAGAAATTCCAGCGGAAGCTATGGGTGACACATCCTCTTCTTTACAGGCGGCAGCCTGGCAACTCCTGCAGAAAGGCCAGCAGAACCCCACTCACACCGGGCCACCCACAAAGCTGTGGCCCCTCACACCCTCACACCAGCACAGCCCCGAGACTGCTGACGGGGCAGAGAATATGGAGTCAGGCACAGATTCAGGGGCTATTGCTGCCTGGAGCGCTGTTTATATTGACCTCAACGAGGCACACCTGGGGAGGGCGGGCCGGCAGGGTAAGGCTGCCCAGGTCAGCTAATCCACAACCCTCAGGGAATCACATTGTTGAAAATGGACCCCGCTAAGGCAGAAGAGAAGCCAAGGGAAAAAAGGACACAATGCCATTTGCAGCACCGTAGATGAGTCTAGAAGTAATCACGTGACTTGTAGTAAGTCAGAAAGTGAAAGACACATATCATATCATATCACTTATAGGTGTTACCTAGAAATGGATACCAGGACAGATATTTCCACGGAGAAGGGCAATCACAGATTCATTAAACAAACTTATGGTTCACCAATGGAAAGGTGTGAGGATTTGTTTCATTACGATATCGGGGTTAACAGACATATACAAACACAGGTGACATATATAATCACCAAAGACCTACAGAATACCAAGAGAGGACTACTCAACATTCTGTCATAATGTACATGGGAAAAGGATCCCAGGAAGAACAGTCATCTGTATATGTGTAAAAGAACCACATCTTCCACACCTACAACAAGCCAAACATTGTAATCAAAATTGCTGTAATAAAAAATAAAAAATTAAATTAAAAACACGAACAAGAAGTAGTGAGACAAACGTGAGGGGCTTTCTCCTGGCACATTCCTTTCTAAACTCCAATCTAGAACACCACTTCCACTGAGGCTCTCTTGCCCTAGTAACCAGATTTGGTAAGGGTGAACTGCTGCCACCTTGTGGCCGTTTCACACAACAGCAGCTTTAATCCCAACGTTAATGGTCAGTTGATATTCAAAATCATTGCAGGCCTGTAAATGACACCTGCCCTGAAAACAAATCCTGGGGTCACATATCGACCAAAAAATTCAAAGGACGTCCATATTTCAAAACGACCGTTTCAAATGGCATATTTTACGCACATTAGTGTTCTGCTTCTTTTCCTTTCTTTCCTTTTTTGTTAAAAAACACGGGAATGGTAAAAGGCATCCCTCAGAATGGACGAAAATCGTTGCAGACAAATCAATGACAAAGGTTTAATCTCCAATATATATAAACAGCTCATGCAGCTTAATATTAAAAAAAACAAACAACCCAAAAAAATGGGCAGAAGATCTAAAGAGACGTTTCTTCAAAGGAGACACAGAGATGGCCAAGACGCACATGAAAAGCCGCTCCACAGCACTAATTATTAGAGAAATGCAAATCAAAACTACAATGAGGTTTCACCTCACACCTGTTAGAATCGGCATCATCAGAAAATCTACAAAGAACCAATTCTGGGGAGGGTGTGGACAAAAGGAGCCCTCTTCCACTATTGGTGGGAATGTAAATTGATACAGTCACTATGGAGAACAGTATGGAGTTTCCTTAAAAAAACTAGAAATAGAATTACCATCTGATCCAGCAATCCCACTTCTGGGCATATACCCAGAGAAAACCGTATTTCAAAAAGGCACATTCACCACAATGTTCGTTGCAGCACTATTTACAATAGCCAGGTAATGGAAGCAACCTAAATGCCCACAGACAGATGAATGGATAAAGATGTGGTACATATATAAAATGGAATATTACTCGGCCATAAAAAGGAATGAAACTGGGTCATTTGTAGAGACATCGATGGATCGAGAGACTGTCATACAGAATGAAGTAAGTCAGAAAGAGGAAAACAAATATTGTATATTAACGCATATATGTGGAGCCTAAAAATGGTACAGATGAACTGGTTTGCAGGGAAGAAATAGAGACACAGAGGTAGAGAACAAACGTATGGACACCAAGTGTGGGAAGCCATGGGGTGGTGGTGGTGGGATGAGTTGGGAGTTTGGGATTGACCTGTATACATGGATATGCATAAAATACATAACTAATAATAACGTGCTGTATAAAAAAATAAATAAAATTAAATTTCAAAATTTTAAAAAATAAAATTTAAAAATAAAACAGAAAAAAGTTCTTCCCGTCACACAGATGTATTTATAGGAATGAATTGTTTCCATGCTTCTATCTATAAATACATAAAAGAGGAATAAAATCTAACTTGAACCATAAAAGAAAAAAAAAACCTGAACCCACGAGTTATACAGAGGAAAACCCTATCACGGCACTTGCTCCAGTGGTAAACAATTCTGAAATAGGTCAGAGGTGGGGAACCATCTCCCATAGAGCCATCAACCCACCCCCCACGCAAGGAGCGTCCTCATTGCAAAGCTGGGGGACAGTGCCGAGGCATCTGTGAGTAAACGTGAGCTGAGCCCCAGGCCAGCTGCTGCTGAACTGTTCCCACCCTTTCCAGGTGAAACACATGAATATGTACAAGGGCTTGAAAGCCTAGAGGAAGGACCGTGGAGCCACACCAGCGACAGCACGCAGGACAACTTGGTGCCTGCAGGCCAGCCAGGGTGGTCCTGGCCCCGGGCGCTCTTCCAGAAGCTTTCCATTGCCCTGCATGTGAAACCCCTCCTGTCCCGGCCCCCACTGGATTTTTCCTTCCACACCTCTGTCCGGAGAGAAATTCCAGCGGAAGCTATGGGTGACACATCCTCTTCTTTACAGGCGGCAGCCTGGCAACTCCTGCAGAAAGGCCAGCAGAACCCCACTCACACCGGGCCACCCACAAAGCTGTGGCCCCTCACTCCCTCCCACCAGCACAGCCCCGAGACTGCTGACGGGGCAGAGAATATGGAGTCAGGCACAGCTTCAGGGGCTATTGCTGCCTGGAGCGCTCTTTATATTGACCTCAACGAGGCACACCTGGGGAGGGCGGGCTGGCAGGGTAAGGCTGCCCAGGTCAGCTAATCCACAACCCTCAGGGAATCACATTGTTGAAAATGGACCCCGCTAAGGCAGAAGAGAAGCCAAGGGAAAAAATGACACAATGCCATTTGCAGCACCGTAGATGAGTCTAGAAGTAATCACGTGACTTGTAGTAAGTCAGAAAGTGAAAGACACATATCATATCATATCACTTATAGGTGTTACCTAAAAATGGATACCAGGGCAGATATTTCCACGGAGAAGGGCAATCACAGATTCATTAAACAGACTTATGGTTCACCAATGGAAAGGTGTGAGGATTGGTTTCATTACGAAATCGGGGTTAACAGACATATACAAACACAGGTGACATATATAATCACCAAAGACCTACAGAATACCAAGAGAGGACTACTCAACATTCTGTCATAACGTACATGGGAAAAGGATCCCAGGAAGAACAGACATCTGTATATGTGTAAAAGAACCACATCTTCCACACCTACAACAAGCCAAACATTGTAATCAAACTTGCTGTAATAAAAAATAAAAAAAATTAAATTAAAAACACGAACAAGAAGTAGTGAGACAAACGTGAGGGGCTTTCTCCTGGCACATTCCATTCTAAACTCCAATCTAGAACACCACTTCCACTGAGGCTCTCTTGCCCTAGTAACCAGATTTGGTAAGGGTGAACTGCTGCCACCTTGTGGCCGTTTCACACAACAGCAGCTTTAATCCCAACGCTAATGGTCAGTTGATATTCAAAATCATTGCAGGCCTGTAAATGACACCTGCCCTGAAAACAAATCCTGGGGTCACATATCGACCAAAATATTCAAAGGACGTCCATATTTCAAAACGACCGTTTCAAAAGGCATATTTTACGCACATTAGTGTTCTGCTTCTTTTCCTTTCTTTCCTTTTTTGTTAAAAAACACGGGAATGGAAAAAGGCATCCCTCAGAATGGGCGAAAATCGTTGCAGACGAATCAATGGACAGAGGTTTAATCTCCAATATATATAAACAGCTCATGCAGCTTAATATTAAAAAAAAACAAAAAACCCAATACAAAAATGGGCAGAAGATCTAAACAGACGTTTCTTCAAAGGAGACACAGAGATGGCCAAGATGCACATGAAAAGCTGCTCAACAGCACTAATTATTAGAGAAATGCAAATCAAAACTACAATGAGGTTTCACCTCACAGCTGTTAGAATCGGCATCATCAGAAAATCTACAAAGAACCAATTCTGGGGAGGGTGTGGACAAAAGGAGCCCTCTTCCACTATTGGTGGGAATGTAAATTGATACAGTCACTATGGAGAACAGTATGGAGTTTCCTTAAAAAAACTAGAAATAGAATTACCATCTGATCCAGCAATCCCACTTCTGGGCATATACCCAGAAAAAACCGTATTTCAAAAAGGCACATTCACCACAATGTTCGTTGCAGCACTATTTACAATAGCCAGGTAATGGAAGCAACCTAAATGCCCACAGACAGATGAATGGATAAATGTGGTACATATATAAAATGGAATATTACTCGGCCATAAAAAGGAATGAAACTGGGTCATTTGTAGAGACATCGATGGATCGAGAGACTGTCATACAGAATGAAGTAAGTCAGAAAGAGGAAAACAAATATTGTATATTAACGCATATATGTGGAGCCTAAAAATGGTACAGATGAACTGGTTTGCAGGGAAGAAATAGAGACACAGAGGTAGAGAACACACGTATGGACACCAAGTGTGGGAAGCCATGGGGTGGTGGTGGTGGGATGAGTTGGGAGTTTGGGATTGACCTGTATACATGTATATGCATAAAATACATAACTAATAATAACGTGCTGTATAAAAAAATAAATAAAATTAAATTTCAAAATTTTAAAAAATAAAATTTAAAAATAAAACAGAAAAAAGTTCTTCCCGTCACACAGATGTATTTATAGGAATGAATTATTTCCATGCTTATATCTATAAATACATAAAAGAGGAATAAAATCTAAATTGAACCATAAAAGAAAAAAAAAACCTGAACCCACGAGTTATACAGAGGAAAACCCTATCAGGGCACTTGCTCCAGTGGTAAACAATTCTGAAATTGGTCAGAGGTGGGGAACCATCTCCCATACAGACATCAACACACACCCCACGCAAGGAGCGTCCTCATTGCAAAGCTGGGGGACCGTGCCGAGGCATCTGTGAGTAAACGTGAGCTGAGCCCCAGGCCAGCTGCTGCTGAACTGTCCCCACCCTTTCCAGGTAAAACACCTGAATATGTACAAGGGCTTGAAAGCCTAGAGGAATGACCGTGGAGCCACACCAGCGACAGCACGCAGGCCAACTTGGTGCCTGCAGGCCAGCCAGGGTGGTCCTGGCCCCGGGCACTCTTCCAGAAGCTTTCCATTGCCCTGCCTGAGATACCCCTCCTGTCCCGGCCCCCACTGCTTTTTTCCTTCCACACCTCTGTCCGGAGAGAAATTCCAGCGGAAGGTATGGGTGACACATCCTCTTCTTTACAGGCGGCAGCCTGGCACCTCCTGCAGAAAGGCCAGAAGAACCCCACTCACACCGGGCCACCCACAAAGCTGTGGCCCCTCACTCCCTCCACCAGCACAGCCCCGAGACTGCTGATGGGGCAGAGAATATGGAGTCAGGCACAGCTTCAGTGGCTATTGCTGCCTGGAGCGCTGTTTATATTGACCTCAACGAGGCACACCTGGGGAGGGCGGGCCGGCAGGGTAAGGCTGCCCAGGTCAGCTAATCCACAACCCTCAGGGAATCACATTGTTGAAAATGGACCCCGCTAAGGCAGAAGAGAAGCCAAGGGAAAAAATGACACAATGCCATTTGCAGCACCATAGATGAGTCTAGAAGTAATCACGTGACTTGTAGTAAGTCAGAAAGTGAAAGACACATATCATATCATATCACTTATAGGTGTTACCTAAAAATGGATACCAGGGCAGATATTTCCACGGAGAAGGGCAATCACAGATTCATTAAACAAACTTATGGTTCACCAATGGAAAGGTGTGAGGATTGGTTTCATTATGATATCGGGGTTAACAGACATATACAAACACAGGTGACATATATAATCACCAAAGACCTACAGAATACCAAGAGAGGACTACTCAACATTCTGTCATAATGTACATGGGAAAAGGATCCCAGGAAGAACAGTCATCTGTATATGTGTAAAAGAACCACATCTTCCACACCTACAACAAGCCAAACATTGTAATCAAACTTGCTGTAATAAAAAATAAAAAATTAAATTAAAAACACGAACAAGAAGTAGTGAGACAAACGTGAGGGGCTTTCTCCTGGCACATTCCATTCTAAACTCCAATCTAGAACACCACTTCCACTGAGGCTCTCTTGCCCTAGTAACCAGATTTGGTAAGGGTGAACTGCTGCCACCTTGTGGCCGTTTCACACAACAGAAGCTTTAATCCCAACGCTAATGGTCAGTTGATATTCAAAATCATTGCAGGCCTGTAAATGACACCTGCCCTGAAAACAAATCCTGGGGTCACATATCGACCAAAAAATTCAAAGGACGTCCATATTTCAAAACGACCGTTTCAAAAGGCATATTTTACGCACATTAGTGTTCTGCTTCTTTTCCTTTCTTTACTTTTTTGTTAAAAAACACAGGAATGGAAAAAGGCATCCCTCAGAATGGGCGAAAATCTTTGCAGACGAATCAATGGACAGAGGTTTCATCTCCAATATATATAAACAGCTCATGCAGCTTAATATTAAAAAAAACAAACAACCCAAAAAAATGGGCAGAAGATCTAAAGAGACGATTCTTCAAAGGAGACACAGAGATGGCCAAGACGCACATGAAAAGCTGCTCAACAGCACTAATTATTAGAGAAATGCAAATCAAAACTACAATGAGGTATCACCTCACACCTGTTAGAATCGGCATCATCAGAAAATCTACAAACAACCAATTCTGGGGAGGGTGTGGACAAAAGGAGCCCACTTCCACTATTGGTGGGAATGTAAATTGATACAGTCACTATGGAGAACAGTATGGAGTTTCCTTAAAAAATCTAGAAATAGAATTACCATCTGATCCAGCAATCCCACTTCTGGGCATATACCCAGAGAAAACCGTATTTCAAAAAGGCACATTCATCACAATGTTCGTTGCAGCACTATTTACAATAGCCAGGTAATGGAAGCAAACTAAATGCCCACAGACAGATGAATGGATAAAGAGGTGGTATATATATGAAATGGAATATTACTCGGCCATAAAAAGGAATGAAACTGGGTCATTTGTAGAGACATCGATGGATCGAGAGAGTGTCATACAGAATGAAGTAAGTCAGAAAGAGGAAAACAAATATTGTATATTAACGCATATATGTGGAGCCTAAAAATGGTACAGATGAACTGGTTTGCAGGGAAGAAATAGAGACACAGAGGTAGAGAACAAACGTATGGACACCAAGTGTGGGAAGCCATGGGGTGGTGGTGGTGGGATGAGTTGGGAGTTTCGGATTGACCTGTATAAATGTATATGCATAAAATACATAACTAATAATAACGTGCTGTATAAAAAATAAATAAAATTAAATTTCAAAATTTTAAAAAATAAAATTTAAAAATAAAACAGAAAAAAGTTCTTCCCGTCACACAGATGTATTTATAGGAATGAATTATTTCCCTGCTTATATCTGTAAATACATAAAAGAGGAATAAAATCTAACTTGAACCATAAAAGAAAAAAAAAAACCTGAACCCACGAGTTATACAGAGGAAAACCCTATCAGGGCACTTGCTCCAGTGGTAAACAATTCTGAAATTGGTCAGAGGTGGGGAACCATCTCCCATACAGCCATCAACCCACACCCCACGCAAGGAGCGTCCTCATTGCAAAGCTGGGGGACCGTGCCGAGGCATCTGTGAGTAAACGTGAGCTGAGCCCCAGGCCAGCTGCTGCTGAACTGTTCCCACCCTTTCCAGGTAAAACACCTGAATATGTACAAGGGCTTGAAAGCCTAGAGGAAGGACCGTGGAGCCACACCAGCGACAGCACGCAGGCCAACTTGGTGCCTGCAGGCCAGCCAGGGTGGTCCTGGACCCTGGCGCTCTTCCAGAAGCTTTCCATTGCCCTGCCTGAGATACCCCTCCTGTCCCGACCCCCACTGCTTTTTTCCTTCCACACCTCTGTCCGGAGAGAAATTCCAGCGGAAGCTATGGGTGACACATCCTCTTCTTTACAGGCGGCAGCCTGGCAACTCCTGCAGAAAGGCCAGCAGAACCCCACTCACACCGGGCCACCCACAAAGCTGTGGCCCCTCACTCCCTCCCACCAGCACAGCCCCGAGACTGCTGACGGGGCAGAGAATATGGAGTCAGGCACAGATTCAGGGGCTATTGCTGCCTGGAGCGCTGTTTATATTGACCTCAACGAGGCACACCTGGGGAGGGCGGGCCGGCAGGGTAAGGCTGCCCAGGTCAGCTAATCCACAACCCTCAGGGAATCACATTGTTGAAAATGGACCCCGCTAAGGCAGAAGAGAAGCCAAGGGAAAAAAGGACACAATGCCATTTGCAGCACCGTAGATGAGTCTAGAAGTAATCACGTGACTTGTAGTAAGTCAGAAAGTGAAAGACACATATCATATCATATCACTTATAGGTGTTACCTAGAAATGGATACCAGGACAGATATTTCCACGGAGAAGGGCAATCACAGATTCATTAAACAAACTTATGGTTCACCAATGGAAAGGTGTGAGGATTGGTTTCATTACGATATCGGGGTTAACAGACATATACAAACACAGGTGACATATATAATCACCAAAGACCTACAGAATACCAAGAGAGGACTACTCAACATTCTGTCATAATGTACATGGGAAAAGGATCCCAGGAAGAACAGTCATCTGTATATGTGTAAAAGAACCACATCTTCCACACCTACAACAAGCCAAACATTGTAATCAAAATTGCTGTAATAAAAAATAAAAAATTAAATTAAAAACACGAACAAGAAGTAGTGAGACAAACGTGAGGGGCTTTCTCCTGGCACATTCCATTCTAAACTCCAATCTAGAACACCACTTCCACTGAGGCTCTCTTGCCCTAGTAACCAGATTTGGTAAGGGTGAACTGCTGCCACCTTGTGGCCGTTTCACACAACAGCAGCTTTAATCCCAACGCTAATGGTCAGTTGATATTCAAAATCATTGCAGGCCTGTAAATGACACCTGCCCTGAAAACAAACCCTGGGGTCACATATCGACCAAAAAATTCAAAGGACGTCCATATTTCAAAACGACCGTTTCAAAAGGCATATTTTACGCACATTAGTGTTCTGCTTCTTTTCCTTTCTTTCCTTTTTTGTTAAAAAACACAGGAATGGAAAAATGCATCCCTCAGAATGGACGAAAATCGTTGCAGACGAATCAATGACAAAGGTTTAATCTCCAATATATATAAACAGCTCATGCAGCTTAATATTAAAAAAAAACAAACAACCCAAAAAAATGGGCAGAAGGTCTAAAGAGACGTTTCTTCAAAGGAGACACAGAGATGGCCAAGACGCACATGAAAAGCTGCTCAACAGCACTAATTATTAGAGAAATGCAAATCAAAACTACAATGAGGTTTCACCTCACACCTGTTAGAATCGGCATCATCAGAAAATCTACAAAGAACCAATTCTGGGGAGGGTGTGGACAAAAGGAGCCCTCTTCCACTATTGGTGGGAATGTAAATTGATACAGTCACTATGGAGAACAGTATGGAGTTTCCTTAAAAAAACTAGAAATAGAATTACCATCTGATCCAGCAATCCCACTTCTGGGCATATACCCAGAGAAAACCGTATTTCAAAAAGGCACATTCACCACAATGTTCGTTGCAGCACTATTTACAATAGCCAGGTAATGGAAGCAACCTAAATGCCCACAGACAGATGAATGGATAAAGATGTGGTACATATATGAAATGGAATATTACTCGGCCATAAAAAGGAATGAAACTGGGTCATTTGTAGAGACATCGATGGATCGAGAGACTGTCATACAGAATGAAGTAAGTCAGAAAGAGGAAAACAAATATTGTATATTAACGCATATATGTGGAACCTAAAAAAATGGTACAGATGAACTGGTTTGCAGGGAAGAAATAGAGACAGAGAGGTAGAGAACAAACTTATGGACACCAAGTGTGGGAAGCCATGGGGTGGTGGTGGTGTGATGAGTTGGGAGATTGGGATTGACCTGTATACATGTATAAGCATAAAATACATAACTAATAATAACCTGCTGTATAAAAACATAAATAAAATTAAATTTCAAAATTTTAAAAAATATAATTTAAAAATAAAACAAAATAAATTCTTCCCGTCACACAGATGTATTTATAGGAATGAATTATTTCCATGCTTATATCTATAAATACATAAAAGAGGAATAAAATCTAACTTGAACCATAAAAGAAAAAAAAAAAAAAAACCTGAACCGACGACTTATACAGAGGAAAAACCTATCAGGGCACTTGCTCCAGTGGTAAACAATTCTGAAATTGGTCAGAGCTGGGGAATCATCTCCCATATAGCCAGCAACCCACCCCTCACGCAAGTAGCATCCTCATTGCAAAGCTGGGGGACCGTGCCGAGGCATCTGTGAGTAAACGTGAGCTGAGCACCAGGCCAGCTGCTGCTGAACTGTTCCCACCCTTTCCAGGTAAACACCTGAATATGTACAAGGTCTTGAAAGCCTAGAGGAAGGACCGTGGAGCCACACCAGCGACAGCACGCAGACCAACTTGGTGCCTGCAGGCCAGCCAGGGTGGTCCTGGCCCCGGGCACTCTTCCAGAAGCTTTCCATTGCCCTGCCTGAGATACCCCTCCTGTCCCGGCCCCCACTGCTTTTTTCCTTCCACACCTCTGTCCGGAGAGAAATTCCAGCGGAAGGTATGGGTGACACATCCTCTTCTTTACAGGCGGCAGCCTGGCAACTCCTGCAGAAAGGCCAGCAGAACCCCACTCACACCGGGCCACCCACAAAGCTGTGGCCCCTCACTCCCTCCCACCAGCACAGACCCGAGACTGCTGACGGGGCAGAGAATATGGAGTCAGGCACAGCTTCAGGGGCTATTGCTGCCTGGAGCGCTGTTTATATTGACCTCAACGAGGCACACCTGGGGAGGGCGGGCCGGCAGGGTAAGGCTGCCCAGGTCAGCTAATCCACAACCCTCAGGGAATCACATTGTTGAAAATGGACCCCGCTAAGGCAGAAGAGTAGCCAAGGGAAAAAATGACACAATGCCATTTGCAGCACCGTAGATGAGTCTAGAAGTAATCACGTGACTTGTAGTAAGTCAGAAAGTGAAAGACACATATCATATCATATCACTTATAGGTGTTACCTAAAAATGGATACCAGGGCAGATATTTCCACGGAGAAGGGCAATCACAGATTCATTAAACAAACTTATGGTTCACCAATGGAAAGGTGTGAGGATTGGTTTCATTACGATATCGGGGTTAACAGACATATACAAACACAGGTGACATATATAATCACCAAAGACCTACAGAATACCAAGAGAGGACTACTCAACATTCTGTCATAACGTACATGGGAAAAGGATCCCAGGAAGAACAGTCATCTGTATATGTGTAAAAGAACCACATCTTCCACACCTACAACAAGGCAAACATTGTAATCAAACTTGCTGTAATAAAAAATAAAAAATTAAATTAAAAACACGAACAAGAAGTAGTGAGACAAACGTGAGGGGCTTTCTCCTGGCACATTCCATTCTAAACTCCAATCTAGAACACCACTTCCACTGAGGCTCTCTTGCCCTAGTAACCAGATGTGGTAAGGGTGAACTGCTGCCACCTTGTGGCTGTTTCACACAACAGAAGCTTTAATCCCAACGCTAATGGTCAGTTGATATTCAAAATCATTGCAGGCCTGTAAATGACACCTGCCCTGAAAACAAATCCTGGGGTCGCATATCGACCAAAAAATTCAAAGGACGTCCATATTTCAAAACGACCGTTTCAAAAGGCATATTTTAGGCACATTAGTGTTCTGCTTCTTTTCCTTTCTTTCCTTTTTTGTTAAAAAACACGGGAATGGAAAAAGGCATCCCTCAGAATGGGCGAAAATCTTTGCAGACGAATCAATGGACAGAGGTTTCATCTCCAATATATATAAACAGCTCATGCAGCTTAATATTAAAAAAACAAACAACCCAAAAAAATGGGCAGAAGATCTAAAGAGACGATTCTTCAAAGGAGACACAGAGATGGCCAAGACGCACATGAAAAGCTGCTCAACAGCACTAATTATTAGAGAAATGCAAATCAAAACTACAATGAGGTATCACCTCACACCTTTTAGAATCGGCATCATCAGAAAATCTACAAACAACCAATTCTGGGGAGGGTGTGGACAAAAGGAGCCCACTTCCACTATTGGTGGGAATGTAAATTGATACAGTCACTATGGAGAACAGTATGGAGTTTCCTTAAAAAATCTAGAAATAGAATTACCATCTGATCCAGCAATCCCACTTCTGGGCATATACCCAGAGAAAACCGTATTTCAAAAAGGCACATTCATCACAATGTTCGTTGCAGCACTATTTACAATAGCCAGGTAATGGAAGCAACCTAAATGCCCACAGACAGATGAATGGATAAAGAGGTGGTACATATATGAAATGGAATATTACTCGGCCATAAAAAGGAATGAAACTGGGTCATTTGTAGAGACATCGATGGATCGAGAGAGTGTCATACAGAATGAAGTAAGTCAGAAAGAGGAAAACAAATATTGTATATTAACGCATATATGTGGAGCCTAAAAATGGTACAGATGAACTGGTTTGCAGGGAAGAAATAGAGACACAGAGGTAGAGAACAAACGTATGGACACCAAGTGTGGGAAGCCATGGGGTGGTGGTGGTGGGATGAGTTGGGAGTTTCGGATTGACCTGTATACATGTATATGCATAAAATACATAACTAATAATAACGTGCTGTATAAAAAATAAATAAAATTAAATTTCAAAATTTTAAAAAATAAAATTTAAAAATAAAACAGAAAAAAGTTCTTCCCGTCACACAGATGTATTTATAGGAATGAATTATTTCCCTGCTTATATCTGTAAATACATAAAAGAGGAATAAAATCTAACTTGAACCATAAAAGAAAAAAAAAACCTGAACCCACGAGTTATACAGAGGAAAACCCTATCAGGGCACTTGCTCCAGTGGTAAACAATTCTGAAATTGGTCAGAGGTGGGGAACCATCTCCCATACAGCCATCAACCCACCCCCCACGCAAGGAGCGTCCTCATTGCAAAGCTGGGGGACCGTGCCGAGGCATCTGTGAGTAAACGTGAGCTGAGCCCCAGGCCAGCTGCTGCTGAACTGTTCCCACCCTTTCCAGGTAAAACACCTGAATATGTACAAGGGCTTGAAAGCCTAGAGGAAGGACCGTGGAGCCACACCAGCGACAGCACGCAGGCCAACTTGGTGCCTGCAGGCCAGCCAGGGTGGTCCTGGACCCGGGCACTCTTCCAGAAGCTTTCCATTGCCCTGCCTGAGATACCCCTCCTGTCCCGGCCCCCACTCCTTTTTTCCTTCCACACCTCTGTCCGGAGAGAAATTCCAGCGGAAGCTATGGGTGACACATCCTCTTCTTTACAGGCGGCAGCCTGGCAACTCCTGCAGAAAGGCCAGCAGAACACCACTCACACCGGGCCACCCACAAAGCTGTGGCCCCTCACTCCCTCCCACCAGCACAGCCCCGAGACTGCTGACGGGGCAGAGAATATGGAGTCAGGCACAGATTCAGGGGCTATTGCTGCCTGGAGCGCTGTTTATATTGACCTCAACGAGGCACACCTGGGGAGGGCGGGCCGGCAGGGTAAGGCTGCCCAGGTCAGCTAATCCACAACCCTCAGGGAATCACATTGTTGAAAATGGACCCCGCTAAGGCAGAAGAGAAGCCAAGGGAAAAAAGGACACAATGCCATTTGCAGCACCGTAGATGAGTCTAGAAGTAATCACGTGACTTGTAGTAAGTCAGAAAGTGAAAGACACATATCATATCATATCACTTATAGGTGTTACCTAGAAATGGATACCAGGACAGATATTTCCACGGAGAAGGGCAATCACAGATTCATTAAACAAACTTATGGTTCACCAATGGAAAGGTGTGAGGATTGGTTTCATTACGATATCGGGGTTAACAGACATATACAAACACAGGTGACATATATAATCACCAAAGACCTAGAGAATACCAAGAGAGGACTACTCAACATTCTGTCATAATGTACATGGGAAAAGGATCCCAGGAAGAACAGTCATCTGTATATGTGTAAAAGAACCACATCTTCCACACCTACAACAAGCCAAACATTGTAATCAAAATTGCTGTAATAAAAAATAAAAAATTAAATTAAAAACACGAACAAGAAGTAGTGAGACAAACGTGAGGGGCTTTCTCCTGGCACATTCCATTCTAAACTCCAATCTAGAACACCACTTCCACTGAGGCTCTCTTGCCCTAGTAACCAGATTTGGTAAGGGTGAACTGCTGCCACCTTGTGGCCGTTTCACACAACAGCAGCTGTAATCCCAACGCTAATGGTCAGTTGATATTCAAAATCATTGCAGGCCTGTAAATGACACCTGCCCTGAAAACAAATCCTGGGGTCACATATCGACCAAAAAATTCAAAGGACGTCCATATTTCAAAACGACCGTTTCAAAAGGCATATTTTACGCACATTAGTGTTCTGCTTCTTTTCCTTTCTTTCCTTTTTTGTTAAAAAACACGGGAATGGAAAAAGGCATCCCTCAGAATGGACGAAAATCGTTGCAGACAAATCAATGACAAAGGTTTAATCTCCAATATATATAAACAGCTCATGCAGCTTAATATTAAAAAAAACAAACAACCCAAAAAAATGGGCAGAAGATCTAAAGAGACGTTTCTTCAAAGGAGACACAGAGATGGCCAAGACGCACATGAAAAGCTGCTCAACAGCACTAATTATTAGAGAAATGCAAATCAAAACTACAATGAGGTTTCACCTCACACCTGTTAGAATCGGCATCATCAGAAAATCTACAAACAACCAATTCAGGGGAGGGTGTGGACAAAAGAAGCCCTCTTCCACTATTGGTGGGAATGTAAATTGATACTGTCACTATGGAGAACAGTATGGAGTTTCCTTAAAAAAACTAGAAATAGAATTACCATCTGATCCAGCAATCCCACTTCTGGGCATATACCCAGAGAAAACCGTATTTCAAAAAGGCACATTCACCACAATGTTCGTTGCAGCACTATTTACAATAGCCAGGTAATGGAAGCAACCTAAATGCCCACAGACAGATGAATGGATAAAGATGTGGTACATATATAAAATGGAATATTACTCGGCCATAAAAAGGAATGAAACTGGGTCATTTGTAGAGACATCGATGGATCGAGAGACTGTCATACAGAATGAAGTAAGTCAGAAAGAGGAAAACAAATATTGTATATTAACGCATATATGTGGAGCCTAAAAATGGTACAGATGAACTGGTTTGCAGGGAAGAAATAGAGACACAGAGGTAGAGAACAAACGTATGGACACCAAGTGTGGGAAGCCATGGGGTGGTGGTGGTGGGATGATTTGGGAGTTTGGGATTGACCTGTATACATGGATATGCATAAAATACATAACTAATAATAACGTGCTGTATAAAAAAATAAATAAAATTAAATTTCAAAATTTTAAAAAATAAAATTTAAAAATAAAACAGAAAAAAGTTCTTCCCGTCACACAGATGTATTTATAGGAATGAATTGTTTCCATGCTTATATCTATAAATACATAAAAGAGGAATAAAATCTAACTTGAACCATAAAAGAAAAAAAAAACCTGAACCCACGAGTTATACAGAGGGAAACCCTATCACGGCACTTGCTCCAGTGGTAAACAATTCTGAAATAGGTCAGAGGTGGGGAACCATCTCCCATACAGCCATCAACCCACCCCCCACGCAAGGAGCGTCCTCATTGCAAAGCTGGGGGACCGTGCCGAGGCATCTGTGAGTAAACGTGAGCTGAGCCCCAGGCCAGCTGCTGCTGAACTGTTCCCACCCTTTCCAGGTAAAACACCTGAATATGTACAAGGGCTTGAAAGCCTAGAGGAAGGACCGTGGAGCCACACCAGCGACAGCACGCAGGACAACTTGGTGCCTGCAGGCCAGCCAGGGTGGTCCTGGCCCCGGGCGCTCTTCCAGAAGCTTTCCATTGCCCTGCCTGTGAAACCCCTCCTGTCCCGGCCCCCACTGCTTTTTTCCTTCCACACCTCTGTCCGGAGAGAAATTCCAGTGGAAGCTATGGGTGACACATCCTCTTCTTTACAGGCGGCAGCCTGGCAACTCCTGCAGAAAGGCCAGCAGAACCCCACTCACACCGGGCCACCCACAAAGCTGTGGCCCCTCACTCCCTCCCACCAGCACAGCCCCGAGACTGCTGACGGGGCAGAGAATATGGAGTCAGGCACAGCTTCAGGGGCTATTGCTGCCTGGAGCGCTCTTTATATTGACCTCAACGAGGCACACCTGGGGAGGGCGGGCTGGCAGGGTAAGGCTGCCCAGGTCAGCTAATCCACAACCCTCAGGGAATCACATTGTTGAAAATGGACCCCGCTAAGGCAGAAGAGAAGCCAAGGGAAAAAAGGACACAATGCCATTTGCAGCACCGTAGATGAGTCTAGAAGTAATCACGTGACTTGTAGTAAGTCAGAAAGTGAAAGACACATATCATATCATATCACTTATAGGTGTTACCTAAAAATGGATACCAGGGCAGATATTTCCACGGAGAAGGGCAATCACAGATTCATTAAACAGACTTATGGTTCACCAATGGAAAGGTGTGAGGATTGGTTTCATTACGATATCGGGGTTAACAGACATATACAAACACAGGTGACATATATAATCACCAAAGACCTACAGAATACCAAGAGAGGACTACTCAACATTCTGTCATAACGTACATGGGAAAAGGATCCCAGGAAGAACAGACATCTGTATATGTGTAAAAGAACCACATCTTCCACACCTACAACAAGCCAAACATTGTAATCAAACTTGCTGTAATAAAAAATAAAAAAATTAAATTAAAAACACGAACAAGAAGTAGTGAGACAAACGTGAGGGGCTTTCTCCTGGCACATTCCATTCTAAACTCCAATCTAGAACACCACTTCCACTGAGGCTCTCTTGCCCTAGTAACAAGATTTGGTAATGGTGAACTGCTGCCACCTTGTGGCCGTTTCACACAACAGCAGCTTTAATCCCAACGCTAATGGTCAGTTGATATTCAAAATCATTGCAGGCCTGTAAATGACACCTGCCCTGAAAACAAATCCTGGGGTCACATATCGACCAAAATATTCAAAGGACGTCCATATTTCAAAACGACCGTTTCAAAAGGCATATTTTACGCACATTAGTGTTCTGCTTCTTTTCCTTTCTTTCCTTTTTTGTTAAAAAACACGGGAATGGAAAAAGGCATCCCTCAGAATGGGCGAAAATCTTTGCAGACGAATCAATGGACAGAGGTTTAATCTCCAATATATATAAACAGCTCATGCAGCTTAATATTAAAAAAACAAACAACCCAAAAAAATGGGCAGAAGATCTAAAGAGACGTTTCTTCAAAGGAGACACAGAGATGGCCAAGACGCACATGAAAAGCTGCTCAACAGCACTAATTATTAGAGAAATGCAAATCAAAACTACAATGAGGTTTCACCTCACACCTGTTAGAATCGGCATCATCAGAAAATCTACAAACAACAAATTCTGGGGAGGGTGTGGACAAAAGGAGCCCTCTTCCACTATTGGTGGGAATGTAAATTGATACAGTCACTATAGAGAACAGTATGGAGTTTCCTTTAAAAATCTAGAAATAGAATTACCATATGATCCAGCAATCCCACTTCTGGGCATATACCCAGAGAAAACCGTATTTCAAAAAGGCACATTCACCACAATGTTCGTTGCAGCACTATTTACAATAGCCAGGTAATGGAAGCAACCTAAATGCCCACAGACAGATGAATGGATAAAGATGTGGTACATATATAAAATGGAATATTACTCGGCCATAAAAAGGAATGAAACTGGGTCATTTGTAGAGACATCGATGGATCGAGAGACTGTCATACAGAATGAAGTAAGTCAGAAAGAGGAAAACAAATATTGTATATTAACGCATATATGTGGAGCCTAAAAATGGTACAGATGAACTGGTTTGCAGGGAAGAAATAGAGACACAGAGGTAGAGAACAAACGTATGGACACCAAGTGTGGGAAGCCATGGGGTGGTGGTGGTGGGATGAGTTGGGAGTTTGGGATTGACCTGTATACATGTATATGCATAAAATACATAACTAATAATAACGTGATGTATAAAAAAATAAATAAAATTAAATTTCAAAATTTTAAAAAATAAAATTTAAAAATAAAACAGAAAAAAGTTCTTCCCGTCACACAGATGTATTTATAGGAATGAATTGTTTCCATGCTTATATCTATAAATACATAAAAGAGGAATAAAATCTAACTTGAACCATAAAAGAAAAAAAAAACCTGAACCCACGAGTTATACAGAGGGAAACCCTATCACGGCACTTGCTCCAGTGGTAAACAATTCTGAAATTGGTCAGAGGTGGGGAACCATCTCCCATACAGCCATCAACCCACCCCCCACGCAAGGAGCGTCCTCATTGCAAATCTGGGGGACCGTGCCGAGGCATCTGTGAGTAAACGTGAGCTGAGCCCCAGGCCAGCTGCTGCTGAACTGTTCCCAACCTTTCCAGGTAAAACACCTGAATATGTACAAGGGCTTGAAAGCCTAGAGGAAGGACCGTGGAGCCACACCAGCGACAGCACGCAGGACAGCTTGGTGCCTGCAGGCCAGCCAGGGTGGTCCTGGACCCGGGCGCTCTTCCAGAAGCTTTCCATTGCCCTGCCTGTGAAACCCCTCCTGTCCCGGCCCCCACTGCTTTTTTCCTTCCACACCTCTGTCCGGAGAGAAATTCCAGCGGAAGCTATGGGTGACACATCCTCTTCTTTACAGGCGGCAGCCTGGCAACTCCTGCAGAAAGGCCAGCAGAACCCCACTCACACCGGGCCACCCACAAAGCTGTGGCCCCTCACTCCCTCCCACCAGCACAGCCCCGAGACTGCTGACGGGGCAGAGAATATGGAGTCAGGCACAGCTTCAGGGGCTATTGCTGCCTGGAGCGCTGTTTATATTGACCTCAATGAGGCACACCTGGGGAGGGCGGGCCGGCAGGGTAAGGCTGCCCAGGTCAGCTAATCCACAACCCTCAGGGAATCACATTGTTGAAAATGGACCCCGCTAAGGCAGAAGAGAAGCCAAGGGAAAAAAGGACACAATGCCATTTGCAGCACCGTAGATGAGTCTAGAAGTAATCACGTGACTTGTAGTAAGTCAGAAAGTGAAAGACACATATCCTATCATATCACTTATAGGTGTTACCTAAAAATGGATACCAGGGCAGATATTTCCACGGAGAAGGGCAATCACAGATTCATTAAACAAACTTATGGTTCACCAATGGAAAGGTGTGAGGATTGGTTTCATTACGATATCGGGGTTAACAGACATATACAAACACAGGTGACATATATAATCACCAAAGACCTACAGAATACCAAGAGAGGACTACACAACATTCTGTCATAACGTACATGGGAAAAGGATCCCAGGAAGAACAGACATCTGTATATGTGTAAAAGAACCACATCTTCCACACCTACAACAAGCCAAACATTGTAATCAAACTTGCTGTAATAAAAAATAAAAAATTAAATTAAAAACACGAACAAGAAGTAGTGAGACAAACGTGAGGGGCTTTCTCCTGGCACATTCCATTCTAAACTCCAATCTAGAACACCACTTCCCCTGAGGCTCTCTTGCCCTAGTAACCAGATTTGGTAAGGGTGAACTGCTGCCACCTTGTGGCCGTTTCACACAACAGCAGCTTTAATCCCAACGCTAATGGTCAGTTGATATTCAAAATCATTGCAGGCCTGTAAATGACACCTGCCCTGAAAACAAATCCTGGGGTCACATATCGACCAAAAAATTCAAAGGACGTCCATATTTCAAAACGACCGTTTCAAAAGGCATATTTTACGCACATTAGTGTTCTGCTTCTTTTCCTATCTTTCCTTTTTTGTTAAAAAACACGGGAATGGAAAAAGGCATCCCTCAGAATGGGCGAAAATCGTTGCAGACGAATCAATGGACAGAGGTTTAATCTCCAATATATATAAACAGCTCATGCAGCTTAATATTAAAAAAACAAACAACCCAAAAAAATGGGCAGAAGATCTAAAGAGACGATTCTTCAAAGGAGACACAGAGATGGCCAAGACGCACATGAAAAGCTGCTCAACAGCACTAATTATTAGAGAAATGCAAATCAAAACTACAATGAGGTATCACCTCACACCTGTTAGAATCGGCATCATCAGAAAATCTACAAACAACCAAATCTGGGGAGGGTGTGGACAAAAGGAGCCCACTTCCACTATTGGTGGGAATGTAAATTGATACAGTCACTATGGAGAACAGTATGGAGTTTCCTTAAAAAATCTAGAAATAGAATTACCATCTGATCCAGCAATCCCACTTCTGGGCATATACCCAGAGAAAACCGTATTTCAAAAAGGCACATTCATCACAATGTTCGTTGCAGCACTATTTACAATAGCCAGGTAATGGAAGCAACCTAAATGCCCACAGACAGATGAATGGATAAAGAGGTGGTACATATATGAAATGGAATATTACTCGGCCATAAAAAGGAATGAAACTGGGTCATTTGTAGAGACATCGATGGATCGAGAGAGTGTCATACAGAATGAAGTAAGTCAGAAAGAGGAAAACAAATATTGTATATTAACGCATATATGTGGAGCCTAAAAATGGTACAGATGAACTGGTTTGCAGGGAAGAAATAGAGACACAGAGGTAGAGAACAAACGTATGGACACCAAGTGTGGGAAGCCATGGGGTGGTGGTGGTGGGATGAGTTGGGAGTTTCGGATTGACCTGTATACATGTATATGCATAAAATACATAACTAATAATAACGTGCTGTATAAAAAATAAATAAAATTAAATTTCAAAATTTTAAAAAATAAAATTTAAAAATAAAACAGAAAAAAGTTCTTCCCGTCACACAGATGTATTTATAGGAATGAATTATTTCCATGCTTATATCTGTAAATACATAAAAGAGGAATAAAATCTAACTTGAACCATAAAAGAAAAAAAAAACCTGAACCCACGAGTTATACAGAGGAAAACCCTATCAGGGCACTTGCTCCAGTGGTAAACAATTCTGAAATTGGTCAGAGGTGGGGAACCATCTCCCATACAGCCATCAACCCACACCCCACGCAAGGAGCGTCCTCATTGCAAAGCTGGGGGACCGTGCCGAGGCATCTGTGAGTAAACGTGAGCTGAGCCCCAGGCCAGCTGCTGCTGAACTGTTCCCACCCTTTCCAGGTAAAACACCTGAATATGTACAAGGGCTTGAAAGCCTAGAGGAAGGACCGTGGAGCCACACCAGCGACAGCACGCAGGCCAACTTGGTGCCTGCAGGCCAGCCAGGGTGGTCCTGGACCCGGGCACTCTTCCAGAAGCTTTCCATTGCCCTGCCTGAGATACCCCTCCTGTCCCGGCCCCCACTCCTTTTTTCCTTCCACACCTCTGTCCGGAGAGAAATTCCAGCGGAAGCTATGGGTGACACATCCTCTTCTTTACAGGCGGCAGCCTGGCAACTCCTGCAGAAAGGCCAGCAGAACCCCACTCACACCGGGCCACCCACAAAGCTGTGGCCCCTCACTCCCTCCCACCAGCACAGCCCCGAGACTGCTGACGGGGCAGAGAATATGGAGTCAGGCACAGATTCAGGGGCTATTGCTGCCTGGAGCGCTGTTTATATTGACCTCAACGAGGCACACCTGGGGAGGGCGGGCCGGCAGGGTAAGGCTGCCCAGGTCAGCTAATCCACAACCCTCAGGGAATCACATTGTTGAAAATGGACCCCGCTAAGGCAGAAGAGAAGCCAAGGGAAAAAAGGACACAATGCCATTTGCAGCACCGTAGATGAGTCTAGAAGTAATCACGTGACTTGTAGTAAGTCAGAAAGTGAAAGACACATATCATATCATATCACTTATAGGTGTTACCTAGAAATGGATACCAGGACAGATATTTCCACGGAGAAGGGCAATCACAGATTCATTAAACAAACTTATGGTTCACCAATGGAAAGGTGTGAGGATTGGTTTCATTACGATATCGGGGTTAACAGACATATACAAACACAGGTGACATATATAATCACCAAAGACCTAGAGAATACCAAGAGAGGACTACTCAACATTCTGTCATAATGTACATGGGAAAAGGATCCCAGGAAAAACAGTCATCTGTATATGTGTAAAAGAACCACATCTTCCACACCTACAACAAGCCAAACATTGTAATCAAAATTGCTGTAATAAAAAATAAAAAATTAAATTAAAAACACGAACAAGAAGTAGTGAGACAAACGTGAGGGGCTTTCTCCTGGCACATTCCATTCTAAACTCCAATCTAGAACACCACTTCCACTGAGGCTCTCTTGCCCTAGTAACCAGATTTGGTAAGGGTGAACTGCTGCCACCTTGTGGCCGTTTCACACAACAGCAGCTGTAATCCCAACGCTAATGGTCAGTTGATATTCAAAATCATTGCAGGCCTGTAAATGACACCTGCCCTGAAAACAAATCCTGGGGTCACATATCGACCAAAAAATTCAAAGGACGTCCATATTTCAAAACGACCGTTTCAAAAGGCATATTTTACGCACATTAGTGTTCTGCTTCTTTTCCTTTCTTTCCTTTTTTGTTAAAAAACACGGGAATGGAAAAAGGCATCCCTCAGAATGGACGAAAATCGTTGCAGACAAATCAATGACAAAGGTTTAATCTCCAATATATATAAACAGCTCATGCAGCTTAATATTAAAAAAAACAAACAACCCAAAAAAATGGGCAGAAGATCTAAAGAGACGTTTCTTCAAAGGAGACACAGAGATGGCCAAGACGCACATGAAAAGCTGCTCAACAGCACTAATTATTAGAGAAATGCAAATCAAAACTACAATGAGGTTTCACCTCACACCTGTTAGAATCGGCATCATCAGAAAATCTACAAAGAACCAATTCTGGGGAGGGTGTGGACAAAAGGAGCCCTCTTCCACTATTGGTGGGAATGTAAATTGATACAGTCACTACGGAGAACAGTATGGAGTTTCCTTAAAAAAACTAGAAATAGAATTACCATCTGATCCAGCAATCCCACTTCTGGGCATATACCCAGAGAAAACCGTATTTCAAAAAGGCACATTCACCACAATGTTCGTTGCAGCACTATTTACAATAGCCAGGTAATGGAAGCAACCTAAATGCCCACAGACAGATGAATGGATAAAGATGTGGTACATATATAAAATGGAATATTACTCGGCCATAAAAAGGAATGAAACTGGGTCATTTGTAGAGACATCGATGGATCGAGAGACTGTCATACAGAATGAAGTAAGTCAGAAAGAGGAAAACAAATATTGTATATTAACGCATATATGTGGAGCCTAAAAATGGTACAGATGAACTGGTTTGCAGGGAAGAAATAGAGACACAGAGGTAGAGAACAAACGTATGGACACCAAGTGTGGGAAGCCATGGGGTGGTGGTGGTGGGATGATTTGGGAGTTTGGGATTGACCTGTATACATGGATATGCATAAAATACATAACTAATAATAACGTGCTGTATAAAAAAATAAATAAAATTAAATTTCAAAATTTTAAAAAATAAAATTTAAAAATAAAACAGAAAAAAGTTCTTCCCGTCACACAGATGTATTTATAGGAATGAATTGTTTCCATGCTTATATCTATAAATACATAAAAGAGGAATAAAATCTAACTTGAACCATAAAAGAAAAAAAAAACCTGAACCCACGAGTTATACAGAGGGAAACCCTATCACGGCACTTGCTCCAGTGGTAAACAATTCTGAAATAGGTCAGAGGTGGGGAACCATCTCCCATACAGCCATCAACCCACCCCCCACGCAAGGAGCGTCCTCATTGCAAAGCTGGGGGACCGTGCCGAGGCATCTGTGAGTAAACGTGAGCTGAGCCCCAGGCCAGCTGCTGCTGAACTGTTCCCACCCTTTCCAGGTAAAACACCTGAATATGTACAAGGGCTTGAAAGCCTAGAGGAAGGACCGTGGAGCCACACCAGCGACAGCACGCAGGACAACTTGGTGCCTGCAGGCCAGCCAGGGTGGTCCTGGCCCCGGGCGCTCTTCCAGAAGCTTTCCATTGCCCTGCCTGTGAAACCCCTCCTGTCCCGGCCCCCACTGCTTTTTTCCTTCCACACCTCTGTCCGGAGAGAAATTCCAGTGGAAGCTATGGGTGACACATCCTCTTCTTTACAGGCGGCAGCCTGGCAACTCCTGCAGAAAGGCCAGCAGAACCCCACTCACACCGGGCCACCCACAAAGCTGTGGCCCCTCACTCCCTCCCACCAGCACAGCCCCGAGACTGCTGACGGGGCAGAGAATATGGAGTCAGGCACAGCTTCAGGGGCTATTGCTGCCTGGAGCGCTCTTTATATTGACCTCAACGAGGCACACCTGGGGAGGGCGGGCTGGCAGGGTAAGGCTGCCCAGGTCAGCTAATCCACAACCCTCAGGGAATCACATTGTTGAAAATGGACCCCGCTAAGGCAGAAGAGAAGCCAAGGGAAAAAAGGACACAATGCCATTTGCAGCACCGTAGATGAGTCTAGAAGTAATCACGTGACTTGTAGTAAGTCAGAAAGTGAAAGACACATATCATATCATATCACTTATAGGTGTTACCTAAAAATGGATACCAGGGCAGATATTTCCACGGAGAAGGGCAATCACAGATTCATTAAACAGACTTATGGTTCACCAATGGAAAGGTGTGAGGATTGGTTTCATTACGATATCGGGGTTAACAGACATATACAAACACAGGTGACATATATAATCACCAAAGACCTACAGAATACCAAGAGAGGACTACTCAACATTCTGTCATAACGTACATGGGAAAAGGATCCCAGGAAGAACAGACATCTGTATATGTGTAAAAGAACCACATCTTCCACACCTACAACAAGCCAAACATTGTAATCAAACTTGCTGTAATAAAAAATAAAAAAATTAAATTAAAAACACGAACAAGAAGTAGTGAGACAAACGTGAGGGGCTTTCTCCTGGCACATTCCATTCTAAACTCCAATCTAGAACACCACTTCCACTGAGGCTCTCTTGCCCTAGTAACAAGATTTGGTAAGGGTGAACTGCTGCCACCTTGTGGCCGTTTCACACAACAGCAGCTTTAATCCCAACGCTAATGGTCAGTTGATATTCAAAATCATTGCAGGCCTGTAAATGACACCTGCCCTGAAAACAAATCCTGGGGTCACATATCGACCAAAATATTCAAAGGACGTCCATATTTCAAAACGACCGTTTCAAAAGGCATATTTTACGCACATTAGTGTTCTGCTTCTTTTCCTTTCTTTCCTTTTTTGTTAAAAAACACGGGAATGGAAAAAGGCATCCCTCAGAATGGGCGAAAATCTTTGCAGACGAATCAATGGACAGAGGTTTAATCTCCAATATATATAAACAGCTCATGCAGCTTAATATTAAAAAAACAAACAACCCCAAAAAATGGGCAGAAGATCTAAAGAGACGTTTCTTCAAAGGAGACACAGAGATGGCCAAGACGCACATGAAAAGCTGCTCAACAGCACTAATTATTAGAGAAATGCAAATCAAAACTACAATGAGGTTTCACCTCACACCTGTTAGAATCGGCATCATCAGAAAATCTACAAACAACAAATTCTGGGGAGGGTGTGGACAAAAGGAGCCCTCTTCCACTATTGGTGGGAATGTAAATTGATACAGTCACTATAGAGAACAGTATGGAGTTTCCTTTAAAAATCTAGAAATAGAATTACCATATGATCCAGCAATCCCACTTCTGGGCATATACCCAGAGAAAACCGTATTTCAAAAAGGCACATTCACCACAATGTTCGTTGCAGCACTATTTACAATAGCCAGGTAATGGAAGCAACCTAAATGCCCACAGACAGATGAATGGATAAAGATGTGGTACATATATAAAATGGAATATTACTCGGCCATAAAAAGGAATGAAACTGGGTCATTTGTAGAGACATCGATGGATCGAGAGACTGTCATACAGAATGAAGTAAGTCAGAAAGAGGAAAACAAATATTGTATATTAACGCATATATGTGGAGCCTAAAAATGGTACAGATGAACTGGTTTGCAGGGAAGAAATAGAGACACAGAGGTAGAGAACAAACGTATGGACACCAAGTGTGGGAAGCCATGGGGTGGTGGTGGTGGGATGAGTTGGGAGTTTGGGATTGACCTGTATACATGTATATGCATAAAATACATAACTAATAATAACGTGATGTATAAAAAAATAAATAAAATTAAATTTCAAAATTTTAAAAAATAAAATTTAAAAATAAAACAGAAAAAAGTTCTTCCCGTCACACAGATGTATTTATAGGAATGAATTGTTTCCATGCTTATATCTATAAATACATAAAAGAGGAATAAAATCTAACTTGAACCATAAAAGAAAAAAAAAACCTGAACCCACGAGTTATACAGAGGGAAACCCTATCACGGCACTTGCTCCAGTGGTAAACAATTCTGAAATTGGTCAGAGGTGGGGAACCATCTCCCATACAGCCATCAACCCACCCCCCACGCAAGGAGCGTCCTCATTGCAAATCTGGGGGACCGTGCCGAGGCATCTGTGAGTAAACGTGAGCTGAGCCCCAGGCCAGCTGCTGCTGAACTGTTCCCAACCTTTCCAGGTAAAACACCTGAATATGTACAAGGGCTTGAAAGCCTAGAGGAAGGACCGTGGAGCCACACCAGCGACAGCACGCAGGACAGCTTGGTGCCTGCAGGCCAGCCAGGGTGGTCCTGGACCCGGGCGCTCTTCCAGAAGCTTTCCATTGCCCTGCCTGTGAAACCCCTCCTGTCCCGGCCCCCACTGCTTTTTTCCTTCCACACCTCTGTCCGGAGAGAAATTCCAGCGGAAGCTATGGGTGACACATCCTCTTCTTTACAGGCGGCAGCCTGGCAACTCCTGCAGAAAGGCCAGCAGAACCCCACTCACACCGGGCCACCCACAAAGCTGTGGCCCCTCACTCCCTCCCACCAGCACAGCCCCGAGACTGCTGACGGGGCAGAGAATATGGAGTCAGGCACAGCTTCAGGGGCTATTGCTGCCTGGAGCGCTGTTTATATTGACCTCAATGAGGCACACCTGGGGAGGGCGGGCCGGCAGGGTAAGGCTGCCCAGGTCAGCTAATCCACAACCCTCAGGGAATCACATTGTTGAAAATGGACCCCGCTAAGGCAGAAGAGAAGCCAAGGGAAAAAAGGACACAATGCCATTTGCAGCACCGTAGATGAGTCTAGAAGTAATCACGTGACTTGTAGTAAGTCAGAAAGTGAAAGACACATATCCTATCATATCACTTATAGGTGTTACCTAAAAATGGATACCAGGGCAGATATTTCCACGGAGAAGGGCAATCACAGATTCATTAAACAAACTTATGGTTCACCAATGGAAAGGTGTGAGGATTGGTTTCATTACGATATCGGGGTTAACAGACATATACAAACACAGGTGACATATATAATCACCAAAGACCTACAGAATACCAAGAGAGGACTACACAACATTCTGTCATAACGTACATGGGAAAAGGATCCCAGGAAGAACAGACATCTGTATATGTGTAAAAGAACCACATCTTCCACACCTACAACAAGCCAAACATTGTAATCAAACTTGCTGTAATAAAAAATAAAAAATTAAATTAAAAACACGAACAAGAAGTAGTGAGACAAACGTGAGGGGCTTTCTCCTGGCACATTCCATTCTAAACTCCAATCTAGAACACCACTTCCCCTGAGGCTCTCTTGCCCTAGTAACCAGATTTGGTAAGGGTGAACTGCTGCCACCTTGTGGCCGTTTCACACAACAGCAGCTTTAATCCCAACGCTAATGGTCAGTTGATATTCAAAATCATTGCAGGCCTGTAAATGACACCTGCCCTGAAAACAAATCCTGGGGTCACATATCGACCAAAAAATTCAAAGGACGTCCATATTTCAAAACGACCGTTTCAAAAGGCATATTTTACGCACATTAGTGTTCTGCTTCTTTTCCTATCTTTCCTTTTTTGTTAAAAAACACGGGAATGGAAAAAGGCATCCCTCAGAATGGGCGAAAATCGTTGCAGACGAATCAATGGACAGAGGTTTAATCTCCAATATATATAAACAGCTCATGCAGCTTAATATTTAAAAAACAAACAACCCAAAAAAATGGGCAGAAGATCTAAAGAGACGTTTCTTCAAAGGAGACACAGAGATGGCCAAGACGCACATGAAAAGCTGCTCAACAGCACTAATTATTAGAGAAATGCAAATCAAAACTACAATGAGGTATCACCTCACACATGTTAGAATCGGCATCATCAGAAAATCAACAAACAACCAATTCTGGGGAGGGTGTGGACAAAAGGAGCCGTCTTCCACTATTGGTGGGAATGTAAATTGATACAGTCACTATGGAGAACAGTATGGAGTTTCCTTAAAAAATCTAGAAATAGAATTACCATCTGATCCAGCAATCCCACTTCTGGGCATATACCCAGAGAAATCCGTATTTCAAAAAGGCACATTCACCACAATGTTCGTTGCAGCACTATTTACAATAGCCAGGTAATGGAAGCAACCTAAATGCCCACAGACAGATGAATGGATAAAGATGTGGTACATATATAAAATGGAATATTACTCGGCCATTAAAAGGAATGAAACTGGGTCATTTGTAGAGACATCGATGGATCGAGAGAGTGTCATACAGAATGAAGTAAGTCAGAAAGAGGAAAACAAATATTGTATATTAACGCATATATGTGGAACCTAAAAATGGTACAGATGAACTGGTTTACAGGGAAGAAATAGAGACACAGAGGTAGAGAACACACGTATGGACACCAAGTGTGGGAAGCCATGTGGTGGTGGTGGTGGGATGAGTTGGGAGTTTGGGATTGACCTGTATACATGTATATGCATAAAATACATAACTAATAATAACGTGCTGTATAAAAAAATAAATAAAATTAAATTTCAAAATTTTAAAAAATAAAATTTAAAAATAAAACAGAAAAAACTTCTTCCCGTCACACAGATGTATTTATAGGAATGAATTATTTCCATGCTTATATCTATAAATACATAAAAGAGGAATAAAATCTAACTTGAACCATAAAAGAAAAAAAAAACATGAACCCACGAGTTATACAGAGGAAAACCCTATCACGGCACTTGCTCCAGTGGTAAACAATTCTGAAATTGGTCAGTGGTGGGGAACCATCTCCCATACAGCCATCAACCCACACCCCACGCAAGGAGCGTCCTCATTGCAAAGCTGGGGGACCGTGCCGAGGCATCTGTGAGTAAACGTGAGCTGAGCCCCAGGCCAGCTGCTGCTGAACTGTCCCCACCCTTTCCAGGTAAAACAACTGAATATGTACAAGGGCTTGAAAGCCTAGAGGAAGGACCGTGGAGCCACACCAGCGACAGCACGCAGGCCAACTTGGTGCATGCAGGCCAGCCAGGGTGGTCCTGGCCCCGGGCACTCTTTCAGAAGCTTTCCATTGCCCTGCCTGAGATACCCCTCCTGTCCCGGCCCCCACTGATTTTTTCCTTCCACACCTCTGTCCGGAGAGAAATTCCAGCGGAAGGTATGTGTGACACATCCTCTTCTTTACAGGCGGCAGCCTGGCAACTCCTGCAGAAAGGCCAGCAGAACCCCACTCACACCGGGCCACCCACAAAGCTGTGGCCCCTCACTCCCTCCCACCAGCACAGACCCGAGACTGCTGACGGGGCAGAGAATATGGAGTCAGGCACAGCTTCAGGGGCTATTGCTGCCTGGAGCGCTCTTTATATTGACCTCAACGAGGCACACCTGGGGAGGGCGGGCCGGCAGGGTAAGGCTGCCCAGGTCAGCTAATCCACAACCCTCAGGGAATCACATTGTTGAAAATGGACCCCGCTAAGGCAGAAGAGAAGCCAAGGAAAAAAAGGACACAATGCCATTTGCAGCACCGTAGATGAGTCTAGAAGTAATCACGTGACTTGTAGTAAGTCAGAAAGTGAAAGACACATATCATATCATATCACTTATAGGTGTTACCTAAAAATGGATGCCAGGGCAGATATTTCCACGGAGAAGGGCAATCACAGATTCATTAAACAAACTTATGGTTCACCAATGGAAAGGTGTGAGGATTGGTTTCATTACGATATCGGGGTTAAGAGACATATACAAACACAGGTGACATATATAATCACCAAAGACCTACAGAATACCAAGAGAGGACTACTCAACATTCTGTCATAACGTACATGGGAAAAGGATCCCAGGAAGTACAGTCATCTGTATATGTGTAAAAGAACCACATCTTCCACACCTACAACAAGCCAAACATTGTAATCAAAATTGCTGTAATAAAAAATAAAAAATTAAATTAAAAACACGAACAAGAAGTAGTGAGACAAATGTGAGGGTCTTTCTCCTGGCACATTCCATTCTAAACTCCAATCTAGAACACCACTTCCACTGAGGCTCTCTTGCCCTAGTAACCAGATTTGGTAAGGGTGAACTGCTGACACCTTGTGGCCGTTTCACACAACAGCAGCTTTAATCCCAATGCTAATGGTCAGTTGATATTCAAAATCATTGCAGGCCTGTAAATGACACCTGCCCTGAAAACAAATCCTGGGGTCTCATATCGACCAAAAAATTCAAAGGACGTCCATATTTCAAAACGACCGTTTCAAAAGGCATATTTTACGCACATTAGAGTTCTGCTTCTTTTCCTTTCTTTCCTTTTTTGTTAAAAAACACGGGAATGGAAAAAGGCATCCCTCAGAATGGGCGAAAATCTTTGCAGACGAATCAATGGACAGAGGTTTAATCTCCAATATATATAAACAGCTCATGCAGCTTAATATTAAAAAAACAAACAACCCAAAAAAAAATGGGCAGAAGATCTAAAGAGACGTTTCTTCAAAGGAGACACAGAGATTGCCAAGACGCACATGAAAAGCTGCTCAACAGCACTAATTATTAGAGAAATGCAAATCAAAACTACAATGAGGTTTCACCTCACACCTGTTAGAATCGGCATCATCAGAAAATTTACAAACAACCAATTCTGGGGAGGGTGTGGACAAAAGGAGCCCTCTTCCACTATTAGTGGGAATGTAAATTGATACAGTCACTATGGAGAACAGTATGGAGTTTCCTTAAAAAAACTAGAAATAGAATTACCATCTGATCCAGCAATCCCACTTCTGGGCATATACCCAGAGAAAACCGTATTTCAAAAAGGCACATTCACCACAATGTTCGTTGCAGCACTATTTACAATAGCCAGGTAATGGAAGCAACCTAAATGCCCACAGACAGATGAATGGATAAAGATGTGGTACATATATAAAATGGAATATTACTCGGCCATAAAAAGGAATGAAACTGGGTCATTTGTAGAGACATCGATGGATCGAGAGACTGTCATACAGAATGAAGTAAGTCAGAAAGAGGAAAACAAATATTGTATATTAATGCATATATGTGGACCCTAAAAATGGTACAGATGAACTGGTTTGCAGGGAAGAAATAGAGACACAGAGGTAGAGAACAAACGTATGGACACCAAGTGTGGGAAGCCATGGGGTGGTGGTGGTGGGATGAGCTGGGATATTGGGATTGACCTGTATACATGTATATGCATAAAATACATAACTAATAATAAACTGCTGTATAAAAACATAAATAAAATTAAATTTCAAAATTTTAAAAAATAAAATTTAAAAATAAAACAGAAAAAAATCTTCCCGTCACACAGATGTATTTATAGGAATGAATTATTTCCATGCTTATATTTATAAATACATAAAAGAGGAATAAAATCTAACTTGAACCATAAAAGAAAATAAAGTGAACCCACGAGTTACACAGAGGAAAACCCTATCACGGCACTTGCTCCAGCGGTAAACAATTCTGAAATTGGTCAGAGGTGGGGAACCATCTCCCATACAGCCATCAACCCACCCCCCACGCAAGGAGCGTCCTCATTGCCAAGCTGGGGGAACGTCCCGAGGCATATGTGAGTAAACGTGAGCTGAGCCCCAGGCCAGCTGCTGCTGAACTGTTCCCACCCTTTCCAGGTAAAACACCTGAATATGTACAAGGGCTTGAAAGCCTAGAGGAAGGACCGTGGAGCCACACCAGCGACAGCACGCAGGCCAACTTGGTGCCTGCAGGCCAGCCAGGATGGTCCTGGCCCCGGGCGCTCTTCCAGAAGCTTTCCATTGCCCTGCCTGAGATACCCCTCCTGTCCCGGCCCCCACTGCTTTTTTCCTTCCTCACCTCTGTCCGGAGAGAAATTCCAGCGGAAGGTATGGGTGACACATCCTCTTCTTTACAGGCGGCAGCCTGGCAACTCCTGCAGAAAGGCCAGCAGAACCCCACTCACACCAGGCCACCCACAAAGCTGTGGCCCCTCACTCCCTCCCACCAGCACAGCCCCAAGACTGCTGACGGGGCAGAGAATATGGAGTCAGGCACAGCTTCAGGGGCTATTGCTGCCTGGATCGCTCTTTATATTGACCTCAACGAGGCACACCTGGGGAGGGCGGGCCGGCAGGGTAAGGCTGCCCAGGTCAGCTAATCCACAACCCTCAGGGAATCACATTGTTGAAAATGGACCCCGCTAAGGCAGAAGAGAAGCCAAGGGAAAAAAGGACACAATGCCATTTGCAGCCCCGTAGATGAGTCTAGAAGTAATCACGTGACTTGTAGTAAGTCAGAAAGTGAAAGACACATATCATATCATATCACTTATAGGTGTTACCTAAAAATGGATACCAGGGCAGATATTTCCACGGAGAAGGGCAATCACAGATTCATTAAACAAACTTATGGTTCACCAATGGAAAGGTGTGAGGATTGGTTTCATTACGATATCGGGGTTAACAGACATATACAAACACAGGTGACATATATAATCACCAAAGACCTACAGAATACCAAGAGAGGACGACTCAACATTCTGTCATAACGTACATGGGAAAAGGATCCCAGGAAGAACAATCATCTGTATATGTGTAAAAGAACCACATCTTCCACACCTACAACAAGCCAAACATTGTAATCAAACTTGCTGTAATAAAAAATAAAAACTTAAATTAAAAACACGAACAAGAAGTAGTGAGACAAACGTGAGGGGCTTTCTCCTGGCACTTTCCATTCTAAACTCCAATCTAGAACACCACTTCCACTGAGGCTCTCTTGCCCTAGTAACCAGATTTGGTAAGGGTGAACTGCTGCCACCTTGTGGCCGTTTCACACAACAGCAGCTTTAATCCCAACGCTAATGGTCAGTTGATATTCAAAATCATTGCAGGCCTGTAAATGACACCTGCCCTGAAAACAAATCCTGGGGTCACATATCAACCAAAAAATTCAAAGGACGTCCATATTTCAAAACGACCGTTTCAAAAGGAATATTTTACGCACATTAGTGTTCTGCTTCTTTTCCTTTCTTTCCTTTTTTGTTAAAAATCATGGGAATGGCAAAAGGCATCCCTCAGAATGGGCGAAAATCGTTGCAGACGAATCAATGGATAGAGGTTTAATCTCCAATATATATAAACAGCTCATGCAGCTTAATATTAAAAAAACAAACAACCCCCCAAAAAATGGGCAGAAGATCTAAAGAGACGTTTCTTCAAAGGAGACACAGAGATGGCCAAGACGCACATGAAAAGCTGCTCAACAGCACTAAGTATTAGAGAAATGCAAATCAAAACTACAATGAGGTTTCACCTCACACCTGTTAGAATCTGCATCATCAGAAAATCTACAAACAACCAATTCAGGGGAGGGTGTGGACAAAAGGAGCCCTCTTCCACTATTGGTGGGAATGTAAATTGATACAGTCACTATGGAGAACAGTATGGAGTTTCCTTAAAAAAACTAGAAATAGAATTACCATCTGATCCAGCAATCCCACTTCTGGGCATATACCCAGAGAAAACCGTATTTCAAAAAGGCACATTCACCACAATGTTCGTTGCAGCACTATTTACAATAGCCAGGTAATGGAAGCAAACTAAATGCCCACAGACAGATGAATGGATAAAGATGTGGTACATATATAAAATGGAATATTACTCGGCCATAAAAAGGAATGAAACTGGGTCATTTGTAGAGACATCGATGGAACGAGAGAGTGTCAAACAGAATGAAGTAAGTCAGAAAGAGGAAAACAAATATTGTATATTAACGCATATATGTGGAGCCTAAAAATGGTACAGATGAACTGGTTTGCAGGGAAGAAATAGAGACACAGAGGTAGAGAACAAACGTATGGACACCAAGTGTGGGAAGCCATGGGGTGGTGGTGGTGGGATGAGTTGGGAGTTTGGGATTGACCTGTATACATGTATATGCATAAAATACATAACTAATAATAACGTGCTGTATAAAAAAATAAATAAAATTAAATTTCAAAATTTTAAAAAATAAAATTTAAAAATAAAACAGAAAAAAGTTCTTCCCGTCACACAGATGTATTTATAGGAATGAATTGTTTCCATGCTTATATCTATAAATACATAAAAGAGGAATAAAATCTAACTTGAACCATAAAAGAAAAAAAAAAACCTGAACCCACGAGTTATACAGAGGAAAACCCTATCACGGCACTTGCTCCAGTGGTAAACAATTCTGAAATTGGTCAGAGGTGGGGAACCATCTCCCATACAGCCATCAACCCACCCACCACGCAAGGAGCGTCCTCATTGCAAAGCTGGGGGACCATGCCGAAGCATCTGTGAGTAAACGTGAGCTGAGCCCCAGGCCAGCTGCTGCTGAACTGTTCCCACCCTTTCCAGGTAAAACACCTGAATATGTACAAGGGCTTGAAAGCCTAGAGGAAGGACCGTGGAGCCACACCAGCGACAGCACGCAGGCCAACTTGGTGCCTGCAGGCCAGCCAGGGTGGTCCTGGCACCGGGCGCTCTTCCAGAATCTTTTCATTGCCCTGCCTCTGAAACCCCTCCTGTCCCGGCCCCCACTGCTTTTTTCCTTCCACACCTCTGTCCGGAGAGAAATTCCAGCAGAAGGTATGGGTGACACAACCTCTTCTTTACAGGCGGCAGCCTGGCAACTCCTGCAGAAAGGCCAGCAGAACCCCACTCACACCGGGCCACCCACAAAGCTGTGGCCCCTCACTCCCTCCCACCAGCACAGCCCCGAGACTGCTGACGGGGCAGAGAATATGGAGTCAGGCACAGCTTCAGGGGCTATTGCTGCCTGGAGCACTGTTTATATTGACCTCAACGAGGCACACCTGGGGAGGGTGGGCCGGCAGGGTAAGGCTGCCCAGGTCAGCTAATCCACAACCCTCCGGGAATCACATTGTTGAAAATGGATCCCGCTAAGGCAGAAGAGAAGCCAAGGGAAAAAAGGACACAATGCCATTTGCAGCACCGTAGATGAGTCTAGAAGTAATCACGTGACTTGTAGTAAGTCAGAAAGTGAAAGACACATATCCTATCATATCACTTATAGGTGTTACCTAAAAATGGATACCAGGGCACATATTTCCACGGAGAAGGGCAATCACAGATTCATTAAACAAACTTATGGTTCACCAATGGAAAGGTGTGAGGATTGGTTTCATTACGATATCGGGGTTAACAGACATATACAAACACAGGTGACATATATAATCACCAAAGACCTACAGAATACCAAGAGAGGACGACTCAACATTCTGTCATAACGTACATGGGAAAAGGATCCCAGGAAGAACAGTCATCTGTATATGTGTAAAAGAACCACATCTTCCACACCTACAACAAGCCAAACATTGTAATCAAACTTGCTGTAATAAAAAATAAAAACTTAAATTAAAAACACGAACAAGAAGTAGTGAGACAAACGTGAGGGGCTTTCTCCTGGCACTTTCCATTCTAAACTCCAATCTAGAACACCACTTCCACTGAGGCTCTCTTGCCCTAGTAACCAGATTTGGTAAGGGTGAACTGCTGCCACCTTGTGGCCGTTTCACACAACAGCAGCTTTAATCCCAACGCTAATGGTCAGTTGATATTGAAAATCATTGCAGGCCTGTAAATGACACCTGCCCTGAAAACAAATCCTGGGGTCACATATCGACCAAAAAATTCAAAGGACGTCCATATTTCAAAACGACCGTTTCAAAAGGAATATTTTACGCACATTAGTGTTCTGCTTCTTTTCCTTTCTTTCCTTTTTTGTTAAAAATCACGGGAATGGAAAAAGGCATCCCTCAGAATGGGCGAAAATCGTTGCAGATGAATCAATGGACAGAGGTTTAATCTCCAATATATATAAACAGCTCATGCAGCTTAATATTAAAAAAACAAACAACCCCCCAAAAAATGGGCAGAAGATCTAAAGAGACGTTTCTTCAAAGGAGACACAGAGATGGCCAAGACGCACATGAAAAGCTGCTCAACAGCACTAATTATTAGAGAAATGCAAATCAAAACTACAATGAGGTTTCACCTCACACCTGTTAGAATCGGCATCATCAGAAAATCTACAAACAACCAATTCAGGGGAGGGTGTGGACAAAAGAAGCCCTCTTCCACTATTGGTGGGAATGTAAATTGATACTGTCACTATGGAGAACAGTATGGAGTTTCCTTAAAAAAACTAGAAATAGAATTACCATCTGATCCAGCAATCCCACTTCTGGGCATATACCCAGAGAAAACCGTATTTCAAAAAGGCACATTCACCACAATGTTCGTTGCAGCACTATTTACAATAGCCAGGTAATGGAAGCAAACTAAATGCCCACAGACAGATGAATGGATAAAGATGTGGTACATATATAAAATGGAATATTACTCGGCCATAAAAAGGAATGAAACTGGGTCATTTGTAGAGACATCGATGGAACGAGAGAGTGTCAAACAGAATGAAGTAAGTCAGAAAGAGGAAAACAAATATTGTATATTAACGCATATATGTGGAGCCTAAAAATGGTACAGATGAACTGGTTTGCAGGGAAGAAATAGAGACACAGAGGTAGAGAACAAACGTATGGACACCAAGTGTGGGAAGCCATGGGGTGGTGGTGGTGGGATGAGTTGGGAGTTTGGGATTGACCTGTATACATGTATATGCATAAAATACATAACTAATAATAACGTGCTGTATAAAAAAATAAATAAAATTAAATTTCAAAATTTTAAAAAATAAAATTTAAAAATAAAACAGAAAAAAGTTCTTCCCGTCACACAGATGTATTTATAGGAATGAATTGTTTCCATGCTTATATCTATAAATACATAAAAGAGGAATAAAATCTAACTTGAACCATAAAAGAAAAAAAAAACCTGAACCCACGAGTTATACAGAGGAAAACCCTATCACGGCACTTGCTCCAGTGGTAAACAATTCTGAAATTGGTCAGAGGTGGGGAACCATCTCCCATACAGCCATCAACCCACCCACCACGCAAGGAGCGTCCTCATTGCAAAGCTGGGGGACCATGCCGAGGCATCTGTGAGTAAACGTGAGCTGAGCCCCAGGCCAGCTGCTGCTGAACTGTTCCCACCCTTTCCAGGTAAAACACCTGAATATGTACAAGGGCTTGAAAGCCTACAGGAAGGACCGTGGAGCCACACCAGCGACAGCACGCAGGCCAACTTGGTGCCTGCAGGCCAGCCAGGGTGGTCCTGGCCCCGGGCGCTCTTCCAGAAGCTTTCCATTGCCCTGCCTCCGAAACCCCTCCTGTCCCGGCCCCCACTGCTTTTTTTCCTTCCACACCTCTGTCCGGAGAGAAATTCCAGCGGAAGGTATGGGTGACACAACCTCTTCTTTACAGGCGGCAGCCTGGCAACTCCTGCAGAAAGGCCAGCAGAACCCCACTCACACCGGGCCACCCACAAAGCTGTGGCCCCTCACTCCCTCCCACCAGCACAGCCCCGAGACTGCTGACGGGGCAGAGAATATGGAGTCAGGCACAGCTTCAGGGGCTATTGCTGCCTGGAGCGCTGTTTATATTGACCTCAACGAGGCACACCTGGGGAGGGCGGGCCGGCAGGGTAAGGCTGCCCAGGTCAGCTAATCCACAACCCTCCGGGAATCACATTGTTGAAAATGGATCCCGCTTAGGCAGAAGAGAAGCCAAGGGAAAAAAGGACACAATGCCATTTGCAGCACCGTAGATGAGTCTAGAAGTAATCACGTGACTTGTAGTAAGTCAGAAAGTGAAAGACACATATCCTATCATATCACTTATAGGTGTTACCTAAAAATGGATACCAGGGCAGATATTTCCACGGAGAAGGGCAATCACAGATTCATTAAACAAACTTATGGTTCACCAATGGAAAGGTGTGAGGATTGGTTTCATTACGATATTGGGGTTAACAGACATATACAAACACAGGTGACATATATAATCACCAAAGACCTACAGAATACCAAGAGAGGACTACTCAACATTCTGTCATAACGTACATGGGAAAAGGATCCCAGGAAGAACAGACATCTGTATATGTGTAAAAGAACCACATCTTCCACACCTACAACAAGCCAAACATTGTAATCAAACTTGCTGTAATAAAAAATAAAAATTAAATTAAAAACACGAACAAGAAGTAGTGAGACAAACGTGAGGGGCTTTCTCCTGGCACATTCCATTCTAAACTCCAATCTAGAACACCACTTCCACTGAGGCTCTCTTGCCCTAGTAACCAGATTTGGTAAGGGTGAACTGCTGCCACCTTGTGGCCGTTTCACACAACAGCAGCTTTAATCCCAACGCTAATGGTCAGTTGATATTCAAAATCATTGCAGGCCTGTAAATGACACCTGCCCTGAAAACAAATCCTGGGGTCACATATCGACCAAAAAATTCAAAGGACGTCCATATTTCAAAACGACCGTTTCAAAAGGCATATTTTACGCACATTAGTGTTCTGCTTCTTTTCCTTTCTTTCCTTTTTTGTTAAAAAACACGGGAATGGAAAAAGGCATCCCTCAGAATGGGCGAAAATCGTTGCAGACGAATCAATGGACAGAGGTTTAATCCCAATATATATAAACAGCTCATGCAGCTTAATATTAAAAAAAACAAACAACCCCAAAAAATGGGCAGAAGATCTAAAGAGACGTTTCTTCAAAGGAGACACAGAGATGGCCAAGACGCACATGAAAAGCTGCTCAACAGCACTAATTATTAGAGAAATGCAAATCAAAACTACAATGAGGTATCACCTCACACCTGTTAGAATCGGCATCATCAGAAAATCTACAAACAACCAATTCTGGGGAGGGTGTGGACAAAAGGAGCCCACTTCCACTATTGGTGGGAATGTAAATTGATACAGTCACTATGGAGAACAGTATGGAGTTTCCTTAAAAAATCTAGAAATAGAATTACCATCTGATCCAGCAATCCCACTTCTGGGCATATACCCAGAGAAAACCGTATTTCAAAAAGGCACATTCACCACAATGTTCGTTGCAGCACTATTTACAATAGCCAGGTAATGGAAGCAACCTAAATGCCCACAGACAGATGAATGGATAAAGATGTGGTACATATATAAAATGGAATATTACTCGGCCATAAAAAGGAAGGAAACTGGGTCATTTGTAGAGATATCGATGGATCGAGAGACTGTCATACAGAATGAAGTAAGTCAGAAAGAGGAAAACAAATATTGTCTATTAACGCATATATGTGGAGCCTAAAAATGGTACAGATGAACTGGTTTGCAGGGAAGAAATAGAGACACAGAGGTAGAGAACACACGTATGGACACCAAGTGTGGGAAGCCATGGGGTGGTGGTGGTGGGATGAGTTGGGAGTTTGGGATTGACCTGTATACATGTATATGCATAAAATACATAACTAATAATAACGTGCTGTATAAAAAAATAAATAAAATTAAATTTCAAAATTTTAAAAAATAAAATTTAAAAATAAAACAGAAAAAAGTTCTTCCCGTCACACAGATGTATTTATAGGAATGAATTATTTCCATGCTTATATCTATAAATATATAAAAGAGGAATAAAATCTAACTTGAACCATAAAAGAAAAAAAAACCTGAACCCACGAGTTATACAGAGGAAAACCCTATCACGGCACTTGCTCCAGTGGTAAACAATTCTGAAATTGGTCAGAGGTGGGGAACCATCTCCCATACAGCCATCAACACACACCCCACGCAAGGAGCGTCCTCATTGCAAAGCTGGGGGACCGTGCCGAGGCATCTGTGAGTAAACGTGAGCTGAGCCCCAGGCCAGCTGCTGCTGAACTGTCCCCACCCTTTCCAGGTAAAACACCTGAATATGTACAAGGTCTTGAAAGCCTAGAGGAAGGACCGTGGAGCCACACCAGCGACAGCACGCAGGCCAACTTGGTGCCTGCAGGCCAGCCAGGGTGGTCCTGGCCCCGGGCACTCTTCCAGAAGCTTTCCATTGCCCTGCCTGAGATACCCCTACTGTCCCGGCCCCCACTGCTTTTTTCCTTCCACACCTCTGTCCGGAGAGAAATTCCAGCGGAAGGTATGGGTGACACATCCTCTTCTTTACAGGCGGCAGCCTGGCAACTCCTGCAGAAAGGCCAGCAGAACCCCACTCACACCGGGCCACCCACAAAGCTGTGGCCCCTCACTCCCTCCCACCAGCACAGCCCCGAGACTGCTGACGGGGCAGAGAATATGGAGTCAGGCACAGCTTCAGGGGCTATTGCTGCCTGGAGCGCTGTTTATATTGACCTCAACGAGGCACACCTGGGGAGGGCGGGCCGGCAGGGTAAGGCTGCCCAGGTCAGCTAATCCACAACCCTCAGGGAATCACATTGTTGAAAATGGACCCCGCTAAGGCAGAAGAGAAGCCAAGGGAAAAAAGGACACAATGCCATTTGCAGCACCGTAGATGAGTCTAGAAGTAATCACGTGACTTGTAGTAAGTCAGAAAGTGAAAGACACATACCATATCATATCACTTATAGGTGTTACCTAGAAATGGATACCAGGACAGATATTTCCACGGAGAAGGGCAATCACAGATTCATTAAACAAACTTATGGTTCACCAATGGAAAGGTGTGAGGATTGGTTTCAGTACGATATCGGGGTTAACAGACATATACAAACACAGGTGACATATATAATCACCAAAGACCTACAGAATACCAAGAGAGGACTACTCAACATTCTGTCATAATGTACATGGGAAAAGGATCCCAGGAAGAACAGTCATCTGTATATGTGTAAAAGAACCACATCTTCCACACCTACAACAAGCCAAACATTGTAATCAAACTTGCTGTAATAAAAAATAAAAAATTAAATTAAAAACACGAACAAGAAGTAGTGAGACAAACGTGACGGGCTTTCTCCTGGCACATTCCATTCTAAACTCCAATCTAGGACACCACTTCCACTGAGGCTCTCTTGCCCTAGTAACCAGATTTGGTAAGGGTGAACTGCTGCCACCTTGTAGCCGTTTCACACAACAGCAGCTTTAATCCCAACGCTAATGGTCAGTTGATATTCAAAATCATTGCAGGCGTGTAAATGACACCTGCCCTGAAAACAAATCCTGGGGTCACATATCGACCAAAATATTCAAAGGACGTCCATATTTCAAAACGACCGTTTCAAAAGGCATATTTTACGCACATTAATGTTCTGATTCTTTTCCTTTCTTTCCTTTTTTGTTAAAAAACACGGGAATGGAAAAAGGCATCCCTCAGAATGGACGAAAATCGTTGCAGACGAATCAATGACAAAGGTTTAATCTCCAATATATATAAACAGCTCATGCAGCTTAATATTAAAAAAAACAAACAACCCAAAAAAATGGGCAGAAGATCTAAAGAGACGTTTCTTCAAAGGAGACACAGAGATGGCCAAGACGCACATGAAAAGCTGCTCAACAGCACTAATTATTAGAGAAATGCAAATCAAAACTACAATGAGGTTTCACCTCACACCTGTTAGAATCGGCATCATCAGAAAATCTACAAAGAACCAATTCTGGGGAGGGTGTGGACAAAAGGAGCCCTCTTCCACTATTGGTGGGAATGTAAATTGATACAGTCACTATGGAGAACAGTATGGAGTTTCCTTAAAAAAACTAGAAATAGAATTACCATCTGATCCAGCAATCCCACTTCTGGGCATATACCCAGAGAAAACCGTATTTCAAAAAGGCACATTCACCACAATGTTCGTTGCAGCACTATTTACAATAGCCAGGTAATGGAAGCAACCTAAATGCCCACAGACAGATGAATGGATAAAGATGTGGTACATATATAAAATGGAATATTACTCGGCCATAAAAAGGAATGAAACAGGGTCATTTGTAGAGACATCGATGGATCGAGAGACTGTCATACAGAATGAAGTAAGTCAGAAAGAGGAAAACAAATATTGTATATTAACGCATATATGTGGAGCCTAAAAATGGTACAGATGAACTGGTTTGCAGGGAAGAAATAGAGACACAGAGGTAGAGAACAAACGTATGGACACCAAGTGTGGGAAGCCATGGGGTGGTGGTGGTGGGATGAGTTGGGAGTTTGGGATTGACCTGTATACATGGATATGCATAAAATACATAACTAATAATAACGTGCTGTATAAAAAAATAAATAAAATTAAATTTCAAAATTTTAAAAAATAAAATTTAAAAATAAAACAGAAAAAAGTTCTTCCCGTCACACAGATGTATTTATAGGAATGAATTGTTTCCATGCTTATATCTATAAATACATAAAAGAGGAATAAAATCTAACTTGAACCATAAAAGAAAAAAAAAAACCTGAACCCACGAGTTATACAGAGGAAAACCCTATCACGGCACTTGCTCCAGTGGTAAACAATTCTGAAATAGGTCAGAGGTGGGGAACCATCTCCCATACAGCCATCAACCCACCCGCCACGCAAGGAGCGTCCTCATTGCAAAGCTGGGGGACCGTGCCGAGGCATCTGTGAGTAAACGTGAGCTGAGCCCCAGGCCAGCTGCTGCTGAACTGTTCCCACCCTTTCCAGGTAAAACACCTGAATATGTACAAGGGCTTGAAAGCCTAGAGGAAGGACCGTGGAGCCACACCAGTGACAGCACGCAGGCCAACTTGGTGCCTGCAGGCCAGCCAGGGTGTTCCTGGCTCAGGGCGCTCTTCCAGAACCTTTCCATTGCCCTGCCTGTGAAACCCCTCCTGTCCCGGCCCCCACTGCTTTTTTCCTTCCACACCTCTGTCCGGAGAGAAATTCCAGCGGAAGCTATGGGTGACAAATCCTCTTCTTTACAGGCGGCAGCCTGGCAACTCCTGCAGAAAGGCCAGCAGAACCCCACTCACACCGGGCCACCAACAAAGCTGTGGCCCCTCACTCCCTCCCACCAGCACAGCCCCGAGACTGCTGACGGGGCAGAGAATATGGAGTCAGGCACAGCTTCAGGGGCTATTGCTGCCTGGAGCGCTCTTTATATTGACCTCAACGAGGCACACCTGGGGAGGGCGGGCTGGCAGGGTAAGGCTGCCCAGGTCAGCTAATCCACAACCCTCAGGGAATCACATTGTTGAAAATGGACCCCGCTAAGGCAGAAGAGAAGCCAAGGGAAAAAAGGACACAATGCCATTTGCAGCACCGTAGATGAGTCTAGAAGTAATCACGTGACTTGTAGTAAGTCAGAAAGTGAAAGACACATATCATATCATATCACTTATAGGTGTTACCTAAAAATGGATACCAGGGCAGATATTTCCACGGAGAAGGGCAATCACAGATTCATTAAACAGACTTATGGTTCACCAATGGAAAGGTGTGAGGATTGGTTTCATTACGATATCGGGGTTAACAGACATATACAAACACAGGTGACATATATAATCACCAAAGACCTACAGAATACCAAGAGAGGACTACTCAACATTCTGTCATAACGTACATGGGAAAAGGATCCCAGGAAGAACAGACATCTGTATATGTGTAAAAGAACCACATCTTCCACACCTACAACAAGCCAAACATTGTAATCAAACTTGCTGTAATAAAAAATAAAAAATTATATTAAAAACACGAACAAGAAGTAGTGAGACAAACGTGAGGGGCTTTCTCCTGGCACATTCCATTCTAAACTCCAATCTAGAACACCACTTCCACTGAGGCTCTCTTGCCCTAGTAACCAGATTTGGTAAGGGTGAACTGCTGCCACCTTGTGGCCGTTTCACACAACAGCAGCTTTAATCCCAACGCTAATGGTCAGTTGATATTCAAAATCATTGCAGGCCTGTAAATGACACCTGCCCTGAAAACAAATCCTGGGGTCACATATCGACCAAAATATTCAAAGGACGTCCATATTTCAAAACGACCGTTTCAAAAGGCATATTTTACGCACATTAGTGTTCTGCTTCTTTTCCTTTCTGTCCTTTTTTGTTAAAAAACACGGGAATGGAAAAAGGCATCCCTCAGAATGGACGAAAATCGTTGCAGACGAATCAATGACAAAGGTTTAATCTCCAATATATATAAACAGCTCATGCAGCTTAATATTAAAAAAAACAAACAACCCAAAAAAATGGGCAGAAGATCTAAAGAGACGTTTCTTCAAAGGAGACACAGAGATGGCCAAGACGCACATGAAAAGCTGCTCAACAGCACTAATTATTAGAGAAATTCAAATCAAAACTACAATGAGGTTTCACCTCACACCTGTTAGAATCGGCATCATCAGAAAATCTACAAAGAACCAATTCTGGGGAGGGTGTGGACAAAAGGAGCCCTCTTCCACTATTGGTGGGAATGTAAATTGATACAGTCACTATGGAGAACAGTATGGAGTTTCCTTAAAAAAACTAGAAATAGAATTACCATCTGATCCAGCAATCCCACTTCTGGGCATATACCCAGAGAAAACCGTATTTCAAAAAGGCACATTCACCACAATGTTCGTTGCAGCACTATTTACAATAGCCAGGTAACGGAAGCAACCTAAATGCCCACAGACAGATGAATGGATAAAGATGTGGTACATATATAAAATGGAATATTACTCGGCCATAAAAAGGAATGAAACAGGGTCATTTGTAGAGACATCGATGGATCGAGAGACTGTCATACAGAATGAAGTAAGTCAGAAAGAGGAAAACAAATATTGTATATTAACGCATATATGTGGAGCCTAAAAATGGTACAGATGAACTGGTTTGCAGGGAAGAAATAGAGACACAGAGGTAGAGAACAAACGTATGGACACCAAGTGTGGGAAGCCATGGGGTGGTGGTGGTGGGATGAGTTGGGAGTTTGGGATTGACCTGTATACATGGATATGCATAAAATACATAACTAATAATAACGTGCTGTATAAAAAAATAAATAAAATTAAATTTCAAAATTTTAAAAAATAAAATTTAAAAATAAAACAGAAAAAAGTTCTTCCCGTCACACAGATGTATTTATAGGAATGAATTTTTTCCATGCTTATATCTATAAATACATAAAAGAGGAATAAAATCTAACTTGAACCATAAAAGAAAAAAAAAAACCTGAACCCACGAGTTATACAGAGGAAAACCCTATCACGGCACTTGCTCCAGTGGTAAACAATTCTGAAATAGGTCAGAGGTGGGGAACCATCTCCCATACAGCCATCAACCCACCCCCCACGCAAGGAGCATCCTCATTGCAAAGATGGGGGACTGTGCCGAGGCATCTGTGAGTAAACGTGAGCTGAGCCCCAGGCCAGCTGCTGCTGAACTGTTCCCACCCTTTCCAGGTAAAACACCTGAATATGTACAAGGGCTTGAAAGCCTAGAGGAAGGACCGTGGAGCGACACCAGCGACAGCACGCAGGACATCTTGGTGCCTGCAGGCCAGCCAGGGTGGTCCTGGCCCCGGGCGCTCTTCCAGAAGCTTTCCATTGCCCTGACTGTGAAACCCCTCCTGTCCCGGCCCCCACTGCTTTTTTTCTTCCACACCTCTGTCCGGAGAGAAATTCCAGCGGAAGCTATGGGTGACACATCCTCTTCTTTACAGGCGGCAGCCTGGCAACTCCTGCAGAAAGGCCAGCAGAACCCCACTCACACCGGGCCACCCAAAAAGCTGTGGCCCCTCACTCCCTCCCACCAGCACAGCCCCGATACTGCTGACGGGGCAGAGAATATGGAGTCAGGCACAGCTTCAGGGGCTATTGCTGCCTGGAGCACTCTTTATATTGACCTCAACGAGGCACACCTGGGGAGGGCGGGCTGGCAGGGTAAGGCTGCCCAGGTCAGCTAATCCACAACCCTCAGGGAATCACATTGTTGAAAATGGACCCCGCTAAGGCAGAAGAGAAGCCAAGGGAAAAAAGGACACAATGCCATTTGCAGCACCGTAGATGAGTCTAGAAGTAATCACGTGACTTGTAGTAAGTCAGAAAGTGAAAGACACATATCATATCATATCACTTATAGGTGTTACCTAAAAATGGATACCAGGGCAGATATTTCCACGGAGAAGGGCAATCACAGATTCATTAAACAGACTTATGGTTCACCAATGGAAAGGTGTGAGGATTGGTTTCAGTACGATATCGGTGTTAACAGACATATACAAACACAGGTGACATATATAATCACCAAAGACCTACAGAATACCAAGAGAGGACTACTCAACATTCTGTCATAATGTACATGGGAAAAGGAGCCCAGGAAGAACAGTCATCTGTATATGTGTAAAAGAACCACATCTTCCACACCTACAACAAGCCAAACATTGTAATCAAACTTGCTGTAATAAAAAATAAAAAATTAAATTAAAAACACGAACAAGAAGTAGTGAGACAAACGTGAGGGGCTTTCTCCTGGCACATTCCATTCTAAACTCCAATCTAGAACACCACTTCCACTGAGGCTCTCTTGCCCTAGTAACCAGATTTGGTAAGGGTGAACTGCTGCCACCTTGTGGCCGTTTCACACAACAGCAGCTTTAATCCCAACGCTAATGGTCAGTTGATATTCAAAATCATTGCAGGCCTGTAAATGACACCTGCCGTGAAAACAAATCCTGGGGTCACATATCGACCAAAAAATTCAAAGGACGTCCATATTTCAAAACGACCGTTTCAAAAGGCATATTTTACGCACATTAGTGTTCTGCTTCTTTTCCTTTCTTTCCTTTTTTGTTAAAAAACACGGGAATGGAAAAAGGCATCCCTCAGAATGGACGAAAATCGTTGCAGACGAATCAATGACAAAGGTTTAATCTCCAATATATATAAACAGCTCATGCAGCTTAATATTAAAAAAATCAAACAACCCAAAAAAATGGGCAGAAGATCTAAAGAGACGTTTCTTCAAAGGAGACACAGAGATGGCCAAGACACACATGAAAAGCTGCTCAACAGCACTAATTATTAGAGAAATGCAAACAAAAATTCAATGAGGTTTCACCTCACACCTGTTAGAATCGGCATCATCAGAAAATCTACAAAGAACCAATTCTGGGGAGGGTGTGGACAAAAGGAGCCCTCTTCCACTATTGGTGGGAATGTAAATTGATACAGTCACTATGGAGAACAGTATGGAGTTTCCTTAAAAAAACTAGAAATAGAATTACCATCTGATCCAGCAATCCCACTTCTGGGCATATACCCAGAGAAAACCGTATTTCAAAAAGGCACATTCACCACAATGTTCGTTGCAGCACTATTTACAATAGCCAGGTAATGGAAGCAACCTAAATGCCCACAGACAGATGAATGGATAAAGATGTGGTACATATATAAAATGGAATATTACTCGGCCATAAAAAGGAATGAAACTGGGTCATTTGTAGAGACATCGATGGATCGAGAGACTGTCATACAGAATGAAGTAAGTCAGAAAGAGGAAAACAAATATTGTATATTAACGCATATATGTGGAGCCTAAAAATGGTACAGATGAACTGGTTTGCAGGGAAGAAATAGAGACACAGAGGTAGAGAACAAACGTATGGACACCAAGTGTGGGAAGCCATGGGGTGGTGGTGGTGGGATGAGTTGGGAGTTTCGGATTGACCTGTATACATGTATATGCATAAAATACATAACTAATAATAACGTGCTGTATAAAAAAATAAATAAAATTAAATTTCAAAATTTTAAAAAATAAAATTTAAAAATAAAACAGAAAAAAGTTCTTCCCGTCACACAGATGTATTTATAGGAATGAATTGTTTCCATGCTTATATCTATAAATACATAAAAGAGGAATAAAATCTAACTTGAACCATAAAAGAAAAAAAAAAACCTGAACCCACGAGTTATACAGAGGAAAACCCTATCACGGCACTTGCTCCAGTGGTAAACAATTCTGAAATAGGTCAGAGGTGGGGAACCATCTCCCATACAGCCATCAATCCACCCCCCACGCAAGGAGCGTCCTCATTGCAAAGCTGGGGGACCGTGCCGAGGCATCTGTGAGTAAACGTGAGCTGAGCCCCAGGCCAGCTGCTGCTGAACTGTTCCCACCCTTTCCAGGTAAAACACCTGAATATGTACAAGGGCTTGAAAGCCTACAGGAAGGACCGTGGAGCCACACCAGCGACAGCACGCAGGCCATCTTGGTGCCTGCAGGCCAGCCAGGGTGGTCCTGGCCCCGAGCGCTCTTCCAGAAGCTTTCCATTGCCCTGACTGTGAAACCCCTCCTGTCCCGGCCCCCACTGCTTTTTTCCTTCCTCACCTCTGTCCGGAGAGAAATTCCAGCGGAAGGTATGGGTGACACATCCTCTTCTTTACAGGCGGCAGCCTGGCAACTCCTGCAGAAAGGCCAGCAGAACCCCACTCACACCAGGCCACCCACAAAGCTGTGGCCCCTCACTCCCTCCCACCAGCACAGCCCCAAGACTGCTGACGGGGCAGAGAATATGGAGTCAGGCACAGCTTCAGGGGCTATTGCTGCCTGGATCGCTCTTTATATTGACCTCAACGAGGCACACCTGGGGAGGGCGGGCCGGCAGGGTAAGGCTGCCCAGGTCAGCTAATCCACAACCCTCAGGGAATCACATTGTTGAAAATGGACCCCGCTAAGGCAGAAGAGAAGCCAAGGGAAAAAAGGACACAATGCCATTTGCAGCCCCGTAGATGAGTCTAGAAGTAATCACGTGACTTGTAGTAAGTCAGAAAGTGAAAGACACATATCATATCATATCACTTATAGGTGTTACCTAAAAATGGATACCAGGGCAGATATTTCCACGGAGAAGGGCAATCACAGATTCATTAAACAAACTTATGGTTCACCAATGGAAAGGTGTGAGGATTGGTTTCATTACGATATCGGGGTTAACAGACATATACAAACACAGGTGACATATATAATCACCAAAGACCTACAGAATACCAAGAGAGGACGACTCAACATTCTGTCATAACGTACATGGGAAAAGGATCCCAGGAAGAACAGTCATCTGTATATGTGTAAAAGAACCACATCTTCCACACCTACAACAAGCCAAACATTGTAATCAAACTTGCTGTAATAAAAAATAAAAACTTAAATTAAAAACACGAACAAGAAGTAGTGAGACAAACGTGAGGGGCTTCCTCCTGGCACTTTCCATTCTAAACTCCAATCTAGAACACCACTTCCACTGAGGCTCTCTTGCCCTAGTAACCAGATTTGGTAAGGGTGAACTGCTGCCACCTTGTGGCCGTTTCACACAACAGCAGATTTAATCCCAACGCTAATGGTCAGTTGATATTCAAAATCATTGCAGGCCTGTAAATGACACCTGCCCTGAAAACAAATCCTGGGGTCACATATCAACCAAAAAATTCAAAGGACGTCCATATTTCAAAACGACCGTTTCAAAAGGAATATTTTACGCACATTAGTGTTCTGCTTCTTTTCCTTTCTTTCCTTTTTTGTTAAAAATCATGGGAATGGCAAAAGGCATCCCTCAGAATGGGCGAAAATCGTTGCAGACGAATCAATGGATAGAGGTTTAATCTCCAATATATATAAACAGCTCATGCAGCTTAATATTAAAAAAACAAACAACCCCCCAAAAAATGGGCAGAAGATCTAAAGAGACGTTTCTTCAAAGGAGACACAGAGATGGCCAAGACGCACATGAAAAGCTGCTCAACAGCACTAAGTATTAGAGAAATGCAAATCAAAACTACAATGAGGTTTCACCTCACACCTGTTAGAATCTGCATCATCAGAAAATCTACAAACAACCAATTCAGGGGAGGGTGTGGACAAAAGGAGCCCTCTTCCACTATTGGTGGGAATGTAAATTGATACAGTCACTATGGAGAACAGTATGGAGTTTCCTTAAAAAAACTAGAAATAGAATTACCATCTGATCCAGCAATCCCACTTCTGGGCATATACCCAGAGAAAACCGTATTTCAAAAAGGCACATTCACCACAATGTTCGTTGCAGCACTATTTACAATAGCCAGGTAATGGAAGCAAACTAAATGCCCACAGACAGATGAATGGATAAAGATGTGGTACATATATAAAATGGAATATTACTCGGCCATAAAAAGGAATGAAACTGGGTCATTTGTAGAGACATCGATGGAACGAGAGAGTGTCAAACAGAATGAAGTAAGTCAGAAAGAGGAAAACAAATATTGTATATTAACGCATATATGTGGAGCCTAAAAATGGTACAGATGAACTGGTTTGCAGGGAAGAAATAGAGACACAGAGGTAGAGAACAAACGTATGGACACCAAGTGTGGGAAGCCATGGGGTGGTGGTGGTGGGATGAGTTGGGAGTTTGGGATTGACCTGTATACATGTATATGCATAAAATACATAACTAATAATAACGTGCTGTATAAAAAAATAAATAAAATTAAATTTCAAAATTTTAAAAAATAAAATTTAAAAATAAAACAGAAAAAAGTTCTTCCCGTCACACAGATGTATTTATAGGAATGAATTGTTTCCATGCTTATATCTATAAATACATAAAAGAGGAATAAAATCTAACTTGAACCATAAAAGAAAAAAAAAAACCTGAACCCACGAGTTATACAGAGGAAAACCCTATCACGGCACTTGCTCCAGTGGTAAACAATTCTGAAATTGGTCAGAGGTGGGGAACCATCTCCCATACAGCCATCAACCCACCCACCACGCAAGGAGCGTCCTCATTGCAAAGCTGGGGGACCGTGCCGAGGCATCTGTGAGTAAACGTGAGCTGAGCCCCAGGCCAGCTGCTGCTGAACTGTTCCCACCCTTTCCAGGTAAAACACCTGAATATGTACAAGGGCTTGAAAGCCTAGAGGAAGGACCGTGGAGCCACACCAGCGACAGCACGCAGGCCAACTTGGTGCCTGCAGGCCAGCCAGGGTGGTCCTGGCACCGGGCGCTCTTCCAGAATCTTTCCATTGCCCTGCCTCTGAAACCCCTCCTGTCCCGGCCCCCACTGCTTTTTTCCTTCCACACCTCTGTCCGGAGAGAAATTCCAGCAGAAGGTATGGGTGACACAACCTCTTCTTTACAGGCGGCAGCCTGGCAACTCCTGCAGAAAGGCCAGCAGAACCCCACTCACACCGGGCCACCCACAAAGCTGTGGCCCCTCACTCCCTCCCACCAGCACAGCCCCGAGACTGCTGACGGGGCAGAGAATATGGAGTCAGGCACAGCTTCAGGGGCTATTGCTGCCTGGAGCACTGTTTATATTGACCTCAACGAGGCACACCTGGGGAGGGTGGGCCGGCAGGGTAAGGCTGCCCAGGTCAGCTAATCCACAACCCTCCGGGAATCACATTGTTGAAAATGGATCCCGCTAAGGCAGAAGAGAAGCCAAGGGAAAAAAGGACACAATGCCATTTGCAGCACCGTAGATGAGTCTAGAAGTAATCACGTGACTTGTAGTAAGTCAGAAAGTGAAAGACACATATCCTATCATATCACTTATAGGTGTTACCTAAAAATGGATACCAGGGCACATATTTCCACGGAGAAGGGCAATCACAGATTCATTAAACAAACTTATGGTTCACCAATGGAAAGGTGTGAGGATTGGTTTCATTACGATATCGGGGTTAACAGACATATACAAACACAGGTGACATATATAATCACCAAAGACCTACAGAATACCAAGAGAGGACGACTCAACATTCTGTCATAACGTACATGGGAAAAGGATCCCAGGAAGAACAGTCATCTGTATATGTGTAAAAGAACCACATCTTCCACACCTACAACAAGCCAAACATTGTAATCAAACTTGCTGTAATAAAAAATAAAAACTTAAATTAAAAACACGAACAAGAAGTAGTGAGACAAACGTGAGGGGCTTTCTCCTGGCACTTTCCATTCTAAACTCCAATCTAGAACACCACTTCCACTGAGGCTCTCTTGCCCTAGTAACCAGATTTGGTAAGGGTGAACTGCTGCCACCTTGTGGCCGTTTCACACAACAGCAGCTTTAATCCCAACGCTAATGGTCAGTTGATATTCAAAATCATTGCAGGCCTGTAAATGACACCTGCCCTGAAAACAAATCCTGGGGTCACATATCGACCAAAAAATTCAAAGGACGTCCATATTTCAAAACGACCGTTTCAAAAGGAATATTTTACGCACATTAGTGTTCTGCTTCTTTTCCTTTCTTTCCTTTTTTGTTAAAAATCACGGGAATGGAAAAAGGCATCCCTCAGAATGGGCGAAAATCGTTGCAGACGAATCAATGGACAGAGGTTTAATCTCCAATATATATAAACAGCTCATGCAGCTTAATATTAAAAAAACAAACAACCCCCCAAAAAATGGGCAGAAGATCTAAAGAGACGTTTCTTCAAAGGAGACACAGAGATGGCCAAGACGCACATGAAAAGCTGCTCAACAGCACTAATTATTAGAGAAATGCAAATCAAAACTACAATGAGGTTTCACCTCACACCTGTTAGAATCGGCATCATCAGAAAATCTACAAACAACCAATTCAGGGGAGGGTGTGGACAAAAGAAGCCCTCTTCCACTATTGGTGGGAATGTAAATTGATACAGTCACTATGGAGAACAGTATGGAGTTTCCTTAAAAAAACTAGAAATAGAATTACCATCTGATCCAGCAATCCCACTTCTGGGCATATACCCAGAGAAAACCGTATTTCAAAAAGGCACATTCACCACAATGTTCGTTGCAGCACTATTTACAATAGCCAGGTAATGGAAGCAAACTAAATGCCCACAGACAGATGAATGGATAAAGATGTGGTACATATATAAAATGGAATATTACTCGGCCATAAAAAGGAATGAAACTGGGTCATTTGTAGAGACATCGATGGAACGAGAGAGTGTCAAACAGAATGAAGTAAGTCAGAAAGAGGAAAACAAATATTGTATATTAACGCATATATGTGGAGCCTAAAAATGGTACAGATGAACTGGTTTGCAGGGAAGAAATAGAGACACAGAGGTAGAGAACAAACGTATGGACACCAAGTGTGGGAAGCCATGGGGTGGTGGTGGTGGGATGAGTTGGGAGTTTGGGATTGACCTGTATACATGTATATGCATAAAATACATAACTAATAATAACGTGCTGTATAAAAAAATAAATAAAATTAAATTTCAAAATTTTAAAAAATAAAATTTAAAAATAAAACAGAAAAAAGTTCTTCCCGTCACACAGATGTATTTATAGGAATGAATTATTTCCATGCTTATATCTATAAATACATAAAAGAGGAATAAAATCTAACTTGAACCATAAAAGAAAAAAAAAACCTGAACCCACGAGTTATACAGAGGAAAACCCTATCACGGCACTTGCTCCAGTGGTAAACAATTCTGAAATTGGTCAGAGGTGGGGAACCATCTCCCATACAGCCATCAACCCACCCACCACGCAAGGAGCGTCCTCATTGCAAAGCTGGGGGACCATGCCGAGGCATCTGTGAGTAAACGTGAGCTGAGCCCCAGGCCAGCTGCTGCTGAACTGTTCCCACCCTTTCCAGGTAAAACACCTGAATATGTACAAGGGCTTGAAAGCCTACAGGAAGGACCGTGGAGCCACACCAGCGACAGCACGCAGGCCAACTTGGTGCCTGCAGGCCAGCCAGGGTGGTCCTGGCCCCGGGCGCTCTTCCAGAAGCTTTCCATTGCCCTGCCTCCGAAACCCCTCCTGTCCCGGCCCCCACTGCTTTTTTTCCTTCCACACCTCTGTCCGGAGAGAAATTCCAGCGGAAGGTATGGGTGACACAACCTCTTCTTTACAGGCGGCAGCCTGGCAACTCCTGCAGAAAGGCCAGCAGAACCCCACTCACACCGGGCCACCCACAAAGCTGTGGCCCCTCACTCCCTCCCACCAGCACAGCCCCGAGACTGCTGACGGGGCAGAGAATATGGAGTCAGGCACAGCTTCAGGGGCTATTGCTGCCTGGAGCGCTGTTTATATTGACCTCAACGAGGCACACCTGGGGAGGGCGGGCCGGCAGGGTAAGGCTGCCCAGGTCACCTAATCCACAACCCTCCGGGAATCACATTGTTGAAAATGGATCCCGCTTAGGCAGAAGAGAAGCCAAGGGAAAAAAGGACACAATGCCATTTGCAGCACCGTAGATGAGTCTAGAAGTAATCATGTGACTTGTAGTAAGTCAGAAAGTGAAAGACACATATCCTATCATATCACTTATAGGTGTTACCTAAAAATGGATACCAGGGCAGATATTTCCACGGAGAAGGGCAATCACAGATTCATTAAACAAACTTATGGTTCACCAATGGAAAGGTGTGAGGATTGGTTTCATTACGATATTGGGGTTAACAGACATATACAAACACAGGTGACATATATAATCACCAAAGACCTACAGAATACCAAGAGAGGACTACTCAACATTCTGTCATAACGTACATGGGAAAAGGATCCCAGGAAGAACAGACATCTGTATATGTGTAAAAGAACCACATCTTCCACACCTACAACAAGCCAAACATTGTAATCAAACTTGCTGTAATAAAAAATAAAAATTAAATTAAAAACACGAACAAGAAGTAGTGAGACAAACGTGAGGGGCTTTCTCCTGGCACATTCCATTCTAAACTCCAATCTAGAACACCACTTCCACTGAGGCTCTCTTGCCCTAGTAACCAGATTTGGTAAGGGTGAACTGCTGCCACCTTGTGGCCGTTTCACACAACAGCAGCTTTAATCCCAACGCTAATGGTCAGTTGATATTCAAAATCATTGCAGGCCTGTAAATGACACCTGCCCTGAAAACAAATCCTGGGGTCACATATCGACCAAAAAATTCAAAGGACGTCCATATTTCAAAACGACCGTTTCAAAAGGCATATTTTACGCACATTAGTGTTCTGCTTCTTTTCCTTTCTTTCCTTTTTTGTTAAAAAACACGGGAATGGAAAAAGGCATCCCTCAGAATGGGCGAAAATCGTTGCAGACGAATCAATGGACAGAGGTTTAATCCCAATATATATAAACAGCTCATGCAGCTTAATATTAAAAAAAACAAACAACCCCAAAAAATGGGCAGAAGATCTAAAGAGACGTTTCTTCAAAGGAGACACAGAGATGGCCAAGACGCACATGAAAAGCTGCTCAACAGCACTAATTATTAGAGAAATGCAAATCAAAACTACAATGAGGTATCACCTCACACCTGTTAGAATCGGCATCATCAGAAAATCTACAAACAACCAATTCTGGGGAGGGTGTGGACAAAAGGAGCCCACTTCCACTATTGGTGGGAATGTAAATTGATACAGTCACTATGGAGAACAGTATGGAGTTTCCTTAAAAAATCTAGAAATAGAATTACCATCTGATCCAGCAATCCCACTTCTGGGCATATACCCAGAGAAAACCGTATTTCAAAAAGGCACATTCACCACAATGTTCGTTGCAGCACTATTTACAATAGCCAGGTAATGGAAGCAACCTAAATGCCCACAGACAGATGAATGGATAAAGATGTGGTACATATATAAAATGGAATATTACTCGGCCATAAAAAGGAAGGAAACTGGGTCATTTGTAGAGATATCGATGGATCGAGAGACTGTCATACAGAATGAAGTAAGTCAGAAAGAGGAAAACAAATATTGTCTATTAACGCATATATGTGGAGCCTAAAAATGGTACAGATGAACTGGTTTGCAGGGAAGAAATAGAGACACAGAGGTAGAGAACACACGTATGGACACCAAGTGTGGGAAGCCATGGGGTGGTGGTGGTGGGATGAGTTGGGAGTTTGGGATTGACCTGTATACATGTATATGCATAAAATACATAACTAATAATAACGTGCTGTATAAAAAAATAAATAAAATTAAATTTCAAAATTTTAAAAAATAAAATTTAAAAATAAAACAGAAAAAAGTTCTTCCCGTCACACAGATGTATTTATAGGAATGAATTATTTCCATGCTTATATCTATAAATATATAAAAGAGGAATAAAATCTAACTTGAACCATAAAAGAAAAAAAAACCTGAACCCACGAGTTATACAGAGGAAAACCCTATCACGGCACTTGCTCCAGTGGTAAACAATTCTGAAATTGGTCAGAGGTGGGGAACCATCTCCCATACAGCCATCAACACACACCCCACGCAAGGAGCGTCCTCATTGCAAAGCTGGGGGACCGTGCCGAGGCATCTGTGAGTAAACGTGAGCTGAGCCCCAGGCCAGCTGCTGCTGAACTGTCCCCACCCTTTCCAGGTAAAACACCTGAATATGTACAAGGTCTTGAAAGCCTAGAGGAAGGACCGTGGAGCCACACCAGCGACAGCACGCAGGCCAACTTGGTGCCTGCAGGCCAGCCAGGGTGGTCCTGGCCCCGGGCACTCTTCCAGAAGCTTTCCATTGCCCTGCCTGAGATACCCCTACTGTCCCGGCCCCCACTGCTTTTTTCCTTCCACACCTCTGTCCGGAGAGAAATTCCAGCGGAAGGTATGGGTGACACATCCTCTTCTTTACAGGCGGCAGCCTGGCAACTCCTGCAGAAAGGCCAACAGAACCCCACTCACACCGGGCCACCCACAAAGCTGTGGCCCCTCACTCCCTCCCACCAGCACAGCCCCGAGACTGCTGACGGGGCAGAGAATATGGAGTCAGGCACAGCTTCAGGGGCTATTGCTGCCTGGAGCGCTGTTTATATTGACCTCAACGAGGCACACCTGGGGAGGGCGGGCCGGCAGGGTAAGGCTGCCCAGGTCAGCTAATCCACAACCCTCAGGGAATCACATTGTTGAAAATGGACCCCGCTAAGGCAGAAGAGAAGCCAAGGGAAAAAAGGACACAATGCCATTTGCAGCACCGTAGATGAGTCTAGAAGTAATCACGTGACTTGTAGTAAGTCAGAAAGTGAAAGACACATACCATATCATATCACTTATAGGTGTTACCTAGAAATGGATACCAGGACAGATATTTCCACGGAGAAGGGCAATCACAGATTCATTAAACAAACTTATGGTTCACCAATGGAAAGGTGTGAGGATTGGTTTCAGTACGATATCGGGGTTAACAGACATATACAAACACAGGTGACATATATAATCACCAAAGACCTACAGAATACCAAGAGAGGACTACTCAACATTCTGTCATAATGTACATGGGAAAACGATCCCAGGAAGAACAGTCATCTGTATATGTGTAAAAGAACCACATCTTCCACACCTACAACAAGCCAAACATTGTAATCAAACTTGCTGTAATAAAAAATAAAAAATTAAATTAAAAACACGAACAAGAAGTAGTGAGACAAACGTGACGGGCTTTCTCCTGGCACATTCCATTCTAAACTCCAATCTAGGACACCACTTCCACTGAGGCTCTCTTGCCCTAGTAACCAGATTTGGTAAGGGTGAACTGCTGCCACCTTGTGGCCGTTTCACACAACAGCAGCTTTAATCCCAACGCTAATGGTCAGTTGATATTCAAAATCATTGCAGGCGTGTAAATGACACCTGCCCTGAAAACAAATCCTGGGGTCACATATCGACCAAAATATTCAAAGGACGTCCATATTTCAAAACGACCGTTTCAAAAGGCATATTTTACGCACATTAATGTTCTGATTCTTTTCCTTTCTTTCCTTTTTTGTTAAAAAACACGGGAATGGAAAAAGGCATCCCTCAGAATGGACGAAAATCGTTGCAGACGAATCAATGACAAAGGTTTAATCTCCAATATATATAAACAGCTCATGCAGCTTAATATTAAAAAAAACAAACAACCCAAAAAAATGGGCAGAAGATCTAAAGAGACGTTTCTTCAAAGGAGACACAGAGATGGCCAAGACGCACATGAAAAGCTGCTCAACAGCACTAATTATTAGAGAAATGCAAATCAAAACTACAATGAGGTTTCACCTCACACCTGTTAGAATCGGCATCATCAGAAAATCTACAAAGAACCAATTCTGGGGAGGGTGTGGACAAAAGGAGCCCTCTTCCACTATTGGTGGGAATGTAAATTGATACAGTCACTATGGAGAACAGTATGGAGTTTCCTTAAAAAAACTAGAAATAGAATTACCATCTGATCCAGCAATCCCACTTCTGGGCATATACCCAGAGAAAACCGTATTTCAAAAAGGCACATTCACCACAATGTTCGTTGCAGCACTATTTACAATAGCCAGGTAATGGAAGCAACCTAAATGCCCACAGACAGATGAATGGATAAAGATGTGGTACATATATAAAATGGAATATTACTCGGCCATAAAAAGGAATGAAACAGGGTCATTTGTAGAGACATCGATGGATCGAGAGACTGTCATACAGAATGAAGTAAGTCAGAAAGAGGAAAACAAATATTGTATATTAACGCATATATGTGGAGCCTAAAAATGGTACAGATGAACTGGTTTGCAGGGAAGAAATAGAGACACAGAGGTAGAGAACAAACGTATGGACACCAAGTGTGGGAAGCCATGGGGTGGTGGTGGTGGGATGAGTTGGGAGTTTGGGATTGACCTGTATACATGGATATGCATAAAATACATAACTAATAATAACGTGCTGTATAAAAAAATAAATAAAATTAAATTTCAAAATTTTAAAAAATAAAATTTAAAAATAAAACAGAAAAAAGTTCTTCCCGTCACACAGATGTATTTATAGGAATGAATTGTTTCCATGCTTATATCTATAAATACATAAAAGAGGAATAAAATCTAACTTGAACCATAAAAGAAAAAAAAAAACCTGAACCCACGAGTTATACAGAGGAAAACCCTATCACGGCACTTGCTCCAGTGGTAAACAATTCTGAAATAGGTCAGAGGTGGGGAACCATCTCCCATACAGCCATCAACCCACCCGCCACGCAAGGAGCGTCCTCATTGCAAAGCTGGGGGACCGTGCCGAGGCATCTGTGAGTAAACGTGAGCTGAGCCCCAGGCCAGCTGCTGCTGAACTGTTCCCACCCTTTCCAGGTAAAACACCTGAATATGTACAAGGGCTTGAAAGCCTAGAGGAAGGACCGTGGAGCGACACCAGCGACAGCACGCAGGACATCTTGGTGCCTGCAGGCCAGCCAGGGTGGTCCTGGCCCCGGGCGCTCTTCCAGAAGCTTTCCATTGCCCTGACTGTGAAACCCCTCCTGTCCCGGCCCCCACTGCTTTTTTTCTTCCACACCTCTGTCCGGAGAGAAATTCCAGCGGAAGCTATGGGTGACACATCCTCTTCTTTACAGGCGGCAGCCTGGCAACTCCTGCAGAAAGGCCAGCAGAACCCCACTCACACCGGGCCACCCAAAAAGCTGTAGCCCCTCACTCCCTCCCACCAGCACAGCCCCGAGACTGCTGACGGGGCAGAGAATATGGAGTGAGGCACAGCTTCAGGGGCTATTGCTGCCTGGAGCGCTCTTTATATTGACCTCAACGAGGCACACCTGGGGAGGGCGGGCTGGCAGGTTAAGGCTGCCCAGGTCAGCTAATCCACAACCCTCAGGGAATCACATTGTTGAAAATGGACCCCGCTAAGGCAGAAGAGAAGCCAAGGGAAAAAAGGACACAATGCCATTTGCAGCACCGTAGATGAGTCTAGAAGTAATCACGTGACTTGTAGTAAGTCAGAAAGTGAAAGACACATATCATATCATATCACTTATAGGTGTTACCTAAAAATGGATACCAGGGCAGATATTTCCACGGAGAAGGGCAATCACAGATTCATTAAACAGACTTATGGTTCACCAATGGAAAGGTGTGAGGATTGGTTTCAGTACGATATCGGTGTTAACAGACATATACAAACACAGGTGACATATATAATCACCAAAGACCTACAGAATACCAAGAGAGGACTACTCAACATTCTGTCATAATGTACATGGGAAAAGGAGCCCAGGAAGAACAGTCATCTGTATATGTGTAAAAGAACCACATCTTCCACACCTACAACAAGCCAAACATTGTAATCAAACTTGCTGTAATAAAAAATAAAAAATTAAATTAAAAACACGAACAAGAAGTAGTGAGACAAACGTGAGGGGCTTTCTCCTGGCACATTCCATTCTAAACTCCAATCTAGAACACCACTTCCACTGAGGCTCTCTTGCCCTAGTAACCAGATTTGGTAAGGGTGAACTGCTGCCACCTTGTGGCCGTTTCACACAACAGCAGCTTTAATCCCAACGCTAATGGTCAGTTGATATTCAAAATCATTGCAGGCCTGTAAATGACACCTGCCGTGAAAACAAATCCTGGGGTCACATATCGACCAAAAAATTCAAAGGACGTCCATATTTCAAAACGACCGTTTCAAAAGGCATATTTTACGCACATTAGTGTTCTGCTTCTTTTCCTTTCTTTCCTTTTTTGTTAAAAAACACGGGAATGGAAAAAGGCATCCCTCAGAATGGACGAAAATCGTTGCAGACGAATCAATGACAAAGGTTTAATCTCCAATATATATAAACAGCTCATGCAGCTTAATATTAAAAAAATCAAACAACCCAAAAAAATGGGCAGAAGATCTAAAGAGACGTTTCTTCAAAGGAGACACAGAGATGGCCAAGACACACATGAAAAGCTGCTCAACAGCACTAATTATTAGAGAAATGCAAACAAAAATTCAATGAGGTTTCACCTCACACCTGTTAGAATCGGCATCATCAGAAAATCTACAAAGAACCAATTCTGGGGAGGGTGTGGACAAAAGGAGCCCTCTTCCACTATTGGTGGGAATGTAAATTGATACAGTCACTATGGAGAACAGTATGGAGTTTCCTTAAAAAAACTAGAAATAGAATTACCATCTGATCCAGCAATCCCACTTCTGGGCATATACCCAGAGAAAACCGTATTTCAAAAAGGCACATTCACCACAATGTTCGTTGCAGCACTATTTACAATAGCCAGGTAATGGAAGCAACCTAAATGCCCACAGACAGATGAATGGATAAAGATGTGGTACATATATGAAATGGAATATTACTCGGCCATAAAAAGGAATGAAACTGGGTCATTTGTAGAGACATCGATGGATCGAGAGACTGTCATACAGAATGAAGTAAGTCAGAAAGAGGAAAACAAATATTGTATATTAACGCATATATGTGGAGCCTAAAAATGGTACAGATGAACTGGTTTGCAGGGAAGAAATAGAGACACAGAGGTAGAGAACAAACGTATGGACACCAAGTGTGGGAAGCCATGGGGTGGTGGTGGTGGGATGAGTTGGGAGTTTCGGATTGACCTGTATACATGTATATGCATAAAATACATAACTAATAATAACGTGCTGTATAAAAAAATAAATAAAATTAAATTTCAAAATTTTAAAAAATAAAATTTAAAAATAAAACAGAAAAAAGTTCTTCCCGTCACACAGATGTATTTATAGGAATGAATTGTTTCCATGCTTATATCTATAAATACATAAAAGAGGAATAAAATCTAACTTGAACCATAAAAGAAAAAAAAAACCTGAACCCACGAGTTATACAGAGGAAAACCCTATCACGGCACTTGCTCCAGTGGTAAACAATTCTGAAATAGGTCAGAGGTGGGGAACCATCTCCCATACAGCCATCAATCCACCCCCCACGCAAGGAGCGTCCTCATTGCAAAGCTGGGGGACCGTGCCGAGGCATCTGTGAGTAAACGTGAGCTGAGCCCCAGGCCAGCTGCTGCTGAACTGTTCCCACCCTTTCCAGGTAAAACACCTGAATATGTACAAGGGCTTGAAAGCCTACAGGAAGGACCGTGGAGCCACACCAGCGACAGCACGCAGGCCATCTTGGTGCCTGCAGGCCAGCCAGGGTGGTCCTGGCCCCGAGCGCTCTTCCAGAAGCTTTCCATTGCCCTGACTGTGAAACCCCTCCTGTCCCGGCCCCCACTGCTTTTTTCCTACCACACCTCTGTCCGGAGAGAAATTCCAGCGGAAGCTATGGGTGACACATCCTCTTCTTTACAGGCGGCAGCCTGGCAACTCCTACAGAAAGGCCAGCAGAACCCCACTCACACCGGGCCACCCACAAAGCTGTGGCCCCTCACTCCCTCCCACCAGCACAGCCCCGAGACTGCTGACGGGGCAGAGAATATGGAGTGAGGCACAGCTTCAGTGGCTATTGCTGCCTGGAGCGCTCTTTATATTGACCTCAACGAGGCACACCTGGGGAGGGCGGGCTGGCAGGGTAAGGCTGCCCAGGTCAGCTAATCCACAACCCTCAGGGAATCACATTGTTGAAAATGGACCCCGCTAAGGCAGAAGAGAAGCCAAGGGAAAAAAGGACACAATGCCATTTGCAGCACCGTAGATGAGTCTAGAAGTAATCACGTGACTTGTAGTAAGTCAGAAAGTGAAAGACACATATCATATCATATCACTTATAGGTGTTACCTAAAAATGGATACCAGGGCAGATATTTCCACGGAGAAGGGCAATCACAGATTCATTAAACAGACTTATGGTTCACCAATGGAAAGGTGTGAGGATTGGTTTCAGTACGATATCGGGGTTAACAGACATATACAAACACAGGTGACATATATAATCACCAAAGACCTACAGAATACCAAGAGAGGACTACTCAACATTCTGTCATAACGTACATGGGAAAAGGATCCCAGGAAGAACAGACATCTGTATATGTGTAAAAGAACCACATCTTCCACACCTACAACAAGCCAAACATTGTAATCAAACTTGCTGTAATAAAAAATAAAAAAATTAAATTAAAAACACGAACAAGAAGTAGTGAGACAAACGTGAGGGGCTTTCTCCTGGCACATTCCATTCTAAACTCCAATCTAGAACACCACTTCCACTGAGGCTCTCTTGCCCTAGTAACCAGATTTGGTAAGGGTGAACTGCTGCTACCTTGTGGCCGTTTCACACAACAGCAGCTTTAATCTCAACGCTAATGGTCAGTTGATATTCAAAATCATTGCAGGCCTGTAAATGACACCTGCCCTGAAAACAAATCCTGGGGTCACATATCGACCAAAATATTCAAAGGACGTCCATATTTCAAAACGACCGTTTCAAAAGGCATATTTTACGCACATTAGTGTTCTGCTTCTTTTCCTTTCTTTCCTTTTTTGTTAAAAAACACGGGAATGGAAAAAGGCATCCCTCAGAATGGGCGAAAATCGTTGCAGACGAATCAATGGACAGAGGTTTAATCTCCAATATATATAAACAGCTCATGCAGCTTAATATTAAAAAAAACAAACAACCCAAAAAAATGGGCAGAAGATCTAAAGAGACGTTTCTTCAAAGGAGACACAGAGATGGCCAAGACGCACATGAAAAGCTGCTCAACAGCACTAATTATTAGAGAAATGCAAATCAAAACTACAATGAGGTTTCACCTCACACCTGTTAGAATCGGCATCATCAGAAAATCTACAAACAACAAATTCTGGGGAGGGTGTGGACAAAAGGAGCCCTCTTCCACTATTGGTGGGAATGTAAATTGATACAGTCACTATGGAGAACACTATGGAGTTTCCTTAAAAAATCTAGAAATAGAATTACCATCTGATCAAGCAATCCCACTTCTGGGCATATACCCAGAGAAAACCGTATTTCAAAAAGGCACATTCACCACAATGTTCGTTGCAGCACTATTTACAATAGCCAGGTAATGGAAGCAACCTAAATGCCCACAGACAGAAGAATGGATAAAGAGGTGGTACATATATAAAATGGAATATTACTCGGCCATAAAAAGGAATGAAACTGGGTCATTTGTAGAGACATCGATGGATCGAGAGACTGTCATACAGAATGAAGTAAGTCAGAAAGAGGAAAACAAATATTGTCTATTAACGCATATATGTGGAGCCTAAAAATGGTACAGATGAACTGGTTTGCAGGGAAGAAATAGAGACACAGAGGTAGAGAACAAACGTATGGACACCAAGTGTGGGAAGCCATGGGGTGGTGGTGGTGGGATGAGTTGGGAGTTTGGGATTGACCTGTATACATGGATATGCATAAAATACATAACTAATAATAACGTGCTGTATAAAAAAATAAATAAAATTAAATTTCAAAATTTTAAAAAATAAAATTTAAAAATAAAACAGAAAAAAGTTCTTCCCGTCACACAGATGTATTTATAGGAATGAATTATTTCCATGCTTATATCTGTAAATACATAAAAGAGGAATAAAATCTAACTTGAACCATAAAAGAAAAAAAAAAACCTGAACCCACGAGTTATACAGAGGAAAACCCTATCAGGGCACTTGCTCCAGTGGTAAACAATTCTGAAATTGGTCAGAGGTGGGGAACCATCTCCCATACAGCCATCAACCCACCCCCCACGCAAGGAGCGTCCTCATTGCAAAGCTGGGGGACCGTGCCGAGGCATCTGTGAGTAAACGTGAGCTGAGCCCCAGGCCAGCTGCTGCTGAACTGTTCCCACCCTTTCCAGGTAAAACACCTGAATATGTACAAGGGCTTGAAAGCCTAGAGGAAGGACCATGGAGTCACACCAGCGACAGCACGCAGGCCAACTTGGTGCCTGCAGGCCAGCCAGGGTGGTCCTGGACCCGGGCACTCTTCCAGAAGCTTTCCATTGCCCTGCCTGAGATACCCCTCCTGTCCCGGCCCCCACTCCTTTTTTCCTTCCACACCTCTGTCCGGAGAGAAATTCCAGCGGAAGCTATGTGTGACACATCCTCTTCTTTACAGGCGGCAGCCTGGCAACTCCTGCAGAAAGGCCAGCAGAACCCCACTCACACCGGGCCACCCACAAAGCTGTGGCCCCTCACTCCCTCCCACCAGCACAGCCCCGAGACTGCTGACAGGGCAGAGAATATGGAGTCAGGCACAGAATCAGGGGCTATTGCTGCCTGGAGCGCTGTTTATATTGACCTCAACGAGGCACACCTGGGGAGGGCGGGCCGGCAGGGTAAGGCTGCCCAGGTCAGCTAATCCACAACCCTCAGGGAATTACATTGTTGAAAATGGACCCCGCTAAGGCAGAAGAGAAGCCAAGGGAAAAAAGGACACAATGCCATTTGCAGCACCGTAGATGAGTCTAGAAGTAATCACGTGACGTGTAGTAAGTCAGAAAGTGAAAGACACATATCATATCATATCACTTATAGGTGTTACCTAGAAATGGATACCAGGACAGATATTTCCACGGAGAAGGGCAATCACAGATTCATTAAACAGACTTATGGTTCACCAATGGAAAGGTGTGAGGATTGGTTTCAGTACGATATTGGGGTTAACAGACATATACAAACACAGGTGACATATATAATCACCAAAGACCTACAGAATACCAAGAGAGGACTACTCAACATTCTGTCATAATGTACATGGGAAAAGGATCCCGGGAAGAACAGTCATCTGTATATGTGTAAAAGAACCACATCTTCCACACCTACAACAAGCCAAACATTGTAATCAAACTTGCTGTAATAAAAAATAAAAAATTAAATTAAAAACACGAACAAGAAGTAGTGAGACAAACGTGAGGGGCTTTCTCCTGGCACATTCCATTCTAAACTCCAATCTAGAACACCACTTCCACTGAGGCTCTCTTGCCCTAGTAACCAGATTTGGTAAGGGTGAACTGCTGCCACCTTGTGGCCGTTTCACACAACAGCAGCTTTAATCCCAACGCTAATGGTCAGTTGATATTCAAAATCATTGCAGGCCTGTAAATGACACCTGCCCTGAAAACAAATCCTGGGGTCACATATCGACCAAAAAATTCAAAGGACGTCCATATTTCAAAACGACCGTTTCAAAAGGCATATTTTACGCACATTAGTGTTCTGCTTCTTTTCCTTTCTTTCCTTTTTTGTTAAAAAACACGGGAATGGAAAAAGGCATCCCTCAGAATGGACGAAAATCGTTGCAGACGAATCAATGACAAAGGTTTAATCTCCAATATATATAAACAGCTCATGCAGCTTAATATTAAAAAAAACAAACAACCCAAAAAAATGGGCAGAAGATCTAAAGAGACGTTTCTTCAAAGGAGACACAGAGATGGCCAAGACGCACATGAAAAGCTGCTCAACAGCACTAATTATTAGAGAAATGCAAATCAAAACTACAATGAGGTTTCACCTCACACCTGTTAGAATCGGCATCATCAGAAAATCTACAAAGAACCAATTCTGGGGAGGGTGTGGACAAAAGGAGCCCTCTTCCACTATTGGTGGGAATGTAAATTGATACAGTCACTATGGAGAACAGTATGGAGTTTCCTTAAAAAAACTAGAAATAGAATTACCATCTGATCCAGCAATCCCACTTCTGGGCATATACCCAGAGAAAACCGTATTTCAAAAAGGCACATTCACCACAATGTTCGTTGCAGCACTATTTACAATAGCCAGGTAATGGAAGCAACCTAAATGCCCACAGACAGATGAATGGATAAAGATGTGGTACATATATAAAATGGAATATTACTCGGCCATAAAAAGGAATGAAACAGGGTCATTTGTAGAGACATCGATGGATCGAGAGACTGTCATACAGAATGAAGTAAGTCAGAAAGAGGAAAACAAATATTGTATATTAACGCATATATGTGGAGCCTAAAAATGGTACAGATGAACTGGTTTGCAGGGAAGAAATAGAGACACAGAGGTAGAGAACAAACGTATGGACACCAAGTGTGGGAAGCCATGGGGTGGTGGTGGTGGGATGAGTTGGGAGTTTGGGATTGACCTGTATACATGGATATGCATAAAATACATAACTAATAATAACGTGCTGTATAAAAAAATAAATAAAATTAAATTTCAAAATTTTAAAAAATAAAATTTAAAAATAAAACAGAAAAAAGTTCTTCCCGTCACACAGATGTATTTATAGGAATGAATTGTTTCCATGCTTATATCTATAAATACATAAAAGAGGAATAAAATCTAACTTGAACCATAAAAGAAAAAAAAAAACCTGAACCCACGAGTTATACAGAGGAAAACCCTATCACGGCACTTGCTCCAGTGGTAAACAATTCTGAAATACGTCAGAGGTGGGGAACCATCTCCCATACAGCCATCAACCCACCCCCCACGCAAGGAGCATCCTCATTGCAAAGCTGGGGGACTGTGCCGAGGCATCTGTGAGTAAACGTGAGCTGAGCCCCAGGCCAGCTGCTGCTGAACTGTTCCCACCCTTTCCAGGTAAAACACCTGAATATGTACAAGGGCTTGAAAGCCTAGAGGAAGGACCGTGGAGCCACACCAGCGACAGCACGCAGGACAACTTGGTGCCTGCAGGCCAGCCAGGGTGGTCCTGGCCCCGGGCGCTCTTCCAGAAGCTTCCCATTGCCCTGCCTGTGAAACCCCTCCTGTCCCGGCCCCCACTCCTTTTTTCCTTCCACACCTCTGTCCGGAGAGAAATTCCAGCGGAAGCTATGGGTGACACATCCTCTTCTTTACAGGCGGCAGCCTGGCAACTCCTGCAGAAAGGCCAGCAGAACCCCACTCACACCGGGCCACCCACAAAGCTGTGGCCCCACACTCCCTCCCACCAGCACAGCCCCGAGACTGCTGACGGGGCAGAGAATATGGAGTCAGGCACAGCTTCAGGGGCTATTGCTGCCTGGAGCGCTGTTTATATTGACCTCAACGAGGCACACCTGGGGAGGGCGGGCCGGCAGGGTAAGGCTGCCCAGGTCAGCTAATCCACAACGCTCAGGGAATCACATTGTTGAAAATGGACCCCGCTAAGGCAGAAGAGAAGCCAAGGGAAAAAAGGACACAATGCCATTTGCAGCACCGTAGATGAGTCTAGAAGTAATCACGTGACTTGTAGTAAGTCAGAAAGTGAAAGACACATATCATATCATATCACTTATAGGTGTTACCTAAAAATGGATACCAGGGCAGATATTTCCACGGAGAAGGGCAATCACAGATTCATTAAACAGACTTATGGTTCACCAATGGAAATGTGTGAGGATTGGTTTCAGTACGATATCGGGGTTAACAGACATATACAAACACAGGTGACATATATAATCACCAAAGACCTACAGAATACCAAGAGAGGACTACTCAACATTCTGTCATAATGTACATGGGAAAAGGAGCCCAGGAAGAACAGTCATCTGTATATGTGTAAAAGAACCACATCTTCCACACCTACAACAAGCCAAACATTGTAATCAAACTTGCTGTAATAAAAAATAAAAAATTAAATTAAAAACACGAACAAGAAGTAGTGAGACAAACGTGAGGGGCTTTCTCCTGGCACATTCCATTCTAAACTCCAATCTAGAACACCACTTCCACTGAGGCTCTCTTGCCCTAGTAACCAGATTTGGTAAGGGTGAACTGCTGCCACCTTGTGGCCGTTTCACACAACAGCAGCTTTAATCCCAACGCTAATGGTCAGTTGATATTCAAAATCATTGCAGGCCTGTAAATGACACCTGCCGTGAAAACAAATCCTGGGGTCACATATCGACCAAAAAATTCAAAGGACGTCCATATTTCAAAACGACCGTTTCAAAAGGCATATTTTACGCACATTAGTGTTCTGCTTCTTTTCCTTTCTTTCCTTTTTTGTTAAAAAACACGGGAATGGAAAAAGGCATCCCTCAGAATGGACGAAAATCGTTGCAGACGAATCAATGACAAAGGTTTAATCTCCAATATATATAAACAGCTCATGCAGCTTAATATTAAAAAAATCAAACAACCCAAAAAAATGGGCAGAAGATCTAAAGAGACGTTTCTTCAAAGGAGACACAGAGATGGCCAAGACACACATGAAAAGCTGCTCAACAGCACTAATTATTAGAGAAATGCAAACAAAAATTCAATGAGGTTTCACCTCACACCTGTTAGAATCGGCATCATCAGAAAATCTACAAAGAACCAATTCTGGGGAGGGTGTGGACAAAAGGAGCCCTCTTCCACTATTGGTGGGAATGTAAATTGATACAGTCACTATGGAGAACAGTATGGAGTTTCCTTAAAAAAACTAGAAATAGAATTACCATCTGATCCAGCAATCCCACTTCTGGGCATATACCCAGAGAAAACCGTATTTCAAAAAGGCACATTCACCACAATGTTCGTTGCAGCACTATTTACAATAGCCAGGTAATGGAAGCAACCTAAATGCCCACAGACAGATGAATGGATAAAGATGTGGTACATATATGAAATGGAATATTACTCGGCCATAAAAAGGAATGAAACTGGGTCATTTGTAGAGACATCGATGGATCGAGAGACTGTCATACAGAATGAAGTAAGTCAGAAAGAGGAAAACAAATATTGTATATTAACGCATATATGTGGAGCCTAAAAATGGTACAGATGAACTGGTTTGCAGGGAAGAAATAGAGACACAGAGGTAGAGAACAAACGTATGGACACCAAGTGTGGGAAGCCATGGGGTGGTGGTGGTGGGATGAGTTGGGAGTTTCGGATTGACCTGTATACATGTATATGCATAAAATACATAACTAATAATAACGTGCTGTATAAAAAAATAAATAAAATTAAATTTCAAAATTTTAAAAAATAAAATTTAAAAATAAAACAGAAAAAAGTTCTTCCCGTCACACAGATGTATTTATAGGAATGAATTGTTTCCATGCTTATATCTATAAATACATAAAAGAGGAATAAAATCTAACTTGAACCATAAAAGAAAAAAAAAACCTGAACCCACGAGTTATACAGAGGAAAACCCTATCACGGCACTTGCTCCAGTGGTAAACAATTCTGAAATAGGTCAGAGGTGGGGAACCATCTCCCATACAGCCATCAATCCACCCCCCACGCAAGGAGCGTCCTCATTGCAAAGCTGGGGGACCGTGCCGAGGCATCTGTGAGTAAACGTGAGCTGAGCCCCAGGCCAGCTGCTGCTGAACTGTTCCCACCCTTTCCAGGTAAAACACCTGAATATGTACAAGGGCTTGAAAGCCTACAGGAAGGACCGTGGAGCCACACCAGCGACAGCACGCAGGCCATCTTGGTGCCTGCAGGCCAGCCAGGGTGGTCCTGGCCCCGAGCGCTCTTCCAGAAGCTTTCCATTGCCCTGACTGTGAAACCCCTCCTGTCCCGGCCCCCACTGCTTTTTTCCTACCACACCTCTGTCCGGAGAGAAATTCCAGCGGAAGCTATGGGTGACACATCCTCTTCTTTACAGGCGGCAGCCTGGCAACTCCTACAGAAAGGCCAGCAGAACCCCACTCACACCGGGCCACCCACAAAGCTGTGGCCCCTCACTCCCTCCCACCAGCACAGCCCCGAGACTGCTGACGGGGCAGAGAATATGGAGTGAGGCACAGCTTCAGTGGCTATTGCTGCCTGGAGCGCTCTTTATATTGACCTCAACGAGGCACACCTGGGGAGGGCGGGCTGGCAGGGTAAGGCTGCCCAGGTCAGCTAATCCACAACCCTCAGGGAATCACATTGTTGAAAATGGACCCCGCTAAGGCAGAAGAGAAGCCAAGGGAAAAAAGGACACAATGCCATTTGCAGCACCGTAGATGAGTCTAGAAGTAATCACGTGACTTGTAGTAAGTCAGAAAGTGAAAGACACATATCATATCATATCACTTATAGGTGTTACCTAAAAATGGATACCAGGGCAGATATTTCCACGGAGAAGGGCAATCACAGATTCATTAAACAGACTTATGGTTCACCAATGGAAAGGTGTGAGGATTGGTTTCAGTACGATATCGGGGTTAACAGACATATACAAACACAGGTGACATATATAATCACCAAAGACCTACAGAATACCAAGAGAGGACTACTCAACATTCTGTCATAACGTACATGGGAAAAGGATCCCAGGAAGAACAGACATCTGTATATGTGTAAAAGAACCACATCTTCCACACCTACAACAAGCCAAACATTGTAATCAAACTTGCTGTAATAAAAAATAAAAAAATTAAATTAAAAACACGAACAAGAAGTAGTGAGACAAACGTGAGGGGCTTTCTCCTGGCACATTCCATTCTAAACTCCAATCTAGAACACCACTTCCACTGAGGCTCTCTTGCCCTAGTAACCAGATTTGGTAAGGGTGAACTGCTGCTACCTTGTGGCCGTTTCACACAACAGCAGCTTTAATCTCAACGCTAATGGTCAGTTGATATTCAAAATCATTGCAGGCCTGTAAATGACACCTGCCCTGAAAACAAATCCTGGGGTCACATATCGACCAAAATATTCAAAGGACGTCCATATTTCAAAACGACCGTTTCAAAAGGCATATTTTACGCACATTAGTGTTCTGCTTCTTTTCCTTTCTTTCCTTTTTTGTTAAAAAACACGGGAATGGAAAAAGGCATCCCTCAGAATGGGCGAAAATCGTTGCAGACGAATCAATGGACAGAGGTTTAATCTCCAATATATATAAACAGCTCATGCAGCTTAATATTAAAAAAAACAAACAACCCAAAAAAATGGGCAGAAGATCTAAAGAGACGTTTCTTCAAAGGAGACACAGAGATGGCCAAGACGCACATGAAAAGCTGCTCAACAGCACTAATTATTAGAGAAATGCAAATCAAAACTACAATGAGGTTTCACCTCACACCTGTTAGAATCGGCATCATCAGAAAATCTACAAACAACAAATTCTGGGGAGGGTGTGGACAAAAGGAGCCCTCTTCCACTATTGGTGGGAATGTAAATTGATACAGTCACTATGGAGAACACTATGGAGTTTCCTTAAAAAATCTAGAAATAGAATTACCATCTGATCAAGCAATCCCACTTCTGGGCATATACCCAGAGAAAACCGTATTTCAAAAAGGCACATTCACCACAATGTTCGTTGCAGCACTATTTACAATAGCCAGGTAATGGAAGCAACCTAAATGCCCACAGACAGAAGAATGGATAAAGAGGTGGTACATATATAAAATGGAATATTACTCGGCCATAAAAAGGAATGAAACTGGGTCATTTGTAGAGACATCGATGGATCGAGAGACTGTCATACAGAATGAAGTAAGTCAGAAAGAGGAAAACAAATATTGTCTATTAACGCATATATGTGGAGCCTAAAAATGGTACAGATGAACTGGTTTGCAGGGAAGAAATAGAGACACAGAGGTAGAGAACAAACGTATGGACACCAAGTGTGGGAAGCCATGGGGTGGTGGTGGTGGGATGAGTTGGGAGTTTGGGATTGACCTGTATACATGGATATGCATAAAATACATAACTAATAATAACGTGCTGTATAAAAAAATAAATAAAATTAAATTTCAAAATTTTAAAAAATAAAATTTAAAAATAAAACAGAAAAAAGTTCTTCCCGTCACACAGATGTATTTATAGGAATGAATTATTTCCATGCTTATATCTGTAAATACATAAAAGAGGAATAAAATCTAACTTGAACCATAAAAGAAAAAAAAAAACCTGAACCCACGAGTTATACAGAGGAAAACCCTATCAGGGCACTTGCTCCAGTGGTAAACAATTCTGAAATTGGTCAGAGGTGGGGAACCATCTCCCATACAGCCATCAACCCACCCCCCACGCAAGGAGCGTCCTCATTGCAAAGCTGGGGGACCGTGCCGAGGCATCTGTGAGTAAACGTGAGCTGAGCCCCAGGCCAGCTGCTGCTGAACTGTTCCCACCCTTTCCAGGTAAAACACCTGAATATGTACAAGGGCTTGAAAGCCTAGAGGAAGGACCATGGAGTCACACCAGCGACAGCACGCAGGCCAACTTGGTGCCTGCAGGCCAGCCAGGGTGGTCCTGGACCCGGGCACTCTTCCAGAAGCTTTCCATTGCCCTGCCTGAGATACCCCTCCTGTCCCGGCCCCCACTCCTTTTTTCCTTCCACACCTCTGTCCGGAGAGAAATTCCAGCGGAAGCTATGTGTGACACATCCTCTTCTTTACAGGCGGCAGCCTGGCAACTCCTGCAGAAAGGCCAGCAGAACCCCACTCACACCGGGCCACCCACAAAGCTGTGGCCCCTCACTCCCTCCCACCAGCACAGCCCCGAGACTGCTGACAGGGCAGAGAATATGGAGTCAGGCACAGAATCAGGGGCTATTGCTGCCTGGAGCGCTGTTTATATTGACCTCAACGAGGCACACCTGGGGAGGGCGGGCCGGCAGGGTAAGGCTGCCCAGGTCAGCTAATCCACAACCCTCAGGGAATTACATTGTTGAAAATGGACCCCGCTAAGGCAGAAGAGAAGCCAAGGGAAAAAAGGACACAATGCCATTTGCAGCACCGTAGATGAGTCTAGAAGTAATCACGTGACGTGTAGTAAGTCAGAAAGTGAAAGACACATATCATATCATATCACTTATAGGTGTTACCTAGAAATGGATACCAGGACAGATATTTCCACGGAGAAGGGCAATCACAGATTCATTAAACAGACTTATGGTTCACCAATGGAAAGGTGTGAGGATTGGTTTCAGTACGATATTGGGGTTAACAGACATATACAAACACAGGTGACATATATAATCACCAAAGACCTACAGAATACCAAGAGAGGACTACTCAACATTCTGTCATAATGTACATGGGAAAAGGATCCCGGGAAGAACAGTCATCTGTATATGTGTAAAAGAACCACATCTTCCACACCTACAACAAGCCAAACATTGTAATCAAACTTGCTGTAATAAAAAATAAAAAATTAAATTAAAAACACGAACAAGAAGTAGTGAGACAAACGTGAGGGGCTTTCTCCTGGCACATTCCATTCTAAACTCCAATCTAGAACACCACTTCCACTGAGGCTCTCTTGCCCTAGTAACCAGATTTGGTAAGGGTGAACTGCTGCCACCTTGTGGCCGTTTCACACAACAGCAGCTTTAATCCCAACGCTAATGGTCAGTTGATATTCAAAATCATTGCAGGCCTGTAAATGACACCTGCCCTGAAAACAAATCCTGGGGTCACATATCGACCAAAAAATTCAAAGGACGTCCATATTTCAAAACGACCGTTTCAAAAGGCATATTTTACGCACATTAGTGTTCTGCTTCTTTTCCTTTCTTTCCTTTTTTGTTAAAAAACACGGGAATGGAAAAAGGCATCCCTCAGAATGGACGAAAATCGTTGCAGACGAATCAATGACAAAGGTTTAATCTCCAATATATATAAACAGCTCATGCAGCTTAATATTAAAAAAAACAAACAACCCAAAAAAATGGGCAGAAGATCTAAAGAGACGTTTCTTCAAAGGAGACACAGAGATGGCCAAGACGCACATGAAAAGCTGCTCAACAGCACTAATTATTAGAGAAATGCAAATCAAAACTACAATGAGGTTTCACCTCACACCTGTTAGAATCGGCATCATCAGAAAATCTACAAAGAACCAATTCTGGGGAGGGTGTGGACAAAAGGAGCCCTCTTCCACTATTGGTGGGAATGTAAATTGATACAGTCACTATGGAGAACAGTATGGAGTTTCCTTAAAAAAACTAGAAATAGAATTACCATCTGATCCAGCAATCCCACTTCTGGGCATATACCCAGAGAAAACCGTATTTCAAAAAGGCACATTCACCACAATGTTCGTTGCAGCACTATTTACAATAGCCAGGTAATGGAAGCAACCTAAATGCCCACAGACAGATGAATGGATAAAGATGTGGTACATATATAAAATGGAATATTACTCGGCCATAAAAAGGAATGAAACTGGGTCATTTGTAGAGACATCGATGGATCGAGAGACTGTCATACAGAATGAAGTAAGTCAGAAAGAGGAAAACAAATATTGTATATTAACGCATATATGTGGAGCCTAAAAATGGTACAGATGAACTGGTTTGCAGGGAAGAAATAGAGACACAGAGGTAGAGAACAAACGTATGGACACCAAGTGTGGGAAGCCATGGGGTGGTGGTGGTGGGATGATTTGGGAGTTTGGGATTGACCTGTATACATGGATATGCATAAAATACATAACTAATAATAACGTGCTGTATAAAAAAATAAATAAAATTAAATTTCAAAATTTTAAAAAATAAAATTTAAAAATAAAACAGAAAAAAGTTCTTCCCGTCACACAGATGTATTTATAGGAATGAATTGTTTCCATGCTTATATCTATAAATACATAAAAAAGGAATAAAATCTAACTTGAACCATAAAAGAAAAAAAAAAACCTGAACCCACGAGTTATACAGAGGAAAACCCTATCACGGCACTTGCTCCAGTGGTAAACAATTCTGAAATACGTCAGAGGTGGGGAACCATCTCCCATACAGCCATCAACCCACCCCCCACGCAAGGAGCATCCTCATTGCAAAGCTGGGGGACTGTGCCGAGGCATCTGTGAGTAAACGTGAGCTGAGCCCCAGGCCAGCTGCTGCTGAACTGTTCCCACCCTTTCCAGGTAAAACACCTGAATATGTACAAGGGCTTGAAAGCCTAGAGGAAGGACCGTGGAGCCACACCAGCGACAGCACGCAGGACAACTTGGTGCCTGCAGGCCAGCCAGGGTGGTCCTGGCCCCGGGCGCTCTTCCAGAAGCTTCCCATTGCCCTGCCTGTGAAACCCCTCCTGTCCCGGCCCCCACTCCTTTTTTCCTTCCACACCTCTGTCCGGAGAGAAATTCCAGCGGAAGCTATGGGTGACACATCCTCTTCTTTACAGGCGGCAGCCTGGCAACTCCTGCAGAAAGGCCAGCAGAACCCCACTCACACCGGGCCACCCACAAAGCTGTGGCCCCACACTCCCTCCCACCAGCACAGCCCCGAGACTGCTGACGGGGCAGAGAATATGGAGTCAGGCACAGCTTCAGGGGCTATTGCTGCCTGGAGCGCTGTTTATATTGACCTCAACGAGGCACACCTGGGGAGGGCGGGCCGGCAGGGTAAGGCTGCCCAGGTCAGCTAATCCACAACGCTCAGGGAATCACATTGTTGAAAATGGACCCCGCTAAGGCAGAAGAGAAGCCAAGGGAAAAAAGGACACAATGCCATTTGCAGCACCGTAGATGAGTCTAGAAGTAATCACGTGACTTGTAGTAAGTCAGAAAGTGAAAGACACATATCATATCATATCACTTATAGGTGTTACCTAAAAATGGATACCAGGGCAGATATTTCCACGGAGAAGGGCAATCACAGATTCATTAAACAGACTTATGGTTCACCAATGGAAATGTGTGAGGATTGGTTTCAGTACGATATCGGGGTTAACAGACATATACAAACACAGGTGACATATATAATCACCAAAGACCTACAGAATACCAAGAGAGGACTACTCAACATTCTGTCATAATGTACATGGGAAAAGGATCCCAGGAAGAACAGTCATCTGTATATGTGTAAAAGAAACACATCTTCCACACCTACAACAAGCCAAACATTGTAATCAAACTTGCTGTAATAAAAAATAAAAAATTAAATTAAAAACACGAACAAGAAGTAGTGAGACAAACGTGAGGGGCTTTCTCCTGGCACATTCCATTCTAAACTCCAATCTAGAACACCACTTCCACTGAGGCTCTCTTGCCCTAGTAACCAGATTTGGTAAAGGTGAACTGCTGCCACCTTGTGGCCGTTTCACACAACAGCAGCTTTAATCCCAACGCTAATGGTCAGTTGATATTCAAAATCATTGCAGGCCTGTAAATGACACCTGCCGTGAAAACAAATCCTGGGGTCACATATCGACCAAAAAATTCAAAGGACGTCCATATTTCAAAACGACCGTTTCAAAAGGCATATTTTACGCACATTAGTGTTCTGCTTCTTTTCCTTTCTTTCCTTTTTTGTTAAAAAACACGGGAATGGAAAAAGGCATCCCTCAGAATGGACGAAAATCGTTGCAGACGAATCAATGACAAAGGTTTAATCTCCAATATATATAAACAGCTCATGCAGCTTAATATTAAAAAAAACAAACAACCCAAAAAAATGGGCAGAAGATCTAAAGAGACGTTTCTTCAAAGGAGACACAGAGATGGCCAAGACGCACATGAAAAGCTGCTCAACAGCACTAATTATTAGAGAAATGCAAATCAAAACTACAATGAGGTTTCACCTCACACCTGTTAGAATCGGCATCATCAGAAAATCTACAAAGAACCAATTCTGGGGAGGGTGTGGACAAAAGGAGCCCTCTTCCACTATTGGTGGGAATGTAAATTGATACAGTCACTATGGAGAACAGTATGGAGTTTCCTTAAAAAAACTAGAAATAGAATTACCATCTGATCCAGCAATCCCACTTCTGGGCATATACCCAGAGAATACCGTATTTCAAAAAGGCACATTCACCACAATATTCGTTGCAGCACTATTTACAATAGCCAGGTAAAGGAAGCAACCTAAATGCCCACAGACAGATGAATGGATAAAGATGTGGTACATATATAAAATGGAATATTACTCGGCCATAAAAAGGAATGAAACTGGGTCATTTGTAGAGACATCGATGGATCGAGAGACTGTCATACAGAATGAAGTAAGTCAGAAAGAGGAAAACAAATATTGTCTATTAACGCATATATGTGGAGCCTAAAAATGGTACAGATGAACTGGTTTGCAGGGAAGAAATAGAGACACAGAGGTAGAGAACAAACGTATGGACACCAAGTGTGGGAAGCCATGGGGTGGTGGTGGTGGGATGAGTTGGGAGTTTGGGATTGACCTGTATACATGGATATGCATAAAATACATAACTAATAATAACGTGCTGTATAAAAAAATAAATAAAATTAAATTTCAAAATTTTAAAAAATAAAATTTAAAAATAAAACAGAAAAAAGTTCTTCCCGTCACACAGATGTATTTATAGGAATGAATTGTTTCCATGCTTATATCTATAAATACATAAAAGAGGAATAAAATCTAACTTGAACCATAAAAGAAAAAAAAAACCTGAACCCACGAGTTATACAGAGGAAAACCCTATCACGGCACTTGCTCCAGTGGTAAACAATTCTGAAATAGGTCAGAGGTGGGGAACCATCTCCCATACAGCCATCAACCCACCCCCCACGCAAGGAGCGTCCTCATTGCCAAGCTGGGGGACCGTGCCGAGGCATCTGTGAGTAAACGTGAGCTGAGCCCCAGGCCAGCTGCTGCTGAACTGTTCCCACCCTTTCCAGGTAAAACACCTGAATATGTACAAGGGCTTGAAAGCCTACAGGAAGGACCGTGGAGCCACACCAGCGACAGCACGCAGGACAACTTGGTGCCTGCAGGCCAGCCAGGGTGGTCCTGGCCCCGGGCACTCTTCCAGAAGCTTTCCATTGCCCTGCCTGTGAAACCCCTCCTGTCCCGGCCCCCACTGCTTTTTTCCTTCCACACCTCTGTCCGGAGAGAAATTCCAGCGGAAGCTATGGGTGACACATCCTCTTCTTTACAGGCGGCAGCCTGGCAACTCCTGCAGAAAGGCCAGCAGAACCCCACTCACACCGGGCCACCCACAAAGCTGTGGCCCCTCACTCCCTCCCACCAGCACAGCCCCGAGACTGCTGACGGGGCAGAGAATATGGAGTCAGGCACAGCTTCAGGGGCTATTGCTGCCTGGAGCGCTCTTTATATTGATCTCAACGAGGCACACCTGGCGAGGGCGGGCTGGCAGGGTAAGGCTGCCCAGGTCAGCTAATCCACAACCCTCAGGGAATCACATTGTTGAAAATGGACCCCGCTAAGGCAGAAGAGAAGCCAAGGGAAAAAAGGACACAATGCCATTTGCAGCACCGTAGATGAGTCTAGAAGTAATCACGTGACTTGTAGTAAGTCAGAAAGTGAAAGACACATATCATATCATATCACTTATAGGTGTTACCTAAAAATGGATACCAGGGCAGATATTTCCACGGAGAAGGGCAATCACAGATTCATTAAACAGACTTATGGTTCACCAATGGAAAGGTGTGAGGATTGGTTTCATTACGATATCGGGGTTAACAGACATATACAAACACAGGTGACATATATAATCACCAAAGACCTACAGAATACCAAGAGAGGACTACTCAACATTCTGTCATAACGTACATGGGAAAAGGATCCCAGGAAGAACAGACATCTGTATATGTGTAAAAGAACCACATCTTCCACACCTACAACATGCCAAACATTGTAATCAAACTTGATGTAATAAAAAATAAAAAAAATTAAATTAAAAACACGAACAAGAAGTAGTGAGACAAACGTGAGGGGCTTTCTCCTGGCACATTCCATTCTAAACTCCAATCTAGAACACCACTTCCACTGAGGCTCTCTTGCCCTAGTAACCAGATTTGGTAAGGGTGAACTGCTGCTACCTTGTGGCCGTTTCACACAACAGCAGCTTTAATCTCAATGCTAATGGTCAGTTGATATTCAAAATCATTGCAGGCCTGTAAATGACACCTGCCCTGAAAACAAATCCTGGGGTCACATATCGACCAAAATATTCAAAGGACGTCCATATTTCAAAACGACCGTTTCAAAAGGCATATTTTACGCACATTAGTGTTCTGCTTCTTTTCCTTTCTTTCCTTTTTTGTTAAAAAACACGGGAATGGAAAAAGGCATCCCTCAGAATGGGCGAAAATCGTTGCAGACGAATCAATGGACAGAGGTTTAATCTCCAATATATATAAACAGCTCATGCAGCTTAATATTAAAAAAAACAAACAACCCAAAAAAATGGGCAGAAGATCTAAAGAGACGTTTCTTCAAAGGAGACACAGAGATGGCCAAGACACACATGAAAAGCTGCTCAACAGCACTAATTATTAGAGAAATGCAAATCAAAACTACAATGAGGTTTCACCTCACACCTGTTAGAATCGGCATCATCAGAAAATCTACAAACAACAAATTCTGGGGAGGGTGTGGACAAAAGGAGCCCTCTTCCACTATTGGTGGGAATGTAAATTGATAGAGTCACTATGGAGAACAGTATGGAGTTTCCTTAAAAAAACTAGAAATAGAATTACCATCTGATCCAGCAATCCCACTTCTGGGCATATACCCAGAGAAAACCGTATTTCAAAAAGGCACATTCACCACAATGTTCGTTGCAGCACTATTTACAATAGCCAGGTAATGGAAGCAACCTAAATGCCCACAGACAGATGAATGGATAAAGAGGTGGTACATATATAAAATGGAATATTACTCGGCCATAAAAAGGAATGAAACTGGGTCATTTGTAGAGACATCGATGGATCGAGAGACTGTCATACAGAATGAAGTAAGTCAGAAAGAGGAAAACAAATATTGTCTATTAACGCATATATGTGGAGCCTAAAAATGGTACAGATGAACTGGTTTGCAGGGAAGAAATAGAGACACAGAGGTAGAGAACAAACGTATGGACACCAAGTGTGGGAAGCCATGGGTTGGTGGTGGTGGGATGAGTTGGGAGTTTGGGATTGACCTGTATACATGGATATGCATAAAATACATAACTAATAATAACGTGCTGTATAAAAAAATAAATAAAATTAAATTTCAAAATTTTAAAAAATAAAATTTAAAAATAAAACAGAAAAAAGTTCTTCCCGTCACACAGATGTATTTATAGGAATGAATTATTTCCATGCTTATATCTGTAAATACATAAAAGAGGAATAAAATCTAACTTGAACCATAAAAGAAAAAAAAAAACCTGAACCCACGAGTTATACAGAGGAAAACCCTATCAGGGCACTTGCTCCAGTGGTAAACAATTCTGAAATTGGTCAGAGGTGGGGAACCATCTCCCATACAGCCATCAACCCACCCCCCACGCAAGGAGCGTCCTCATTGCAAAGCTGGGGGACCGTGCCGAGGCATCTGTGAGTAAACGTGAGCTGAGCCCCAGGCCAGCTGCTGCTGAACTGTTCCCACCCTTTCCAGGTAAAACACCTGAATATGTACAAGGGCTTGAAAGCCTAGAGGAAGGACCATGGAGTCACACCAGCGACAGCACGCAGGCCAACTTGGTGCCTGCAGGCCAGCCAGGGTGGTCCTGGACCCGGGCACTCTTCCAGAAGCTTTCCATTGCCCTGCCTGAGATACCCCTCCTGTCCCGGCCCCCACTCCTTTTTTCCTTCCACACCTCTGTCCGGAGAGAAATTCCAGCGGAAGCTATGTGTGACACATCCTCTTCTTTACAGGCGGCAGCCTGGCAACTCCTGCAGAAAGGCCAGCAGAACCCCACTCACACCGGGCCACCCACAAAGCTGTGGCCCCTCACTCCCTCCCACCAGCACAGCCCCGAGACTGCTGACAGGGCAGAGAATATGGAGTCAGGCACAGAATCAGGGGCTATTGCTGCCTGGAGCGCTGTTTATATTGACCTCAACGAGGCACACCTGGGGAGGGCGGGCCGGCAGGTTAAGGCTGCCCAGGTCAGCTAATCCACAACCCTCAGGGAATTACATTGTTGAAAATGGACCCCGCTAAGGCAGAAGAGAAGCCAAGGGAAAAAAGGACACAATGCCATTTGCAGCACCGTAGATGAGTCTAGAAGTAATCACGTGACTTGTAGTAAGTCAGAAAGTGAAAGACACATATCATATCATATCACTTATAGGTGTTACCTAGAAATGGATACCAGGACAGATATTTCCACGGAGAAGGGCAATCACAGATTCATTAAACAGACTTATGGTTCACCAATGGAAAGGTGTGAGGATTGGTTTCAGTACGATATCGGGGTTAACAGACATATACAAACACAGGTGACATATATAATCACCAAAGACCTACAGAATACCAAGAGAGGACTACTCAACATTCTGTCATAATGTACATGGGAAAAGGATCCCGGGAAGAACAGTCATCTGTATATGTGTAAAAGAACCACATCTTCCACACCTACAACAAGCCAAACATTGTAATCAAACTTGCTGTAATAAAAAATAAAAAATTAAATTAAAAACACGAACAAGAAGTAGTGAGACAAACGTGAGGGGCTTTCTCCTGGCACATTCCATTCTAAACTCCAATCTAGAACACCACTTCCACTGAGGCTCTCTTGCCCTAGTAACCAGATTTGGTAAGGGTGAACTGCTGCCACCTTGTGGCCGTTTCACACAACAGCAGCTTTAATCCCAACGCTAATGGTCAGTTGATATTCAAAATCATTGCAGGCCTGTAAATGACACCTGCCGTGAAAACAAATCCTGGGGTCACATATCGACCAAAAAATTCAAAGGACGTCCATATTTCAAAACGACCGTTTCAAAAGGCATATTTTACGCACATTAGTGTTCTGCTTCTTTTCCTTTCTTTCCTTTTTTGTTAAAAAACACGGGAATGGAAAAAGGCATCCCTCAGAATGGACGAAAATCGTTGCAGACGAATCAATGACAAAGGTTTAATCTCCAATATATATAAACAGCTCATGCAGCTTAATATTAAAAAAAACAAACAACCCAAAAAAATGGGCAGAAGATCTAAAGAGACGTTTCTTCAAAGGAGACACAGAGATGGCCAAGACGCACATGAAAAGCTGCTCAACAGCACTAATTATTAGAGAAATGCAAATCAAAACTACAATGAGGTTTCACCTCACACCTGTTAGAATCGGCATCATCAGAAAATCTACAAAGAACCAATTCTGGGGAGGGTGTGGACAAAAGGAGCCCTCTTCCACTATTGGTGGGAATGTAAATTGATACAGTCACTATGGAGAACAGTATGGAGTTTCCTTAAAAAAACTAGAAATAGAATTACCATCTGATCCAGCAATCCCACTTCTGGGCATATACCCAGAGAAAACCGTATTTCAAAAAGGCACATTCACCACAATGTTCGTTGCAGCACTATTTACAATAGCCAGGTAATGGAAGCAACCTAAATGCCCACAGACAGATGAATGGATAAAGATGTGGTACATATATAAAATGGAATATTACTCGGCCATAAAAAGGAATGAAACTGGGTCATTTGTAGAGACATCGATGGATCGAGAGACTGTCATACAGAATGAAGTAAGTCAGAAAGAGGAAAACAAATATTGTATATTAACGCATATATGTGGAGCCTAAAAATGGTACAGATGAACTGGTTTGCAGGGAAGGAATAGAGACACAGAGGTAGAGAACAAACGTATGGACACCAAGTGTGGGAAGCCATGGGGTGGTGGTGGTGGGATGAGTTGGGAGTTTGGGATTGACCTGTATACATGGATATGCATAAAATACATAACTAATAATAACGTGCTGTATAAAAAAATAAATAAAATTAAATTTCAAAATTTTAAAAAATAAAATTTAAAAATAAAACAGAAAAAAGTTCTTCCCGTCACACAGATGTATTTATAGGAATGAATTGTTTCCATGCTTATATCTATAAATACATAAAAAAGGAATAAAATCTAACTTGAACCATAAAAGAAAAAAAAAAACCTGAACCCACGAGTTATACAGAGGAAAACCCTATCACGGCACTTGCTCCAGTGGTAAACAATTCTGAAATACATCAGAGGTGGGGAACCATCTCCCATACAGCCATCAACCCACCCCCCACGCAAGGAGCGTCCTCATTGCAAAGCTGGGGGACTGTGCCGAGGCATCTGTGAGTAAACGTGAGCTGAGCCCCAGGCCAGCTGCTGCTGAACTGTTCCCACCCTTTCCAGGTAAAACACCTGAATATGTACAAGGGCTTGAAAGCCTAGAGGAAGGACCGTGGAGCCACACCAGCGACAGCACGCAGGACAACTTGGTGCCTGCAGGCCAGCCAGGGTGGTCCTGGCCCCGGGCGCTCTTCCAGAAGCTTCCCATTGCCCTGCCTGTGAAACCCCTCCTGTCCCGGCCCCCACTCCTTTTTTCCTTCCACACCTCTGTCCGGAGAGAAATTCCAGCGGAAGCTATGGGTGACACATCCTCTTCTTTACAGGCGGCAGCCTGGCAACTCCTGCAGAAAGGCCAGCAGAACCCCACTCACACCGGGCCACCCACAAAGCTGTGGCCCCACACTCCCTCCCACCAGCACAGCCCCGAGACTGCTGACGGGGCAGAGAATATGGAGTCAGGCACAGCTTCAGGGGCTATTGCTGCCTGGAGCGCTGTTTATATTGACCTCAACGAGGCACACCTGGGGAGGGCGGGCCGGCAGGGTAAGGCTGCCCAGGTCAGCTAATCCACAACGCTCAGGGAATCACATTGTTGAAAATGGACCCCGCTAAGGCAGAAGAGAAGCCAAGGGAAAAAAGGACACAATGCCATTTGCAGCACCGTAGATGAGTCTAGAAGTAATCACGTGACTTGTAGTAAGTCAGAAAGTGAAAGACACATATCATATCATATCACTTATAGGTGTTACCTAAAAATGGATACCAGGGCAGATATTTCCACGGAGAAGGGCAATCACAGATTCATTAAACAGACTTATGGTTCACCAATGGAAATGTGTGAGGATTGGTTTCAGTACGATATCGGGGTTAACAGACATATACAAACACAGGTGACATATATAATCACCAAAGACCTACAGAATACCAAGAGAGGACTACTCAACATTCTGTCATAATGTACATGGGAAAAGGATCCCAGGAAGAACAGTCATCTGTATATGTGTAAAAGAACCACATCTTCCACACCTACAACAAGCCAAACATTGTAATCAAACTTGCTGTAATAAAAAATAAAAAATTAAATTAAAAACACAAACAAGAAGTAGTGAGACAAACGTGAGGGGCTTTCTCCTGGCACATTCCATTCTAAACTCCAATCTAGAACACCACTTCCACTGAGGCTCTCTTGCCCTAGTAACCAGATTTGGTAAGGGTGAACTGCTGCCACCTTGTGGCCGTTTCACACAACAGCAGCTTTAATCCCAACGCTAATGGTCAGTTGATATTCAAAATCATTGCAGGCCTGTAAATGACACCTGCCGTGAAAACAAATCCTGGGGTCACATATCGACCAAAAAATTCAAAGGACGTCCATATTTCAAAACGACCGTTTCAAAAGGCATATTTTACGCACATTAGTGTTCTGCTTCTTTTCCTTTCTTTCCTTTTTTGTTAAAAAACACGGGAATGGAAAAAGGCATCCCTCAGAATGGACGAAAATCGTTGCAGACGAATCAATGACAAAGGTTTAATCTCCAATATATATAAACAGCTCATGCAGCTTAATATTAAAAAAAACAAACAACCCAAAAAAATGGGCAGAAGATCTAAAGAGACGTTTCTTCAAAGGAGACACAGAGATGGCCAAGACGCACATGAAAAGCTGCTCAACAGCACTAATTATTAGAGAAATGCAAATCAAAACTACAATGAGGTTTCACCTCACACCTGTTAGAATCGGCATCATCAGAAAATCTACAAAGAACCAATTCTGGGGAGGGTGTGGACAAAAGGAGCCCTCTTCCACTATTGGTGGGAATGTAAATTGATACAGTCACTATGGAGAACAGTATGGAGTTTCCTTAAAAAAACTAGAAATAGAATTACCATCTGATCCAGCAATCCCACTTCTGGGCATATACCCAGAGAAAACCGTATTTCAAAAAGGCACATTCACCACAATGTTCGTTGCAGCACTATTTACAATAGCCAGGTAATGGAAGCAACCTAAATGCCCACAGACAGATGAATGGATAAAGATGTGGTACATATATAAAATGGAATATTACTCGGCCATAAAAAGGAATGAAACAGGGTCATTTGTAGAGACATCGATGGATCGAGAGACTGTCATACAGAATGAAGTAAGTCAGAAAGAGGAAAACAAATATTGTATATTAACGCATATATGTGGAGCCTAAAAATGGTACAGATGAACTGGTTTGCAGGGAAGAAATAGAGACACAGAGGTAGAGAACAAACGTATGGACACCAAGTGTGGGAAGCCATGGGGTGGTGGTGGTGGGATGAGTTGGGAGTTTGGGATTGACCTGTATACATGGATATGCATAAAATACATAACTAATAATAACGTGCTGTATAAAAAAATAAATAAAATTAAATTTCAAAATTTTAAAAAATAAAATTTAAAAATAAAACAGAAAAAAGTTCTTCCCGTCACACAGATGTATTTATAGGAATGAATTGTTTCCATGCTTATATCTATAAATACATAAAAGAGGAATAAAATCTAACTTGAACCATAAAAGAAAAAAAAAACCTGAACCCACGAGTTATACAGAGGAAAACCCTATCACGGCACTTGCTCCAGTGGTAAACAATTCTGAAATAGGTCAGAGGTGGGGAACCATCTCCCATACAGCCATCAACCCACCCCCCACGCAAGGAGCGTCCTCATTGCAAAGCTGGGGGACCGTGCCGAGGCATCTGTGAGTAAACGTGAGCTGAGCCCCAGGCCAGCTGCTGCTGAACTGTTCCCACCCTTTCCAGGTAAAACACCTGAATATGTACAAGGGCTTGAAAGCCTAGAGGAAGGACCGTGGAGCCACACCAGCGACAGCACGCAGGACAACTTGGTGCCTGCAGGCCAGCCAGGGTGGTCCTGGCCCCGGGCGCTCTTCCAGAAGCTTTCCATTGCCCTGCCTGTGAAACCCCTCCTGTCCCGGCCCCCACTGCTTTTTTCCTTCCACACCTCTGTCCGGAGAGAAATTCCAGCGGAAGCTATGGGTGACACATCCTCTTCTTTACAGGCGGCAGCCTGGCAACTCCTGCAGAAAGGCCAGCAGAACCCCACTCACACCGGGCCACCCACAAAGCTGTGGCCCCTCACTCCCTCCCACCAGCACAGCCCCGAGACTGCTGACGGGGCAGAGAATATGGAGTCAGGCACAGCTTCAGGGGCTATTGCTGCCTGGAGCGCTCTTTATATTGACCTCAACGAGGCACACCTGGGGAGGGCGGGCTGGCAGGGTAAGGCTGCCCAGGTCAGCTAATCCACAACGCTCAGGGAATCACATTGTTGAAAATGGACCCCGCTAAGGCAGAAGAGAAGCCAAGGGAAAAAAGGACACAATGCCATTTGCAGCACCGTAGATGAGTCTAGAAGTAATCACGTGACTTGTAGTAAGTCAGAAAGTGAAAGACACATATCATATCATATCACTTATAGGTGTTACCTAAAAATGGATACCAGGGCAGATATTTCCACGGAGAAGGGCAATCACAGATTCATTAAACAGACTTATGGTTCACCAATGGAAAGGTGTGAGGATTGGTTTCATTACGATATCGGGGTTAACAGACATATACAAACACAGGTGACATATATAATCACCAAAGACCTACAGAATACCAAGAGAGGACTACTCAACATTCTGTCATAACGTACATGGGAAAAGGATCCCAGGAAGAACAGACATCTGTATATGTGTAAAAGAACCACATCTTCCACACCTACAACATGCCAAACATTGTAATCAAACTTGCTGTAATAAAAAATAAAAAAAATTAAATTAAAAACACGAACAAGAAGTAGTGAGACAAACGTGAGGGGCTTTCTCCTGGCACATTCCATTCTAAACTCCAATCTAGAACACCACTTCCACTGAGGCTCTCTTGCCCTAGTAACCAGATTTGGTAAGGGTGAACTGCTGCCACCTTGTGGCCGTTTCACACAACAGCAGCTTTAATCCCAACGCTAATGGTCAGTTGATATTCAAAATCATTGCAGGCCTGTAAATGACACCTGCCCTGAAAACAAATCCTGGGGTCACATATCGACCAAAATATTCAAAGGACGTCCATATTTCAAAACGACCGTTTCAAAAGGCATATTTTACGCACATTAGTGTTCTGCTTCTTTTCCTTTCTTTCCTTTTTTGTTAAAAAACACGGGAATGGAAAAAGGCATCCCTCAGAATGGGCGAAAATCGTTGCAGACGAATCAATGGACAGAGGTTTAATCTCCAATATATATAAACAGCTCATGCAGCTTAATATTAAAAAAAACAAACAACCCAAAAAAATGGGCAGAAGATCTAAAGAGACGTTTCTTCAAAGGAGACACAGAGATGGCCAAGACGCACATGAAAAGCTGCTCAACAGCACTAATTATTAGAGAAATGCAAATCAAAACTACAATGAGCTTTCACCTCACACCTGTTAGAATCGGCATCATCAGAAAATCTACAAACAACAAATTCCGGGGAGGGTGTGGACAAAAGGAGCCCTCTTCCACTATTGGTGGGAATGTAAATTGATACAGTCACTATGGAGAACAGTATGGAGTTTCCTTAAAAAATCTAGAAATAGAATTACCATCTGATCCAGCAATCCCATTTCTGGGCATATACCCAGAGAAAACCGTATTTCAAAAAGGCACATTCACCACAATGTTCGTTGCAGCACTATTTACAATAGCCAGGTAATGGAAGCAACCTAAATGCCCACAGACAGATGAATGGATAAAGATGTGGTACATATATAAAATGGAATATTACTCGGCCATAAAAAGGAATGAAACTGGGTCATTTGTATAGACATCGATGGATCGAGAGACTGTCATACAGAATGAAGTAAGTCAGAAAGAGGAAAACAAATATTGTATATTAATGCATATATGTGGAGCCTAAAAATGGTACAGATGAACTGGTTTGCAGGGAAGAAATAGAGACACAGAGGTAGAGAACAAACGTATGGACACCAAGTGTGGGAAGCCATGGGGTGGTGGTGGTGGGATGAGTTGGGAGTTTGGGATTGACCTGTATACATGGATATGCATAAAATACATAACTAATAATAACGTGCTGTATAAAAAAATAAATAAAATTAAATTTCAAAATTTTAAAAAATAAAATTTAAAAATAAAACAGAAAAAAGTTCTTCCCGTTACACAGATGTATTTATAGGAATGAATTGTTTCCATGCTTATATCTATAAATACATAAAAGAGGAATAAAATCTAACTTGAACCATAAAAGAAAAAAAAAAAACCTGAACCCACGAGTTATACAGAGGAAAACCCTATCACGGCACTTGCTCCAGTGGTAAACAATTCTGAAATACGTCAGAGGTGGGGAACCATCTCCCATACAGCCATCAACCCACACCCCACGCAAGGAGCGTCCTCATTGCAAAGCTGGGGGACCGTGCCGAGGCATCTGTGAGTAAACGTGAGCTGAGCCCCAGGCCAGCTGCTGCTGAACTGTCCCCACCCTTTCCAGGTAAAACAACTGAATATGTACAAGGGCTTGAAAGCCTAGAGGAAGGACCGTGGAGCCACACCAGCGACAGCACGCAGGCCAACTTGGTGCCTGCAGGCCAGCCAGGGTGGTCCTAGCCCCGGGCACTCTTCCAGAAGCTTTCCATTGCCCTGCCTGAGATACCCCTCCTGTCCCGGCCCCCACTGCTTTTTTCCTTCCACACCTCTGTCCGGAGAGAAATTCCAGCGGAAGGTATGGGTGACACATCCTCTTCTTTACAGGCGGCAGCCTGGCAACTCCTGCAGAAAGGCCAGAAGAACCCCACTCACACCGGGCCACCCACAAAGCTGTGGCCCCTCACTCCCTCCCACCAGCACAGCCCCGAGACTGCTGACGGGGCAGAGAATATGGAGTCAGGCACAGCTTCAGGGGCTATTGCTGCCTGGAGCTCTGTTTATATTGACCTCAACGAGGCACACCTGGGGAGGGCGGGCCGGCAGGGTAAGGCTGCCCAGGTCAGCTAATCCACAACCCTCAGGGAATCACATTGTTGAAAATGGACCCCGCTAAGGCAGAAGAGAAGCCAAGGGAAAAAAGGACACAATGCCATTTGCAGCACCGTAGATGAGTCTAGAAGTAATCACGTGACTTGTAGTAAGTCAGAAAGTGAAAGACACATATCCTATCATATCACTTATAGGTGTTACCTAAAAATGGATACCAGGGCAGATATTTCCACGGAGAAGGGCAATCACAGATTCATTAAACAAACTTATGGTTCACCAATGGAAAGGTGTGAGGATTGGTTTCATTACAATATCGTGGTTAACAGACATATACAAACACAGGTGACATATATAATCACCAAAGACCTACAGAATACCAAGAGAGGACTACTCAACATTCTGTCATAACGTACATGGGAAAAGGATCCCAGGAAGAACAGTCATCTGTATATGTGTAAAAGAACCACATCTTCCACACCTACAACAAGCCAAACATTGTAATCAAACTTGCTGTAAGAAAAAATAAAAAATTAAATTAAAAACACGAACAAGAAGTAGTGAGACAAACGTGAGGGGCTTTCTCCTGGCACATTCCATTCTAAACTCCAATCTAGAACACCACTTCCACTGAGGCTCTCTTGCCCTAGTAACCAGATTTGGTAAGGGTGAACTGCTGCCACCTTGTGGCCGTTTCACACAACAGCAGCTTTAATCCCAACGCTAATGGTCAGTTGATATTCAAAATCATTGCAGGCCTGTAAATGACACCTGCCCTGAAAACAAATCCTGGGGTCACATATCGACCAAAAAATTCAAAGGACGTCCATATTTCAAAACGACCGTTTCAAAAGGCATATTTTACGCACATTAGTGTTCTGCTTCTTTTCCTATCTTTCCTTTTTTGTTAAAAATCACGGGAATGGAAAAAGGCATCCCTCAGAATGGGCGAAAATCGTTGCAGACGAATCAATGGACAGAGGTTTAATCTCCAATATATATAAACAGCTCATGCAGCTTAATATTTAAAAAACAAACAACCCAAAAAAATGGGCAGAAGATCTAAAGAGACGTTTCTTCAAAGGAGACACAGAGATGGCCAAGACGCACATGAAAAGCTGCTCAACAGCACTAATTATTAGAGAAATGCAAATCAAAACTACAATGAGGTTTCACCTCACACCTGTTAGAATCGGCATCATCAGAAAATCTACAAACAACCAATTCTGGGGAGGGTGTGGACAAAAGGAGCCCTCTTCCACTATTGGTGGGAATGTAAATTGATACAGTCACTATGGAGAACAGTATGGAGTTTCCTTAAAAAAACTAGAAATAGAATTACCATCTGATCCAGCAATCCCACTTCTGGGCATATACCCAGAGAAAACCGTATTTCAAAAAGGCACATTCACCACAATGTTTTTTGCAGCACTCTTTACAATAGCCAGGTAATGGAAGCAACCTAAATGCCCACAGACAGATGAATGGATAAAGATGTGGTACATATATAAAATAGAATATTACTCGGCCATAAAAAGGAATGAAACTGGGTCATTTGTAGAGACATCGATGGATCGAGAGACTGTCATACAGAATGAAGTAAGTCAGAAAGAGGAAAACAAATATTGGATATTAACGCATATATGTGGAGCCTAAAAATGGTACAGATGAACTGGTTTGCAGGGAAGAAATAGAGACACAGAGGTAGAGAACAAACGTATGGACACCAGGTGTGGGAAGCCATGGGGTGGTGGTGGTGGGATGAGTTGGGAGTTTGGGATTGAGCAGTATACATGTATATGCATAAAATACATAACTAATAATAACGTGCTGTATAAAAAAATAAATAAAATTAAATTTCAAAATTTTAAAAAATAAAATTTAAAAATAAAACAGAAAAAAGTTCTTCCCGCCACACAGATGTATTTATAGGAATGAATTATTTCCATGCTTATATCTATAAATACATAAAAGAGGAATAAAATATAATTTGAACCATAAAAGAAAAAATATCCTGAACCCACGCGGTATACAGAGGAAAACCCTATCAGGGCACTTGCTCCAGCGGTAAACAATTCTGAAATTGGTCAGACGTGGGGAATCATCTCCCATACAGCCAGCAACCCACCCCCCACGCAAGGAGAGTCCTCATTGCAAAGCTGGGGGACCGTGCCGAGGCATCTGTGAGTAAACGTGAGCTGAGCCCCAGGCCAGCTGCTGCTGAACTGTTCCCACCCTTTCCAGGTAAAACACCTGAATATGTACAAGGGCTTGAAAGACTAGAAGAAGGACCGTGGAGCCACACCAGCGACAGCATGCAGGCCAACTTGGTGCCTGCAGGCCAGCCAGTGTGGTCCTGGCCCCGGGCGCTCTTCCAGAAGCTTTCCATTGCCCTGCCTGAGATACCCCTCCTGTCCCGGCCCCCACTGCTTTTTTCCTTCCTCACCTCTGTCCGGAGAGAAATTCCAGCGGAAGGTATGGGTGACACATCCTCTTCTTTACAGGCGGCAGCCTGGCAACTCCTGCAGAAAGGCCAGCAGAACCCCACTCACACCGGGCCACCCACAAAGCTGTGGCCCCTCACTCCCTCCCACCAGCACAGCCCCGAGACTGCTGATGGGGCAGAGAATATGGAGTCAGGCACAGCTTCAGGGGCTATTGCTGCCTGGAGCGCTCTTTATATTGACCTCAACGAGGCACACCTGGGGAGGGCGGGCCGGCAGGGTAAGGCTGCCCAGGTCAGCTAATCCACAACCCTCAGGGAATCACATTGTTGAAAATGGACCCCGCTAAGGCAGAAGAGAAGCCAAGGGAAAAAATGACACAATGCCATTTGCAGCACCGTAGATGAGTCTAGAAGTAATCACGTGACTTGTAGTAAGTCAGAAAGTGAAAGACACATATCATATCATATCACTTATAGGTGTTACCTAAAAATGGATATCAGGGCAGATATTTCCACGGAGAAGGGCAATCACAGATTCATTAAACAAACGTATGGTTCACCAATGGAAAGGTGTGAGGATTGGTTTCATTACGATATCGGGGTTAACAGACATATACAAACACAGGTGACATATATAATCACCAAAGACCTACAGAATACCAAGAGAGGACTACTCAACATTCTGTCATAACGTACATGGGAAAAGGATCCCAGGAAGAACAGACATGTGTATATGTGTAAAAGAACCACATCTTCCACACCTACAACAAGCCAAACATTGTAATCAAACTTGATGTAATAAAAAATAAAAAATTAAATTAAAAACACGAACAAGAAGTAGTGAGACAAACGTGAGGGGCTTTCTCCTGGCACATTCCATTCTAAACTCCAATCTAGACCACCACTTCCACTGAGGCTCTCTTGCCCTAGTAACCAGATTTGGTAAGGGTGAACTGCTGCCACCTTGTGTCCGTTTCACACAACAGCAGCTTTAATCCCAACGCTAATGGTCAGTTGATATTCAAAATCATTGCAGGCCTGTAAATGACACCTGCCCTGAAAACAAATCCTGGGGTCACATATCGACCAAAAAATTCAAAGGACGTCCATATTTCAAAACGACCGTTTCAAAAGGCATATTTTACGCACATTAGTGTTCTGCTTCTTTTCCTATCTTTCCTTTCTTGTTAAAAAACACGGGAATGGAAAAAGGCATCCCTCAGAATGGGCGAAAATCATTGCAGACGAATCAATGGTCAGAGGTTTAATCTCCAATATATATAAACAGCTCATGCAGCTTAATATTAATAAAACAAACAACCCCCCAAAAAATGGGCAGAAGATCTAAAGAGACGTTTCTTCAAAGGAGACACAGAGATGGCCAAGACACACATGAAAAGCTGCTCAACAGCACTAATTATTAGAGAAATGCAAATCAAAACTACAATGAGGTATCACCTCACACCTGTTAGAATCGGCATCATCAGAAAATCTACAAACAACAAATTCTGGGGAGGGTGTGGACAAAAGGAGCCCTCTTCCACTATTTGTGGGAATGTAAATTGATACAGTCACTATGGAGAACAGTATGGAGTTTCCTTAAAAAAACTAGAAATAGAATTACCATCTGATCCAGCAATCCCACTTCTGGGCATATAGCCAGAGAAAACCGTATTTCAAAAAGGCACATTCACCACAATGTTCGTTGCAGCACTATTTACAATAGCCAGGTAATGGAAGCAACCTAAATGCCCACAGACAGAAGAATGGATAAAGATGTGGTACATATATAAAATGGAATATTACTCGGCCATAAAAAGGAATGAAACTGGGTCATTTGTAGAGACATCGATGGATCGAGAGACTCTCATACAGAATGAAGTAAGTCAGAAAGAAGAAAACAAATATTGTATATTAATGCATATATGTGGAGCCTAAAAATGGTACATATGAACTGGTTTGCAGGGAAGAAATAGAGACACAGAGGTAGAGAACAAACGTATGGACACCAAGTGTGGAGAGCCATGGGGTGGTGGTGGTGGGATGAGTTGGGAGATTGGGATTGACCTGTATACATGTATATGCATAAAATACATAACTAATGATATACTGCTGTATAAAAACATAAATAAAATTAAATTTCAAAATTTAAAAAAAAAAATTTAAAAATAAAACAGAAAAAATTCTTCCTGTCACACAGATGTATTTATAGGAATGAATTATTTCCATGCTTATATTTATAAATACATAAAAGAGGAATAAAATCTAACTTGAACCATAAAAGAAAAAAAAGTGAACCCACGAGTTTCACAGAGGAAAACCCTACCACGGCACTTGCTCCAGCGGTAAACAATTCTGAAATTTGTCAGAGGTGGGGAACCATCTCCCATACAGCCAGCAACCCACACCCCACGAAAGGTGCGTCCTCATTGCAAAGCTGGGGGACCGTGCCGAGGCATCTGTGAGTAATCGTGAGCTGAGCCCCAGGCCAGCTGCTGCTGAACTGTTCCCACCCTTTCCAGGTAAAACACCTGAATATGTACAAGGGCTTGAAAGCCTAGAGGAAGGACCGTGGAGCCACACCAGCGACAGCATGCAGGCCAACTTGGGGCCTGCAGGCCAGCCAGGGTGGTCCTGGTCCTGGGCGCTCTTCCAGAAGCTTTCCATTGCCCTGCCTGAGATACCCCTTCTGTCCCGGACCCCACTGCTTTTTTCCTTCCTCACCTCTGTCTGGAGAGAAATTCTAGCGGAAGGTATGGGTGACAGAAACTCTTCTTTACAGGCGGCAGCCTGGCAACTCCTGCAGAAAGGCCAGCAGAACCCCACTCACACCGGGCTACCCACAAAGCTGTGGCCCCTCACACACTTCCACCAGCACAGCCCGGAGACTGCTGACGGGGCAGAGAATATGGAGTCAGGCACAGCTTCAGGGGCTATTGCTGCCTGGAGCGCTCTTTATATTGACCTCAAAGAGGCGCACCTGGGGAGGGCGGGCCGGCAGGGTAAGGCTGCCCAGGTAAGCTAATCCACAACCCTCAGGGAATCACATTGTTGAAAATGGACCCCGCTAAGGCAGAAGAGAAGCCAAGGAAAAGAAGGACACAATGCCATTTGCAGCACCGTAGATGAGTCTAGAAGTAATCACGTGACTTGTAGTAAGTCAGAAAGTAAAAGACACATATCATATCATATCACTTATAGGTGTTACCTAAAAATGGATACCAGGACAGATATTTCCACGGAGAAGGGCAATCACAGATTCATTAAACAAACTTATGGTTCACCAATGGAAAGGTGTGAGGATTGGTTTCATTACGATATCGGGGTTAACAGACATATACAAACACAGGTGACATATATAATCACCAAAGACCTACAGAATACCAAGAGAGGACTACTCAACATTCTGTCATAACATACATGGGAAAAGGATCCCAGGAAGTACAGTCATCTGTATATGTGTAAAAGAACCACATCTTCCACACCTACAACAAGCCAAACATTGTAATCAAAATTGCTGTAATAAAAAATAAAAAAAATAAATTAAAAACACGAACAAGAAGTAGTGAGACAAATGTGAGGGTCTTTCTCCTGGCATATTCCATTCTAAACTCCAATCTAGAACACCACTTCCACTGAGGCTCTCTTGCCCTAGTAACCAGATTTGGTAATGGTGAACTGCTGCCACCTTGTGGCCGTTTCACACAACAGCAGCTTTAATCCCAACGCTAATGGTCAGTTGATATTCAAAATCATTGCAGGCCTGTAAATGACACCTGCCCTGAAAACAAATCCTGGGGTCTCATATCGACCAAAAAATTCAAAGGACGTCCATATTTCAAAACGACCGTTTCAAAAGGCATATTTTACGCACATTAGAGTTCTGCTTCTTTTCCTTTCTTTCCTTTTTTGTTAAAAAACACGGGAATGGAAAAAGGCATCCCTCAGAATGGGCGAAAATCGTTGCAGACGAATCAATGGACAGAGGTTTAATCTCCAATATATATAAACAGCTCATGCAGCTTAATATTAAAAAAACAAACAACCCCCCAAAAAATGGGCAGAAGATCTAAAGAGACGTTTCTTCAAAGGAGACACAGAGATGGCCAAGACGCACATGAAAAGCTGCTCAACAGCACTAATTATTAGAGAAATGCAAATCAAAACTACAATGAGCTTTCACCTCACACCTGTTAGAATCGGCATCATCAGAAAATCTACAAACAACCAATTCTGGGGAGGGTGTGGACAAAAGGAGCCCTCTTCCACTATTGGTGGGAATGTAAATTGATACAGTCACTATGGAGAACAGTATGGAGTTTCCTTAAAAAAAACTAGAAATAGAATTACCATCTGATCCAGCAATCCCACTTCTGGGCATATACCCAGAGAAAACCGTATTTCAAAATGGCACATTCACCACAATGTTCGTTGCAGCACTATTTACAATAGCCAGGTAATGGAAGCAACCTAAATGCCCACAGACAGATGAATGGATAAAGATGTGGTACATATATAAAATGGAATATGACTCGGCCATAAAAAGGAAGGAAACTGGGTCATTTGTAGAGACATCGATGGATCGAGAGACTGTCATACAGAATGAAGTAAGTCAGAAAGAGGAAAACAAATATTGTATATTAATGCATATATGTGGAGCCTAAAAATGGTACAGATGAACTGGTTTGCAGGGAAGAAATAGAGACACAGAGGTAGAGAACAAACGTATGGACACCAAGTGTGGGAAGCCATGGGGTGGTGGTGGTGGGATGAGTTGGGAGTTTGGGATTGACCTGTATACATGTATATGCATAAAATATATAACTAGTAATAAACTGCTGTATAAAAACATAAATAAAATTAAATTTCAAAATTTTAAAAAATAAAATTTAAAAATAAAACAGAAAAAAATCTTCCCGTCACACAGGTGTATTTATAGGAATGAATTATTTCCATGCTTATATTTATAAATACATAAAAGAGGAATAAAATCTAACTTGAACCATAAAAGAAAATAAAGTGAACCCACGAGTTACACAGAAGAAAACCCTATCACGGCACTTGCTCCAGCGGTAAACAATTCTGAAATTGGTCAGAGGTGGGGAACCATCTCCCATACAGCCATCAACCCACCCCCCACGCAAGGAGCGTCCTCATTGCCAAGCTGGGGGAACGTGCCGAGGCATCTGTGAGTAAACGTGAGCTGAGCCCCAGGCCAGCTGCTGCTGAACTGTTCCCACCCTTTCCAGGTAAAACACCTGAATATGTACAAGGGCTTGAAAGCCTAGAGGAAGGACCGTGGAGCCACACCAGCGACAGCATGCAGGCCAACTTGGTGCCTGCAGGCCAGCCAGGATGGTCCTGGCCCCGGGCGCTCTTCCAGAAGCTTTCCATTGCCCTGCCTGAGATACCCCTCCTGTCCCGGCCCCCACTGCTTTTTTCCTTCCTCACCTCTGTCCGGAGAGAAATTCCAGCGGAAGGTATGGGTGACACATCCTCTTCTTTACAGGCGGCAGCCTGGCAACTCCTGCAGAAAGGCCAGCAGAACCCCACTCACACCGGGCCACCCACAAAGCTGTGGCCCCTCACTCCCTCCCACCAGCACAGCCCCGAGACTGCTGACGGGGCAGAGAATATGGAGTCAGGCACAGCTTCAGGGGCTATTGCTGCCTGGAGCGCTGTTTATATTGACCTCAAAGAGGCACACCTGGGGAGGGCGGGCCGGCAGGGTAAGGCTGCCCAGGTCAGCTAATCCACAACCCTCAGGGAATCACATTGTTGAAAATGGACCCCGCTAAGGCAGAAGAGAAGCCAAGGGAAAAAATGACACAATGCCATTTGCAGCACCATAGATGAGACTAGAAGTAATCATGTGACTTGTAGTAAGTCAGAAAGTGAAAGACACATATCATATCATATCACTTATAGGTGTTACCTAAAAATGGATACCAGGGCAGATATTTCCACGGAGAAGGGCAATCACAGATTCATTAAACAAACTTATGGTTCACCAATGGAAAGGTGTGAGGATTGGTTTCATTACGATATCGGGGTTAACAGACATATACAAACACAGGTGACATATATAATCACCAAAGACCTACAGAATACCAAGAGAGGACGACTCAACATTCTGTCATAACGTACATGGGAAAAGGATCCCAGGAAGTACAGTCATCTGTATATGTGTAAAAGAACCACATCTTCCACACCTACAACAAGCCAAACATTGTAATCAAACTTGCTGTAATAAAAAATAAAAAATTAAATTAAAAACACGAACAAGAAGTAGTGAGACAAACGTGAGGGGCTTTCTCCTGGCACATTCCATTCTAAACTCCAATCTAGAACACCACTTCCACTGAGGCTCTCTTGCCCTAGTAACCAGATTTGGTAAGGGTGAACTGCTGCCACCTTGTGGCCGTTTCACACAACAGCAGCTTTAATCCCAGCGCTAATGGTCAGTTGATATTCAAAATCATTGCAGGCCTGTAAATGACACCTGCCCTGAAAACAAATCCTGGGGTCACATATCGACCAAAAAATTCAAAGGACGTCCATATTTCAAAATGACCGTTTCAAAAGGAATATTTTACGCACATTAGTGTTCTGCTTCTTTTCCTTTCTTTCCTTTTTTGTTAAAAATCACGGGAATGGAAAAAGGCATCCCTCAGAATGGGCGAAAATCGTTGCAGATGAATCAATGGACAGAGGATTAATCTCCAATATATATAAACAGCTCATGCAGCTTAATATTAAAAAAACAAACAACCCCCCAAAAAATGGGCAGAAGATCTAAAGAGACGTTTCTTCAAAGGAGACACAGAGATGGCCAAGACGCACATGAAAAGCTGCTCAACAGCACTAATTATTAGAGAAATGCAAATCAAAACTACAATGAGGTTTCACCTCACACCTGTTAGAATCGGCATCATCAGAAAATCTACAAACAACCAATTCTGGGGAGGGTGTGGACAAAAGGAGCCCTCTTCCACTATTGGTGGGAATGTAAATTGATACAGTCACTATGGAGAACAGTATGGAGTTTCCTTAAAAAAACTAGAAATAGAATTACCATCTGATCCAGCAATCCCACTTCTGGGCATATACCCAGAGAAAACCGTATTTCAAAAAGGCACATTCACCACAATGTTCGTTGCAGCACTATTTACAATAGCCAGGTAATGGAAGCAACCTAAATGCCCACAGACAGATGAATGGATAAAGATGTGGTACATATATAAAATGGAATATGACTCGGCCATAAAAAGGAATGAAACTGGGTCATTTGTAGAGACATCGATGGATCGAGAGACTGTCATACAGAATGAAGTAAGTCAGAAAGAGGAAAACAAATATTGTATATTAATGCATATATGTGGAGCCTAAAAATGGTACAGATGAACTGGTTTGCAGGGAAGAAATAGAGACACAGAGGTAGAGAACAAACGTATGGACACCAAGTGTGGGAAGCCATGGGGTGGTGGTGGTGGGATGAGTTGGGAGTTTGGGATTGACCTGTATACATGTATATGCATAAAATATATAACTAGTAATAAACTGCTGTATAAAAACATAAATAAAATTAAATTTCAAAATTTTAAAAAATAAAATTTAAAAATAAAACAGAAAAAAATCTTCCCGTCACACAGATGTATTTATAGGAATGAATTATTTCCATGCTTATATTTATAAATACATAAAAGAGGAATAAAATCTAACTTGAACCATAAAAGAAAATAAAGTGAACCCACGAGTTACACAGAAGAAAACCCTATCACGGCACTTGCTCCAGCGGTAAACAATTCTGAAATTGGTCAGAGGTGGGGAACCATCTCCCATACAGCCATCAACCCACCCCCCACGCAAGGAGCGTCCTCATTGCCAAGCTGGGGGAACGTGCCGAGGCATCTGTGAGTAAACGTGAGCTGAGCCCCAGGCCAGCTGCTGCTGAACTGTTCCCACCCTTTCCAGGTAAAACACCTGAATATGTACAAGGGCTTGAAAGCCTAGAGGAAGGACCGTGGAGCCACACCAGCGACAGCATGCAGGCCAACTTGGTGCCTGCAGGCCAGCCAGGATGGTCCTGGCCCCGGGCGCTCTTCCAGAAGCTTTCCATTGCCCTGCCTGAGATACCCCTCCTGTCCCGGCCCCCACTGCTTTTTTCCTTCCTCACCTCTGTCCGGAGAGAAATTCCAGCGGAAGGTATGGGTGACACATCCTCTTCTTTACAGGCGGCAGCCTGGCAACTCCTGCAGAAAGGCCAGCAGAACCCCACTCACACCAGGCCACCCACAAAGCTGTGGCCCCTCACTCCCTCCCACCAGCACAGCCCCAAGACTGCTGACGGGGCAGAGAATATGGAGTCAGGCACAGCTTCAGGGGCTATTGCTGCCTGGAGCGCTCTTTATATTGACCTCAACGAGGCACACCTGGGGAGGGCGGGCAGGCAGGGTAAGGCTGCCCAGGTCAGCTAATCCACAACCCTCAGGGAATCACATTGTTGAAAATGGACCCCGCTAAGGCAGAAGAGAAGCCAAGGGAAAAAGGACACAATGCCATTTGCAGCACCGTAGATGAGTCTAGAAGTAATCACGTGACTTGTAGTAAGTCAGAAAGTGAAAGACACATATCATATCATATCACTTATAGGTGTTACCTAAAAATGGATACCAGGGCAGATATTTCCACGGAGAAGGGCAATCACAGATTCATTAAACAAACTTATGGTTCACCAATGGAAAGGTGTGAGGATTGGTTTCATTACGATATCGGGGTTAACAGACATATACAAACACAGGTGACATATATAATCACCAAAGACCTACAGAATACCAAGAGAGGACGACTCAACATTCTGTCATAACGTACATGGGAAAAGGATCCCAGGAAGAACAGTCATCTGTATATGTGTAAAAGAACCACATCTTCCACACCTACAACAAGCCAAACATTGTAATCAAACTTGCTGTAATAAAAAATAAAAACTTAAATTAAAAACACGAACAAGAAGTAGTGAGACAAACGTGAGGGGCTTTCTCCTGGCACTTTCCATTCTAAACTCCAATCTAGAACACCACTTCCACTGAGGCTCTCTTGCCCTAGTAACCAGATTTGGTAAGGGTGAACTGCTGCCACCTTGTGGCCCTTTCACACAACAGCAGCTTTAATCCCAAGGCTAATGGTCAGTTGATATTCAAAATCATTGCAGGCCTTTAAATGACACCTGCCCTGAAAACAAATCCTGGGGTCACATATCGACCAAAAAATTCAAAGGACGTCCATATTTCAAAATGACCGTTTCAAAAGGAATATTTTACGCACATTAGTGTTCTGCTTCTTTTCCTTTCTTTCCTTTTTTGTTAAAAATCACGGGAATGGAAAAAGGCATCCCTCAGAATGGGCGAAAATCGTTGCAGACGAATCAATGGACAGAGGTTTAATCTCCAATATATATAAACAGCTCATGCAGCTTAATATTAAAAAAAAACAAACAACCCCCCAAAAAATGGGCAGAAGATCTAAAGAGACGTTTCTTCAAAGGAGACACAGAGATGGCCAAGACGCACATGAAAAGCTGCTCAACAGCACTAATTATTAGAGAAATGCAAATCAAAACTACAATGAGGTTTCACCTCACACCTGTTAGAATCGGCATCATCAGAAAATCTACAAACAACCAATTCTAGGGAGGGTGTGGACAAAAGGAGCCCTCTTCCACTATTGGTGGGAATGTAAATTGATACAGTCACTATGGAGAACAGTATGGATTTTCCTTAAAAAAACTAGAAATAGAATTACCATCTGATCCAGCAATCCCACTTCTGGGCATATACCCAGAGAAAACCGTATTTCAAAAAGGCACATTCACCACAATGTTCGTTGCAGCACTATTTACAATAGCCAGGTAATGGAAGCAACCTAAATGCCCACAGACAGATGAATGGATAAAGATGTGGTACATATATAAAATGGAATATTACTCGGCCATAAAAAGGAATGAAACTGGGTCATTTGTAGAGACATCGATGGATCGAGAGACTGTCATACAGAATGAAGTAAGTCAGAAAGAGGAAAACAAACATTGTATATTAATGCATATATGTGGAGCCTAAAAATGGTACAGATGAACTGGTTTGCAGGGAAGAAATAGAGACACAGAGGTAGAGAACAAACGTATGGACACCAAGTGTGGGAAGCCATGGGGTGGTGGTGGTGGGATGAGTTGGGAGTTTGGGATTGACCTGTATACATGTATATGCATAAAATACATAACTAATAATAACGTGCTGTATAAAAAATAAATAAAATTAAATTTCAAAATTTTAAAAAATAAAATTTAAAAATAAAACAGAAAAAAGTTCTTCCCGTCACACAGATGTATTTATAGGAATGAATTATTTCCTTGCTTATATATATAAATACATAAAAGAGGAATAACATCTAACTTGAAACATAAAAGAAAAAAAAAGTGAACACACGAGTTATACAGAGGAAAACCCTATCACGGCACTTGCTCCAGCGGTAAACAATTCTGAAATTGGTCAGAGGTGGGGAACCATCTCCCATACAGCCAGCAACCCAACCCCCACGCAAGGAGCGTCCTCATTGCAAAGCTGGGGGACCGTGCCGAGGCATCTGTGAGTAAACGTGAGCTGAGCCCCAGGCCAGCTGCTGCTGAACTGTTCCCACCCTTTCCAGGTAAAACACCTGAATATGTACAAGGGCTTGAAAGCCTAGAGGAAGGACTGTGGAGCCACACCAGCGACAGCACGCAGGCCAACTTGGTGCCTGCAGGCCAGCCAGCGTGGTCCTGGACCCGGGCGCTCTTCCAGAAGCTTTCCATTGCCCTGCCTGAGATACCCCTCCTGTCCCGGCCCCCACTGCTTTTTTCCTTCCTCACCTCTGTCCGGAGAGAAATTCCAGCGGAAGGTATGGGTGACACATCCTCTTCTTTACAGGCGGCAGCCTGGCAACTCCTGCAGAAAGGCCAGCAGAACCCCACTCACACCAGGCCACCCACAAAGCTGTGGCCCCTCACTCCCTCCCACCAGCACAGCCCCAAGACTGCTGACGGGGCAGAGAATATGGAGTCAGGCACAGCTTCAGGGGCTATTGCTGCCTGGAGCGCTCTTTATATTGACCTCAACGAGGCACACCTGGGGAGGGCGGGCCGGCAGGGTAAGGCTGCCCAGGTCAGCTAATCCACAACCCTCAGGGAATCACATTGTTGAAAATGGACCCCGCTAAGGCAGAAGAGAAGCCAAGGGAAAAAGGACACAATGCCATTTGCAGCACCGTAGATGAGTCTAGAAGTAATCACGTGACTTGTAGTAAGTCAGAAAGTGAAAGACACATATCATATCATATCACTTATAGGTGTTACCTAAAAATGGATACCAGGGCAGATATTTCCACGGAGAAGGACAATCACAGATTCATTAAACAAACTTATGGTTCACCAATGGAAAGGTGTGAGGATTGGTTTCATTACGATATCGGGGTTAACAGACATATACAAACACAGGTGACATATATAATCACCAAAGACCTACAGAATACCAAGAGAGGACGACTCAACATTCTGTCATAACGTACATGGGAAAAGGATCCCAGGAAGAACAGTCATCTGTATATGTGTAAAAGAACCACATCTTCCACACCTACAACAAGCCAAACATTGTAATCAAACTTGCTATAATAAAAAATAAAAAAATTAAATTAAAAACACGAACAAGAAGTAGTGAGACAAACGTGAGGGGCTTTCTCCTGGCACATTCCATTCTAAACTCCAATCTAGAACACCACTTCCACTGAGGCTCTCTTGCCCTAGTAACCAGATTTGGTAAGGGTGAACTGCTGCCACCTTGTGGCCCTTTCACACAACAGCAGCTTTAATCCCAGCGCTAATGGTCAGTTGATATTCAAAATCATTGCAGGCCTGTAAATGACACCTGCCCTGAAAACAATTCCTGGGGTCACATATCGACCAAAAAATTCAAAGGACGTCCATATTTCAAAATGACCGTTTCAAAAGGAATATTTTACGCACATTAGTGTTCTGCTTCTTTTCCTTTCTTTCCTTTTTTGTTAAAAATCACGGGAATGGAAAAAGGCATCCCTCAGAATGGGCGAAAATCGTTGCAGATGAATCAATGGACAGAGGTTTAATCTCCAATATATATAAACAGCTCATGCAGCTTAATATTAAAAAAACAAACAACCCCCCAAAAAATGGGCAGAAGATCTAAAGAGACGTTTCTTCAAAGGAGACACAGAGATGGCCAAGACGCACATGAAAAGCTGCTCAACAGCACTAATTATTAGAGAAATGCAAATCAAAACTACAATGAGGTTTCACCTCACACCTGTTAGAATCGGCATCATCAGAAAATCTACAAACAACCAATTCTGGGGAGGGTGTGGACAAAAGGAGCCCTCTTCCACTATTGGTGGGAATGTAAATTGATACAGTCACTATGGAGAACAGTATGGAGTTTCCTTAAAAAAACTAGAAATAGAATTACCATCTGATCCAGCAATCCCACTTCTGGGCATATACCCAGAGAAAACCGTATTTCAAAAAGGCACATTCACCACAATGTTCGTTGCAGCACTATTTACAATAGCCAGGTAATGGAAGCAACCTAAATGCCCACAGACAGATGAATGGATAAAGATGTGGTACATATATAAAATGGAATATTACTCGGCCATAAAAAGGAATGAAACTGGGTCATTTGTAGAGACATCGATGGATCGAGAGACTGTCATACAGAATGAAGTAAGTCAGAAAGAGGAAAACAAATATTGTATATTAATGCATATATGTGGAGCCTAAAAATGGTACAGATGAACTGGTTTGCAGGGAAGAAATAGAGACACAGAGGTAGAGAACAACTGTATGGACACCAAGTGTGGGAAGCCATGGGTTGGTGGTGGTGGGATGAGTTGGGAGTTTGGGATTGACCTGTATACATGTATATGGATAAAATACATAACTAATAATAACGTGCTGTATAAAAAAATAAATAAAATTAAATTTCAAAATTTTAAAAAATAAAATTTAAAAATAAAACAGAAAAAAGTTCTTCCCGTCACACAGATGTATTTATAGGAATTAATTATTTCCTTGCTTATATATATAAATACATAAAAGAGGAATAACATCTAACTTGAAACATAAAAGAAAAAAAAAGTGAACCCACGAGTTATAGAGAGGTAAACCCTATCACGGCACTTGCTCCAGCGGTAAACAATTCTGAAATTGGTCAGAGGTGGGGAACCATCTCCCATACAGCCAGCAACCCAACCCCCACGCAAGGAGCGTCCTCATTGCAAAGCTGGGGGACCGTGCCGAGGCATCTGTGAGTAAACGTGAGCTGAGCCCCAGGCCAGCTGCTGCTGAACTGTTCCCACCCTTTCCAGGTAAAACACCTGAATATGTACAAGGGCTTGAAAGCCTAGAGGAAGGGCCGTCAAGCCACACCAGCGACAGCACGCAGGCCAACTTGGTGCCTGCAGGCCAGCCAGCGTGGTCCTGGACCCTGGCGCTCTTCCAGAAGCTTTCCATTGCCCTGCCTGAGATACCCCTCCTGTCCCGGCCCCCACTGCTTTTTTCCGTCCTCACCTCTGTCCGGAGAGAAATTCCAGCGGAAGGTATGGGTGACACATCCTCTTCTTTACAGGCGGCAGTCTGGCAACTCCTGCAGAAAGGCCAGCAGAACCCCACTCACACCGGGCCACCCACAAAGCTGTGGCCCCTCACTCCCTCCCACCAGCACAGCCCCGAGACTGCTGACAGGGCAGAGAATATGGAGTCAGGCACAGCTTCAAGGGCTATTGCTGCCTGGAGCGCTGTTTATATTGACCTCAACGAGGCACACCTGGGGAGGGCGGGCCGGCAGGGTAAGGCTGCCCAGGTCAGCTAATCCACAACCCTCAGGGAATCACATTGTTGAAAATGGACCCCGCTAAGGCAGAAGAGAAGCCAAGGGAAAAAAGGACACAATGCCATTTGCAGTACCGTAGATGAGTCTAGAAGTAATCACGTGACTTGTAGTAAGTCAGAAAGTGAAAGACACATATCATATCATATCACTTATAGGTGTTACCTAAAAATGGATACCAGGGCAGATATTTCCACGGAGAAGGGCAATCACAGATTCATTAAACAAACTTATGGTTCACCAATGGAAAGGTGTGAGGATTGGTTTCATTACGATATCGGGGTTAACAGACATATACAAACACAGGTGACATATATAATCACCAAAGACCTACAGAATACCAAGAGAGGACTACTCAACATTCTGTCATAACGTACATGGGAAAAGGATCCCAGGAAGAACAGTCATCTGTATATGTGTAAAAGAACCACATCTTCCACACCTACAACAAGCCAAACATTGTAATCAAACTTGCTGTAATAAAAAATAAAAACTTAAATTAAAAACACGAACAAGAAGTAGTGAGACAAACGTGAGGGGCTTTCTCCTGGCACATTCCATTCTAAACTCCAATCTAGAACACCACTTCCACTGAGGCTCTCTTGCCCTAGTAACCAGATTTGGTAAGGGTGAACTGCTGCCACCTTGTGGCCGTTTCACACAACAGCAGCTTTAATCCCAGCGCTAATGGTCAGTTGATATTCAAAATCATTGCAGGCCTGTAAATGACACCTGCCCTGAAAACAATCCTGGGGTCACATATCAACCAAAAAATTCAAAGGACGTCCATATTTCAAAATGACCGTTTCAAAAGGAATATTTTACGCACATTAGTGTTCTGCTTCTTTTCCTTTCTTTCCTTTTTTGTTAAAAATCACGGGAATGGAAAAAGGCATCCCTCAGAATGGGCGAAAATCGTTGCAGACGAATCAATGGACAGAGGTTTAATCTCCAATATATATAAACAGCTCATGCAGCTTAATATTAAAAAAACAAACAACCCCCCAAAAAATGGGCAGAAGATCTAAAGAGACGTTTCTTCAAAGGAGACACAGAGATGGCCAAGACGCACATGAAAAGCTGCTCAACAGCACTAATTATTAGAGAAATGCAAATCAAAACTACAATGAGGTTTCACCTCACACCTGTTAGAATCGGCATCATCAGAAAATCTACAAACAACCAATTCTGGGGAGGGTGTGGACAAAAGGAGCCCTCTTCCACTATTGGTGGGAATGTAAATTGATACAGTCACTATGGAGAACAGTATGGAGTTTCCTTAAAAAAACTAGAAATAGAATTACCATCTGATCCAGCAATCCCACTTCTGGGCATATACCCAGAGAAAACCGTATTTCAAAAAGGCACATTCACCACAATGTTCGTTGCAGCACTATTTACAATAGCCAGGTAATGGAAGCAACCTAAATGCCCACAGACAGATGAATGGATAAAGATGTGGTACATATATAAAATGGAATATTACTCGGCCATAAAAAGGAATGAAACTGGGTCATTTGTAGAGACATCGATGGATCGAGAGACTGTCATACAGAATGAAGTAAGTCAGAAAGAGGAAAACAAATATTGTATATTAATGCATATATGTGGAGCCTAAAAATGGTACAGATGAACTGGTTTGCAGGGAAGAAATAGAGACACAGAGGTAGAGAACAAACGTATGGACACCAAGTGTGGGAAGCCATGGGGTGGTGGTGGTGGGATGAGTTGGGAGTTTGGGATTGACCTGTATACATGTATATGCATAAAATACATAACTAATAATAAACTGCTGTATAAAAACATAAATAAAATTAAATTTCAATATTTTAAAAAATAAAATTTAAAAATAAAACAGAAAAAAATCTTCCCGTCACACAGATGTATTTATAGGAATGAATTATTTCCATGCTTATATTTATAAATACATAAAAGAGGAATAAAATCTAACTTGAACCATAAAAGAAAATAAAGTGAACCCACGAGTTACACAGAAGAAAACCCTATCACGGCACTTGCTCCAGCGGTAAACAATTCTGAAATTGGTCAGAGGTGGGGAACCATCTCCCATACAGCCATCAACCCACCCCCCACGCAAGGAGCGTCCTCATTGCCAAGCTGGGGGACCGTGCCGAGGCATCTGTGAGTAAACGTGAGCTGAGCCCCAGGCCAGCTGCTGCTGAACTGTTCCCACCCTTTCCAGGTAAAACACCTGAATATGTACAAGGGCTTGAAAGCCTAGAGGAAGGACCGTGGAGCCACACCAGCGACAGCACGCAGGCCAACTTGGTGCCTGCAGGCCAGCCAGGATGGTCCTGGCCCCGGGCGCTCTTCCAGAAGCTTTCCATTGCCCTGCCTGAGATACCCCTCCTGTCCCGGCCCCCACTACTTTTTTCCTTCCTCACCTCTGTCCGGAGAGAAATTCCAGCGGAAGGTATGGGTGACACATCCTCTTCTTTACAGGCGGCAGCCTGGCAACTCCTGCAGAAAGGCCAGCAGAACCCCACTCACACCAGGCCACCCACAAAGCTGTGGCCCCTCACTCCCTCCCACCAGCACAGCCCCAAGACTGCTGACGGGGCAGAGAATATGGAGTCAGGCACAGCTTCAGGGGCTATTGCTGCCTGGAGCGCTGTTTATATTGACCTCAACGAGGCACACCTGGGGAGGGCGGGCCGGCAGGGTAAGGCTGCCCAGGTCAGCTAATCCACAACCCTCAGGGAATCACATTGTTGAAAATGGACCCCGTTAAGGCAGAAGAGAAGCCAAGGGAAAAAGGACACAATGCCATTTGCAGCACCGTAGATGAGTCTAGAAGTAATCACGTGACTTGTAGTAAGTCAGAAAGTGAAAGACACATATCATATCATATCACTTATAGGTGTTACCTAAAAATGGATACCAGGGCAGATATTTCCACGGAGAAGGGCAATCACAGATTCATTAAACAAACTTATGGTTCACCAATGGAAAGGTGTGAGGATTGGTTTCATTACGATATCGGGGTTAACAGACATATACAAACACAGGTGACATATATAATCACCAAAGACCTACAGAATACCAAGAGAGGACGACTCAACATTCTGTCATAACGTACATGGGAAAAGGATCCCAGGAAGAACAGTCATCTGTATATGTGAAAAAGAACCACATCTTCCACACCTACAACAAGCCAAACATTGTAATCAAACTTGCTATAATAAAAAATAAAAAAATTAAATTAAAAACACGAACAAGAAGTAGTGAGACAAACGTGAGGGGCTTTCTCCTGGCACATTCCATTCTAAACTCCAATCTAGAACACCACTTCCACTGAGGCTCTCTTGCCCTAGTAACCAGATTTGGTAAGGGTGAACTGCTGCCACCTTGTGGCCCTTTCACACAACAGCAGCTTTAATCCCAGCGCTAATGGTCAGTTGATATTCAAAATCATTGCAGGCCTGTAAATGACACCTGCCCTGAAAACAAATCCTGGGGTCACATATCGACCAAAAAATTCAAAGGACGTCCATATTTCAAAATGACCGTTTCAAAAGGAATATTTTACGCACATTAGTGTTCTGCTTCTTTTCCTTTCTTTCCTTTTTTGTTAAAAATCACGGGAATGGAAAAAGGCATCCCTCAGAATGGGCGAAAAACGTTGCAGACGAATCAATGGACAGAGGTTTAATCTCCAATATATATAAACAGCTCATGCAGCTTAATATTAAAAAAACAAACAACCCCCCAAAAAATGGGCAGAAGATCTAAAGAGACGTTTCTTCAAAGGAGACACAGAGATGGCCAAGACGCACATGAAAAGCTGCTCAACAGCACTAATTATTAGAGAAATGCAAATCAAAACTACAATGAGGTTTCACCTCACACCTGTTAGAATCGGCATCATCAGAAAATCTACAAACAACCAATTCTGGGGAGGGTGTGGACAAAAGGAGCCCTCTTCCACTATTGGTGGGAATGTAAATTGATACAGTCACTATGGAGAACAGTATGGAGTTTCCTTAAAAAAACTAGAAATAGAATTACCATCTGATCCAGCAATCCCACTTCTGGGCATATACCCAGAGAAAACCGTATTTCAAAAAGGCACATTCACCACAATGTTCGTTGCAGCACTATTTACAATAGCCAGGTAATGGAAGCAACCTAAATGCCCACAGACAGATGAATGGATAAAGATGTGGTACATATATAAAATGGAATATTACTCGGCCATAAAAAGGAATGAAACTGGGTCATTTGTAGAGACATCGATGGATCGAGAGACTGTCATACAGAATGAAGTAAGTCAGAAAGAGGAAAACAAACATTGTATATTAATGCATATATGTGGAGCCTAAAAATGGTACAGATGAACTGGTTTGCAGGGAAGAAATAGAGACACAGAGGTAGAGAACAAACGTATGGACACCAAGTGTGGGAAGCCATGGGGTGGTGGTGGTGGGATGAGTTGGGAGTTTGGGATTGACCTGTATACATGTATATGCATAAAATACATAACTAATAATAACGTGCTGTATAAAAAAATAAATAAAATTAAATTTCAAAATTTTAAAAAATAAAATTTAAAAATAAAACAGAAAAAAGTTCTTCCCGTCACACAGATGTATTTATAGGAATGAATTATTTCCTTGCTTATATATATAAATACATAAAAGAGGAATAACATCTAACTTGAAACATAAAAGAAAAAAAAAGTGAACACACGAGTTATACAGAGGAAAACCCTATCACGGCACTTGCTCCAGCGGTAAACAATTCTGAAATTGGTCAGAGGTGGGGAACCATCTCCCATACAGCCAGCAACCCAACCCCCACGCAAGGAGCGTCCTCATTGCAAAGCTGGGGGACCGTGCCGAGGCATCTGTGAGTAAACGTGAGCTGAGCCCCAGGCCAGCTGCTGCTGAACTGTTCCCACCCTTTCCAGGTAAAACACCTGAATATGTACAAGGGCTTGAAAGCCTAGAGGAAGGACCGTGGAGCCACACCAGCGACAGCACGCAGGCCAACTTGGTGCCTGCAGGCCACCCAGCGTGGTCCTGGACCCGGGCGCTCTTCCAGAAGCTTTCCATTGCCCTGCCTGAGATACCCCTCCTGTCCCGGCCCCCACTGCTTTTTTCCTTCCTCACCTCTGTCCGGAGAGAAATTCCAGTGGAAGGTATGGGTGACACATCCTCTTCTTTACAGGCGGCAGCCTGGCAACTCCTGCAGAAAGGCCAGCAGAACCCCACTCACACCGGGCCACCCACAAAGCTGTGGCCCCTCACTCCCTCCCACCAGCACAGCCCCGAGACTGCTGACGGGGCAGAGAATATGGAGTCAGGCACAGCTTCAGGGGCTATTGCTGCCTAGAGCGCTCTTTATATTGACCTCAACGAGGCACACCTGGGGAGGGCGGGCCGGCAGGGTAAGGCTGCCCAGGTCAGCTAATCCACAACCCTCAGGGAATCACATTGTTGAAAATGGACCCCGCTAAGGCAGAAGAGAAGCCAAGGGAAAAAGGACACAATGCCATTTGCAGCACCGTAGATGAGTCTAGAAGTAATCACGTGACTTGTAGTAAGTCAGAAAGTGAAAGACACATATCATATCATATCACTTATAGGTGTTACCTAAAAATGGATACCAGGGCAGATATTTCCACGGAGAAGGACAATCACAGATTCATTAAACAAACTTATGGTTCACCAATGGAAAGGTGTGAGGATTGGTTTCATTACGATATCGGGGTTAACAGACATATACAAACACAGGTGACATATATAATCACCAAAGACCTACAGAATACCAAGAGAGGACGACTCAACATTCTGTCATAACGTACATGGGAAAAGGATCCCAGGAAGAACAGTCATCTGTATATGTGTAAAAGAACCACATCTTCCACACCTACAACAAGCCAAACATTGTAATCAAACTTGCTATAATAAAAAATAAAAAAATTAAATTAAAAACACGAACAAGAAGTAGTGAGACAAACGTGAGGGGCTTTCTCCTGGCACATTCCATTCTAAACTCCAATCTAGAACACCACTTCCACTGAGGCTCTCTTGCCCTAGTAACCAGATTTGGTAAGGGTGAACTGCTGCCACCTTGTGGCCCTTTCACACAACAGCAGCTTTAATCCCAGCGCTAATGGTCAGTTGATATTCAAAATCATTGCATGCCTGTAAATGACACCTGCCCTGAAAACAATTCCTGGGGTCACATATCGACCAAAAAATTCAAAGGACGTCCATATTTCAAAATGACCGTTTCAAAAGGAATATTTTACGCACATTAGTGTTCTGCTTCTTTTCCTTTCTTTCCTTTTTTGTTAAAAATCACGGGAATGGAAAAAGGCATCCCTCAGAATGGGCGAAAATCGTTGCAGATGAATCAATGGACAGAGGTTTAATCTCCAATATATATAAACAGCTCATGCAGCTTAATATTAAAAAAACAAACAACCCCCCAAAAAATGGGCAGAAGATCTAAAGAGACGTTTCTTCAAAGGAGACACAGAGATGGCCAAGACGCACATGAAAAGCTGCTCAACAGCACTAATTATTAGAGAAATGCAAATCAAAACTACAATGAGGTTTCACCTCACACCTGTTAGAATCGGCATCATCAGAAAATCTACAAACAACCAATTCTGGGGAGGGTGTGGACAAAAGGAGCCCTCTTCCACTATTGGTGGGAATGTAAATTGATACAGTCACTATGGAGAACAGTATGGAGTTTCCTTAAAAAAACTAGAAATAGAATTACCATCTGATCCAGCAATCCCACTTCTGGGCATATACCCAGAGAAAACCGTATTTCAAAAAGGCACATTCACCACAATGTTCGTTGCAGCACTATTTACAATAGCCAGGTAATGGAAGCAACCTAAATGCCCACAGACAGATGAATGGATAAAGATGTGGTACATATATAAAATGGAATATTACTCGGCCATAAAAAGGAATGAAACTGGGTCATTTGTAGAGACATCGATGGATCGAGAGACTGTCATACAGAATGAAGTAAGTCAGAAAGAGGAAAACAAATATTGTATATTAATGCATATATGTGGAGCCTAAAAATGGTACAGATGAACTGGTTTGCAGGGAAGAAATAGAGACACAGAGGTAGAGAACAACTGTATGGACACCAAGTGTGGGAAGCCATGGGTTGGTGGTGGTGGGATGAGTTGGGAGTTTGGGATTGACCTGTATACATGTATATGGATAAAATACATAACTAATAATAACGTGCTGTATAAAAAAATAAATAAAATTAAATTTCAAAATTTTAAAAAATAAAATTTAAAAATAAAACAGAAAAAAGTTCTTCCCGTCACACAGATGTATTTATAGGAATTAATTATTTCCTTGCTTATATATATAAATACATAAAAGAGGAATAACATCTAACTTGAAACATAAAAGAAAAAAAAAGTGAACCCACGAGTTATAGAGAGGTAAACCCTATCACGGCACTTGCTCCAGCGGTAAACAATTCTGAAATTGGTCAGAGGTGGGGAACCATCTCCCATACAGCCAGCAACCCAACCCCCACGCAAGGAGCGTCCTCATTGCAAAGCTGGGGGACCGTGCCGAGGCATCTGTGAGTAAACGTGAGCTGAGCCCCAGGCCAGCTGCTGCTGAACTGTTCCCACCCTTTCCAGGTAAAACACCTGAATATGTACAAGGGCTTGAAAGCCTAGAGGAAGGACCGTGGAGACACACCAGCGACAGCACGCAGGCCAACTTGGTGCCTGCAGGCCAGCCAGCGTGGTCCTGGACCCTGGCGCTCTTCCAGAAGCTTTCCATTGCCCTGCCTGAGATACCCCTCCTGTCCCGGCCCCCACTGCTTTTTTCCGTCCTCACCTCTGTCCGGAGAGAAATTCCAGCGGAAGGTATGGGTGACACATCCTCTTCTTTACAGGCGGCAGTCTGGCAACTCCTGCAGAAAGGCCAGCAGAACCCCACTCACACCGGGCCACCCACAAAGCTGTGGCCCCTCACTCCCTCCCACCAGCACAGCCCCGAGACTGCTGACAGGGCAGAGAATATGGAGTCAGGCACAGCTTCAAGGGCTATTGCTGCCTGGAGCGCTGTTTATATTGACCTCAACGAGGCACACCTGGGGAGGGCGGGCCGGCAGGGTAAGGCTGCCCAGGTCAGCTAATCCACAACCCTCAGGGAATCACATTGTTGAAAATGGACCCCGCTAAGGCAGAAGAGAAGCCAAGGGAAAAAAGGACACAATGCCATTTGCAGCACCGTAGATGAGTCTAGAAGTAATCACGTGACTTGTAGTAAGTCAGAAAGTGAAAGACACATATCATATCATATCACTTATAGGTGTTACCTAAAAATGGATACCAGGGCAGATATTTCCACGGAGAAGGGCAATCACAGATTCATTAAACAAACTTATGGTTCACCAATGGAAAGGTGTGAGGATTGGTTTCATTACGATATCGGGGTTAACAGACATATACAAACACAGGTGACATATATAATCACCAAAGACCTACAGAATACCAAGAGAGGACTACTCAACATTCTGTCATAACGTACATGGGAAAAGGATCCCAGGAAGAACAGTCATCTGTATATGTGTAAAAGAACCACATCTTCCACACCTACAACAAGCCAAACATTGTAATCAAACTTGCTGTAATAAAAAATAAAAACTTAAATTAAAAACACGAACAAGAAGTAGTGAGACAAACGTGAGGGGCTTTCTCCTGGCACATTCCATTCTAAACTCCAATCTAGAACACCACTTCCACTGAGGCTCTCTTGCCCTAGTAACCAGATTTGGTAAGGGTGAACTGCTGCCACCTTGTGGCCGTTTCACACAACAGCAGCTTTAATCCCAGCGCTAATGGTCAGTTGATATTCAAAATCATTGCAGGCCTGTAAATGACACCTGCCCTGAAAACAATCCTGGGGTCACATATCAACCAAAAAATTCAAAGGACGTCCATATTTCAAAATGACCGTTTCAAAAGGAATATTTTACGCACATTAGTGTTCTGCTTCTTTTCCTTTCTTTCCTTTTTTGTTAAAAATCACGGGAATGGAAAAAGGCATCCCTCAGAATGGGCGAAAATCGTTGCAGACGAATCAATGGACAGAGGTTTAATCTCCAATATATATAAACAGCTCATGCAGCTTAATATTAAAAAAACAAACAACCCCCCAAAAAATGGGCAGAAGATCTAAAGAGACGTTTCTTCAAAGGAGACACAGAGATGGCCAAGACGCACATGAAAAGCTGCTCAACAGCACTAATTATTAGAGAAATGCAAATCAAAACTACAATGAGGTTTCACCTCACACCTGTTAGAATCGGCATCATCAGAAAATCTACAAACAACCAATTCTGGGGAGGGTGTGGACAAAAGGAGCCCTCTTCCACTATTGGTGGGAATGTAAATTGATACAGTCACTATGGAGAACAGTATGGAGTTTCCTTAAAAAAACTAGAAATAGAATTACCATCTGATCCAGCAATCCCACTTCTGGGCATATACCCAGAGAAAACCGTATTTCAAAAAGGCACATTCACCACAATGTTCGTTGCAGCACTATTTACAATAGCCAGGTAATGGAAGCAACCTAAATGCCCACAGACAGATGAATGGATAAAGATGTGGTACATATATAAAATGGAATATTACTCGGCCATAAAAAGGAATGAAACTGGGTCATTTGTAGAGACATCGATGGATCGAGAGACTGTCATACAGAATGAAGTAAGTCAGAAAGAGGAAAACAAATATTGTATATTAATGCATATATGTGGAGCCTAAAAATGGTACAGATGAACTGGTTTGCAGGGAAGAAATAGAGACACAGAGGTAGAGAACAAACGTATGGACACCAAGTGTGGGAAGCCATGGGGTGGTGGTGGTGGGATGAGTTGGGAGTTTGGGATTGACCTGTATACATGTATATGCATAAAATACATAACTAATAATAAACTGCTGTATAAAAACATAAATAAAATTAAATTTCAATATTTTAAAAAATAAAATTTAAAAATAAAACAGAAAAAAATCTTCCCGTCACACAGATGTATTTATAGGAATGAATTATTTCCATGCTTATATTTATAAATACATAAAAGAGGAATAAAATCTAACTTGAACCATAAAAGAAAATAAAGTGAACCCACGAGTTACACAGAAGAAAACCCTATCACGGCACTTGCTCCAGCGGTAAACAATTCTGAAATTGGTCAGAGGTGGGGAACCATCTCCCATACAGCCATCAACCCACCCCCCACGCAAGGAGCGTCCTCATTGCCAAGCTGGGGGACCGTGCCGAGGCATCTGTGAGTAAACGTGAGCTGAGCCCCAGGCCAGCTGCTGCTGAACTGTTCCCACCCTTTCCAGGTAAAACACCTGAATATGTACAAGGGCTTGAAAGCCTAGAGGAAGGACCGTGGAGCCACACCAGCGACAGCACGCAGGCCAACTTGGTGCCTGCAGGCCAGCCAGGATGGTCCTGGCCCCGGGCGCTCTTCCAGAAGCTTTCCATTGCCCTGCCTGAGATACCCCTCCTGTCCCGGCCCCCACTACTTTTTTCCTTCCTCACCTCTGTCCGGAGAGAAATTCCAGCGGAAGGTATGGGTGACACATCCTCTTCTTTACAGGCGGCAGCCTGGCAACTCCTGCAGAAAGGCCAGCAGAACCCCACTCACACCAGGCCACCCACAAAGCTGTGGCCCCTCACTCCCTCCCACCAGCACAGCCCCAAGACTGCTGACGGGGCAGAGAATATGGAGTCAGGCACAGCTTCAGGGGCTATTGCTGCCTGGAGCGCTGTTTATATTGACCTCAACGAGGCACACCTGGGGAGGGCGGGCCGGCAGGGTAAGGCTGCCCAGGTCAGCTAATCCACAACCCTCAGGGAATCACATTGTTGAAAATGGACCCCGTTAAGGCAGAAGAGAAGCCAAGGGAAAAAGGACACAATGCCATTTGCAGCACCGTAGATGAGTCTAGAAGTAATCACGTGACTTGTAGTAAGTCAGAAAGTGAAAGACACATATCATATCATATCACTTATAGGTGTTACCTAAAAATGGATACCAGGGCAGATATTTCCACGGAGAAGGGCAATCACAGATTCATTAAACAAACTTATGGTTCACCAATGGAAAGGTGTGAGGATTGGTTTCATTACGATATCGGGGTTAACAGACATATACAAACACAGGTGACATATATAATCACCAAAGACCTACAGAATACCAAGAGAGGACGACTCAACATTCTGTCATAACGTACATGGGAAAAGGATCCCAGGAAGAACAGTCATCTGTATATGTGAAAAAGAACCACATCTTCCACACCTACAACAAGCCAAACATTGTAATCAAACTTGCTATAATAAAAAATAAAAAAATTAAATTAAAAACACGAACAAGAAGTAGTGAGACAAACGTGAGGGGCTTTCTCCTGGCACATTCCATTCTAAACTCCAATCTAGAACACCACTTCCACTGAGGCTCTCTTGCCCTAGTAACCAGATTTGGTAAGGGTGAACTGCTGCCACCTTGTGGCCCTTTCACACAACAGCAGCTTTAATCCCAGCGCTAATGGTCAGTTGATATTCAAAATCATTGCAGGCCTGTAAATGACACCTGCCCTGAAAACAAATCCTGGGGTCACATATCGACCAAAAAATTCAAAGGACGTCCATATTTCAAAATGACCGTTTCAAAAGGAATATTTTACGCACATTAGTGTTCTGCTTCTTTTCCTTTCTTTCCTTTTTTGTTAAAAATCACGGGAATGGAAAAAGGCATCCCTCAGAATGGGCGAAAAACGTTGCAGACGAATCAATGGACAGAGGTTTAATCTCCAATATATATAAACAGCTCATGCAGCTTAATATTAAAAAAACAAACAACCCCCCAAAAAATGGGCAGAAGATCTAAAGAGACGTTTCTTCAAAGGAGACACAGAGATGGCCAAGACGCACATGAAAAGCTGCTCAACAGCACTAATTATTAGAGAAATGCAAATCAAAACTACAATGAGGTTTCACCTCACACCTGTTAGAATCGGCATCATCAGAAAATCTACAAACAACCAATTCTGGGGAGGGTGTGGACAAAAGGAGCCCTCTTCCACTATTGGTGGGAATGTAAATTGATACAGTCACTATGGAGAACAGTATGGAGTTTCCTTAAAAAAACTAGAAATAGAATTACCATCTGATCCAGCAATCCCACTTCTGGGCATATACCCAGAGAAAACCGTATTTCAAAAAGGCACATTCACCACAATGTTCGTTGCAGCACTATTTACAATAGCCAGGTAATGGAAGCAACCTAAATGCCCACAGACAGATGAATGGATAAAGATGTGGTACATATATAAAATGGAATATTACTCGGCCATAAAAAGGAATGAAACTGGGTCATTTGTAGAGACATCGATGGATCGAGAGACTGTCATACAGAATGAAGTAAGTCAGAAAGAGGAAAACAAACATTGTATATTAATGCATATATGTGGAGCCTAAAAATGGTACAGATGAACTGGTTTGCAGGGAAGAAATAGAGACACAGAGGTAGAGAACAAACGTATGGACACCAAGTGTGGGAAGCCATGGGGTGGTGGTGGTGGGATGAGTTGGGAGTTTGGGATTGACCTGTATACATGTATATGCATAAAATACATAACTAATAATAACGTGCTGTATAAAAAAATAAATAAAATTAAATTTCAAAATTTTAAAAAATAAAATTTAAAAATAAAACAGAAAAAAGTTCTTCCCGTCACACAGATGTATTTATAGGAATGAATTATTTCCTTGCTTATATATATAAATACATAAAAGAGGAATAACATCTAACTTGAAACATAAAAGAAAAAAAAAGTGAACACACGAGTTATACAGAGGAAAACCCTATCACGGCACTTGCTCCAGCGGTAAACAATTCTGAAATTGGTCAGAGGTGGGGAACCATCTCCCATACAGCCAGCAACCCAACCCCCACGCAAGGAGCGTCCTCATTGCAAAGCTGGGGGACCGTGCCGAGGCATCTGTGAGTAAACGTGAGCTGAGCCCCAGGCCAGCTGCTGCTGAACTGTTCCCACCCTTTCCAGGTAAAACACCTGAATATGTACAAGGGCTTGAAAGCCTAGAGGAAGGACCGTGGAGCCACACCAGCGACAGCACGCAGGCCAACTTGGTGCCTGCAGGCCACCCAGCGTGGTCCTGGACCCGGGCGCTCTTCCAGAAGCTTTCCATTGCCCTGCCTGAGATACCCCTCCTGTCCCGGCCCCCACTGCTTTTTTCCTTCCTCACCTCTGTCCGGAGAGAAATTCCAGTGGAAGGTATGGGTGACACATCCTCTTCTTTACAGGCGGCAGCCTGGCAACTCCTGCAGAAAGGCCAGCAGAACCCCACTCACACCGGGCCACCCACAAAGCTGTGGCCCCTCACTCCCTCCCACCAGCACAGCCCCGAGACTGCTGACGGGGCAGAGAATATGGAGTCAGGCACAGCTTCAGGGGCTATTGCTGCCTGGAGCGCTGTTTATATTGACCTCAAAGAGGCACACCTGGGGAGGGCGGGCCGGCAGGGTAAGGCTGCCCAGGTCAGCTAATCCACAACCCTCAGGGAATCACATTGTTGAAAATGGACCCCGCTAAGGCAGAAGAGAAGCCAAGGGAAAAAATGACACAATGCCATTTGCAGCACCATAGATGAGACTAGAAGTAATCATGTGACTTGTAGTAAGTCAGAAAGTGAAAGACACATATCATATCATATCACTTATAGGTGTTACCTAAAAATGGATACCAGGGCAGATATTTCCACGGAGAAGGGCAATCACAGATTCATTAAACAAACTTATGGTTCACCAATGGAAAGGTGTGAGGATTGGTTTCATTACGATATCGGGGTTAACAGACATATACAAACACAGGTGACATATATAATCACCAAAGACCTACAGAATACCAAGAGAGGACGACTCAACATTCTGTCATAACGTACATGGGAAAAGGATCCCAGGAAGTACAGTCATCTGTATATGTGTAAAAGAACCACATCTTCCACACCTACAACAAGCCAAACATTGTAATCAAACTTGCTGTAATAAAAAATAAAAAATTAAATTAAAAACACGAACAAGAAGTAGTGAGACAAACGTGAGGGGCTTTCTCCTGGCACATTCCATTCTAAACTCCAATCTAGAACACCACTTCCACTGAGGCTCTCTTGCCCTAGTAACCAGATTTGGTAAGGGTGAACTGCTGCCACCTTGTGGCCGTTTCACACAACAGCAGCTTTAATCCCAGCGCTAATGGTCAGTTGATATTCAAAATCATTGCAGGCCTGTAAATGACACCTGCCCTGAAAACAAATCCTGGGGTCACATATCGACCAAAAAATTCAAAGGACGTCCATATTTCAAAATGACCGTTTCAAAAGGAATATTTTACGCACATTAGTGTTCTGCTTCTTTTCCTTTCTTTCCTTTTTTGTTAAAAATCACGGGAATGGAAAAAGGCATCCCTCAGAATGGGCGAAAATCGTTGCAGATGAATCAATGGACAGAGGTTTAATCTCCAATATATATAAACAGCTCATGCAGCTTAATATTAAAAAAACAAACAACCCCCCAAAAAATGGGCAGAAGATCTAAAGAGACGTTTCTTCAAAGGAGACACAGAGATGGCCAAGACGCACATGAAAAGCTGCTCAACAGCACTAATTATTAGAGAAATGCAAATCAAAACTACAATGAGGTTTCACCTCACACCTGTTAGAATCGGCATCATCAGAAAATCTACAAACAACCAATTCTGGGGAGGGTGTGGACAAAAGGAGCCCTCTTCCACTATTGGTGGGAATGTAAATTGATACAGTCACTATGGAGAACAGTATGGAGTTTCCTTAAAAAAACTAGAAATAGAATTACCATCTGATCCAGCAATCCCACTTCTGGGCATATACCCAGAGAAAACCGTATTTCAAAAAGGCACATTCACCACAATGTTCGTTGCAGCACTATTTACAATAGCCAGATAATGGAAGCAACCTAAATGCCCACAGACAGATGAATGGATAAAGATGTGGTACATATATAAAATGGAATATTACTCGGCCATAAAAAGGAATGAAACTGGGTCATTTGTAGAGACATCGATGGATCGAGAGACTGTCATACAGAATGAAGTAAGTCAGAAAGAGGAAAACAAATATTGTATATTAATGCATATATGTGGAGCCTAAAAATGGTACAGATGAACTGGTTTGCAGGGAAGAAATAGAGACACAGAGGTAGAGAACAAACGTATGGACACCAAGTGTGGGAAGCCATGGGGTGGTGGTGGTGGGATGAGTTGGGAGTTTGGGATTGACCTGTATACATGTATATGCATAAAATACATAACTAATAATAAACTGCTGTATAAAAACATAAATAAAATTAAATTTCAAAATTTTAAAAAATAAAATTTAAAAATAAAACAGAAAAAAATCTTCCCGTCACACAGATGTATTTATAGGAATGAATTATTTCCATGCTTATATTTATAAATACATAAAAGAGGAATAAAATCTAACTTGAACCATAAAAGAAAATAAAGTGAACCCACGAGTTACACAGAAGAAAACCCTATCACGGCACTTGCTCCAGCGGTAAACAATTCTGAAATTGGTCAGAGGTGGGGAACCATCTCCCATACAGCCATCAACCCACCCCCCACGCAAGGAGCCTCCTCATTGCCAAGCTGGGGGAACGTGCCGAGGCATCTGTGAGTAAACGTGAGCTGAGCCCCAGGCCAGCTGCTGCTGAACTGTTCCCACCCTTTCCAGGTAAAACACCTGAATATGTACAAGGGCTTGAAAGCCTAGAGGAAGGACCGTGGAGCCACACCAGCGACAGCACGCAGGCCAACTTGGTGCCTGCAGGCCAGCCAGCGTGGTCCTGGACCCGGGCGCTCTTCCAGAAGCTTTCCATTGCCCTGCCTGAGATACCCCTCCTGTCCCGGCCCCCACTGCTTTTTTCCTTCCTCACCTCTGTCCGGAGAGAAATTCCAGCGGAAGGTATGGGTGACACATCCTCTTCTTTACAGGCGGCAGCCTGGCAACTCCTGCAGAAAGGCCAGCAGATCCCCACTCACACCGGGCCACCCACAAAGCTGTGGCCCCTCACTCCCTCCCACCAGCACAGCCCCGAGACTGCTGACGGGGCAGAGAATATGGAGTCAGGCACAGCTTCAGGGGCTATTGCTGCCTGGAGCGCAGTTTATATTGACCTCAAAGAGGCACACCTGGGGAGGGCGGGCCGGCAGGGTAAGGCTGCCCAGGTCAGCTAATCCACAACCCTCAGGGAATCACATTGTTGAAAATGGACCCCGCTAAGGCAGAAGAGAAGCCAAGGGAAAAAAGGACACAATGCCATTTGCAGCACCATAGATGAGTCTAGAAGTAATCATGTGACTTGTAGTAAGTCAGAAAGTGAAAGACACATATCATATCATATCACTTATAGGTGTTACCTAAAAATGGATACCAGGGCAGATATTTCCACGGAGAAGGGCAATCGCAGATTCATTAAACAAACTTATGGTTCACCAATGGAAAGGTGTGAGGATTGGTTTCATTACGATATCGGGGTTAACAGACATATAAAAACACAGGTGACATATATAATCACCAAAAACCTACAGAATACCAAGAGAGGACGACTCAACATTCTGTCATAACGTACATGGGAAAAGGATCCCAGGAAGTACAGTCATCTGTATATGTGTAAAAGAACCACATCTTCCACACCTACAACAAGCCAAACATTGTAATCAAACTTGCTATAATAAAAAATAAAAAAAATTAAATTAAAAACACGAACAAGAAGTAGTGAGACAAACGTGAGGGGCTTTCTCCTGGCACATTCCATTCTAAACTCCAATCTAGAACACCACTTCCACTGAGGCTCTCTTGCCCTAGTAACCAGATTTGGTAAGGGTGAACTGCTGCCACCTTGTGGCCCTTTCACACAACAGCAGCTTTAATCCCAGAGCTAATGGTCAGTTGATATTCAAAATCATTGCAGGCCTGTAAATGACACCTGCCCTGAAAAAAAATCCTGGGGTCACATATCGACCAAAAAATTCAAAGGACGTCCATATTTCAAAATGACCGTTTCAAAAGGAATATTTTACGCACATTAGTGTTCTGCTTCTTTTCCTTTCTTTCCTTTTTTGTTAAAAATCACGTGAATGGAAAAAGGCATCCCTCAGAATGGGCGAAAATCGTTGCAGACGAATCAATGGACAGAGGTTTAATCTCCAATATATATAAACAGCTCATGCAGCTTAATATTAAAAAAAAACAAACAACCCCCCAAAAAATGGGCAGAAGATCTAAAGAGACGTTTCTTCAAAGGAGACACAGAGATGGCCAAGACGCACATGAAAAGCTGCTCAACAGCACTAATTATTAGAGAAATGCAAATCAAAACTTCAATGAGGTTTCACCTCACACCTGTTAGAATCGGCATCATCAGAAAATCTACAAACAACCAATTCTAGGGAGGGTGTGGACAAAAGGAGCCCTCTTCCACTATTGGTGGGAATGTAAATTGATACAGTCACTATGGAGAACAGTATGGAGTTACCTTAAAAAAACTAGAAATAGAATTACCATCTGATCCAGCAATCCCACTTCTGGGCATATACCCAGAGAAAACCGTATTTCAAAAAGGCACATTCACCACAATGTTCGTTGCAGCACTATTTACAATAGCCAGGTAATGGAAGCAACCTAAATGCCCACAGACAGATGAATGGATAAAGATGTGGTACATATATAAAATGGAATATTACTCGGCCATAAAAAGGAATGAAACTGGGTCATTTGTAGAGACATCGATGGATCGAGAGACTGTCATACAGAATGAAGTAAGTCAGAAAGAGGAAAACAAACATTGTATATTAATGCATATATGTGGAGCCTAAAAATGGTACAGATGAACTGGTTTGCAGGGAAGAAATAGAGACACAGAGGTAGAGAACAAACGTATGGACACCAAGTGTGGGAAGCCATGGGGTGGTGGTGGTGGGATGAGTTGGGAGTTTGGGATTGACCTGTATACATGTATATGCATAAAATACATAACTAATAATAACGTGCTGTATAAAAAAATAAATAAAATTAAATTTCAAAATTTTAAAAAATAAAATTTAAAAATAAAACAGAAAAAAGTTCTTCCCGTCACACAGATGTATTTATAGGAATGAATTATTTCCTTGCTTATATATATAAATACATAAAAGAGGAATAACATCTAACTTGAAACATAAAAGAAAAAAAAAGTGAACACACGAGTTATACAGAGGAAAACCCTATCACGGCACTTGCTCCAGCGGTAAACAATTCTGAAATTGGTCAGAGGTGGGGAACCATCTCCCATACAGCCAGCAACCCAACCCCCACGCAAGGAGCGTCCTCATTGCAAAGCTGGGGGACCGTGCCGAGGCATCTGTGAGTAAACGTGAGCTGAGCCCCAGGCCAGCTGCTGCTGAACTGTTCCCACCCTTTCCAGGTAAAACACCTGAATATGTACAAGGGCTTGAAAGCCTAGAGGAAGGACCGTGGAGCCACACCAGCGACAGCACGCAGGCCAACTTGGTGCCTGCAGGCCAGCCAGCGTGGTCCTGGACCCGGGCGCTCTTCCAGAAGCTTTCCATTGCCCTGCCTGAGATACCCCTCCTGTCCCGGCCCCCACTGCTTTTTTCCTTCCTCACCTCTGTCCGGAGAGATATTCCAGCGGAAGGTATGGGTGACACATCCTCTTCTTTACAGGCGGCAGCCTGGCAACCCCTGCAGAAAGGCCAGCAGAACCCCACTCACACCGGGCCACCCACAAAGCTGTGGCCCCTCACTCCCTCCCACCAGCACAGCCCCGAGACTGCTGACGGGGCAGAGAATATGGAGTCAGGCACAGCTTCAGGGGCTATTGCTGCCTGGAGCGCAGTTTATATTGACCTCAAAGAGGCACACCTGGGGAGGGCGGGCCGGCAGGGTAAGGCTGCCCAGGTCAGCTAATCCACAACCCTCAGGGAATCACATTGTTGAAAATGGACCCCGCTAAGGCAGAAGAGAAGCCAAGGGAAAAAAGGACACAATGCCATTTGCAGCACCATAGATGAGTCTAGAAGTAATCATGTGACTTGTAGTAAGTCAGAAAGTGAAAGACACATATCATATCATATCACTTATAGGTGTTACCTAAAAATGGATACCAGGGCAGATATTTCCACGGAGAAGGGCAATCACAGATTCATTAAACAAACTTATGGTTCACCAATGGAAAGGTGTGAGGATTGGTTTCATTACGATATCGGGGTTAACAGACATATAAAAACACAGGTGACATATATAATCACCAAAAACCTACAGAATACCAAGAGAGGACGACTCAACATTCTGTCATAACGTACATGGGAAAAGGATCCCAGGAAGTACAGTCATCTGTATATGTGTAAAAGAACCACATCTTCCACACCTACAACAAGCCAAACATTGTAATCAAACTTGCTATAATAAAAAATAAAAAAAATTAAATTAAAAACACGAACAAGAAGTAGTGAGACAAACGTGAGGGGCTTTCTCCTGGCACATTCCATTCTAAACTCCAATCTAGAACACCACTTCCACTGAGGCTCTCTTGCCCTAGTAACCAGATTTGGTAAGGGTGAACTGCTGCCACCTTGTGGCCCTTTCACACAACAGCAGCTTTAATCCCAGAGCTAATGGTCAGTTGATATTCAAAATCATTGCAGGCCTGTAAATGACACCTGCCCTGAAAAAAAATCCTGGGGTCACATATCGACCAAAAAATTCAAAGGACGTCCATATTTCAAAATGACCGTTTCAAAAGGAATATTTTACGCACATTAGTGTTCTGCTTCTTTTCCTTTCTTTCCTTTTTTGTTAAAAATCACGGGAATGGAAAAAGGCATCCCTCAGAATGGGCGAAAATCGTTGCAGACGAATCAATGGACAGAGGTTTAATCTCCAATATATATAAACAGCTCATGCAGCTTAATATTAAAAAAACAAACAACCCCCCAAAAAATGGGCAGAAGATCTAAAGAGACGTTTCTTCAAAGGAGACACAGAGATGGCCAAGACGCACATGAAAAGCTGCTCAACAGCACTAATTATTAGAGAAATGCAAATCAAAACTACAATGAGGTTTCACCTCACACCTGTTAGAATCGGCATCATCAGAAAATCTACAAACAACCAATTCTGGGGAGGGTGTGGACAAAAGGAGCCCTCTTCCACTATTGGTGGGAATGTAAATTGATACAGTCACTATGGAGAACAGTATGGAGTTTCCTTAAAAAAACTAGAAATAGAATTACCATCTGATCCAGCAATCCCACTTCTGGGCATATACCCAGAGAAAACCGTATTTCAAAAAGGCACATTCACCACAATGTTCGTTGCAGCACTATTTACAATAGCCAGGTAATGGAAGCAACCTAAATGCCCACAGACAGATGAATGGATAAAGATGTGGTACATATATAAAATGGAATATTACTCGGCCATAAAAAGGAATGAAACTGGGTCATTTGTAGAGACATCGATGGATCGAGAGACTGTCATACAGAATGAAGTAAGTCAGAAAGAGGAAAACAAATATTGTATATTAATGCATATATGTGGAGCCTAAAAATGGTACAGATGAACTGGTTTGCAGGGAAGAAATAGAGACACAGAGGTAGAGAACAAACGTATGGACACCAAGTGTGGGAAGCCATGGGGTGGTGGTGGTGGGATGAGTTGGGAGTTTGGGATTGACCTGTATACATGTATATGCATAAAATACATAACTAATAATAAACTGCTGTATAAAAACATAAATAAAATTAAATTTCAATATTTTAAAAAATAAAATTTAAAAATAAAACAGAAAAAAATCTTCCCGTCACACAGATGTATTTATAGGAATGAATTATTTCCATGCTTATATTTATAAATACATAAAAGAGGAATAAAATCTAACTTGAACCATAAAAGAAAATAAAGTGAACCCACGAGTTACACAGAAGAAAACCCTATCACGGCACTTGCTCCAGCGGTAAACAATTCTGAAATTGGTCAGAGGTGGGGAACCATCTCCCATACAGCCATCAACCCACCCCCCACGCAAGGAGCGTCCTCATTGCCAAGCTGGGGGAACGTGCCGAGGCATCTGTGAGTAAACGTGAGCTGAGCCCCAGGCCAGCTGCTGCTGAACTGTTCCCACCCTTTCCAGGTAAAACACCTGAATATGTACAAGGGCTTGAAAGCCTAGAGGAAGGACCGTGGAGCCACACCAGCGACAGCACGCAGGCCAACTTGGTGCCTGCAGGCCAGCCAGGATGGTCCTGGCCCCGGGCGCTCTTCCAGAAGCTTTCCATTGCCCTGCCTGAGATACCCCTCCTGTCCCGGCCCCCACTGATTTTTTCCTTCCTCACCTCTGTCCGGAGAGAAATTCCAGCGGAAGGTATGGGTGACACATCCTCTTCTTTACAGGCGGCAGCCTGGCAACTCCTGCAGAAAGGCCAGCTGAACCCCACTCACACAAGGCCACCCACAAAGCTGTGGCCCCTCACTCCCTCCCACCAGCACAGCCCCAAGACTGCTGACGGGGCAGAGAATATGGAGTCAGGCACAGCTTCAGGGGCTATTGCTGCCTGGAGCGCTCTTTATATTGACCTCAACGAGGCACACCTGGGGAGGGCGGGCCGGCAGGGTAAGGCTGCCCAGGTCAGCTAATCCACAACCCTCAGGGAATCACATTGTTGAAAATGGACCCCGCTAAGGCAGAAGAGAAGCCAAGGGAAAAAGGACACAATGCCATTTGCAGCACCGTAGATGAGTCTAGAAGTAATCACGTGACTTGTAGTAAGTCAGAAAGTGAAAGACACATATCATATCATATCACTTATAGGTGTTACCTAAAAATGGATACCAGGGCAGATATTTCCACGGAGAAGGACAATCACAGATTCATTAAACAAACTTATGGTTCACCAATGGAAAGGTGTGAAGATTGGTTGCATTACGATATCGGGGTTAACAGACATATACAAACACAGGTGACATATATAATCACCAAAGACCTACAGAATACCAAGAGAGGACGACTCAACATTCTGTCATAACGTACATGGGAAAAGGATCCCAGGAAGAACAGTCATCTGTATATGTGTAAAAGAACCACATCTTCCACACCTACAACAAGCCAAACATTGTAATCAAACTTGCTATAATAAAAAATAAAAAAATTAAATTAAAAACACGAACAAGAAGTAGTGAGACAAACGTGAGGGGCTTTCTCCTGGCACATTCCATTCTAAACTCCAATCTAGAACACCACTTCCACTGAGGCTCTCTTGCCCTAGTAACCAGATTTGGTAAGGGTGAACTGCTGCCACCTTGTGGCCCTTTCACACAACAGCAGCTTTAATCCCAGCGCTAATGGTCAGTTGATATTCAAAATCATTGCAGGCCTGTAAATGACACCTGCCCTGAAAACAAATCCTGGGGTCACATATCGACCAAAAAATTCAAAGGACGTCCATATTTCAAAATGACCGTTTCAAAAGGAATATTTTACGCACATTAGTGTTCTGCTTCTTTTCCTTTCTTTCCTTTTTTGTTAAAAATCACGGGAATGGAAAAAGGCATCCCTCAGAATGGGCGAAAATTGTTGCAGATGAATCAATGGACAGAGGTTTAATCTCCAATATATATAAACAGCTCATGCAGCTTAATATTAAAAAAACAAACAACCCCCCAAAAAATGGGCAGAAGATCTAAAGAGACGTTTCTTCAAAGGAGACACAGAGATGGCCAAGACGCACATGAAAAGCTGCTCAACAGCACTAATTATTAGAGAAATGCAAATCAAAACTACAATGAGGTTTCACCTCACACCTGTTAGAATCAGCATCATCAGAAAATCTACAAACAACCAATTCTGGGGAGGGTGTGGACAAAAGGAGCCCTCTTCCACTATTGGTGGGAATGTAAATTGATACAGTCACTATGGAGAACAGTATGGAGTTTCCTTAAAAAAACTAGAAATAGAATTACCATCTGATCCAGCAATCCCACTTCTGGGCATATACCCAGAGAAAACCGTATTTCAAAAAGGCACATTCACCACAATGTTCGTTGCAGCACTATTTACAATAGCCAGGTAATGGAAGCAACCTAAATGCCCACAGACAGATGAATGGATAAAGATGTGGTACATATATAAAATGGAATATTACTCGGCCATAAAAAGGAATGAAACTGGGTCATTTGTAGAGACATCGATGGATCGAGAGACTGTCATACAGAATGAAGTAAGTCAGAAAGAGGAAAACAAATATTGTATATTAATGCATATATGTGGAGCCTAAAAATGGTACAGATGAACTGGTTTGCAGGGAAGAAATAGAGACACAGAGGTAGAGAACAAATGTATGGACACCAAGTGTGGGAAGCCATGGGTTGGTGGTGGTGGGATGAGTTGGGAGTTTGGGATTGACCTGTATACATGTATATGGATAAAATACATAACTAATAATAACGTGCTGTATAAAAAAATAAATAAAATTAAATTTCAAAATTTTAAAAAATAAAATTTAAAAATAAAACAGAAAAAAGTTCTTCCCGTCACACAGATGTATTTATAGGAATGAATTATTTCCTTGCTTATATATATAAATACATAAAAGAGGAATAACATCTAACTTGAAACATAAAAGAAAAAAAAAGTGAACCCACGAGTTATAGAGAGGTAAACCCTATCACGGCACTTGCTCCAGCGGTAAACAATTCTGAAATTGGTCAGAGGTGGGGAACCATCTCCCATACAGCCAGCAACCCAACCCCCACGCAAGGAGCGTCCTCATTGCAAAGCTGGGGGACCGTGCCGAGGCATCTGTGAGTAAACGTGAGCTGAGCCCCAGGCCAGCTGCTGCTGAACTGTTCCCACCCTTTCCAGGTAAAACACCTGAATATGTACAAGGGCTTGAAAGCCTAGAGGAAGGGCCGTCAAGCCACACCAGCGACAGCACGCAGGCCAACTTGGTGCCTGCAGGCCAGCCAGCGTGGTCCTGGACCCTGGCGCTCTTCCAGAAGCTTTCCATTGCCCTGCCTGAGATACCCCTCCTGTCCCGGCCCCCACTGCTTTTTTCCGTCCTCACCTCTGTCCGGAGAGAAATTCCAGCGGAAGGTATGGGTGACACATCCTCTTCTTTACAGGCGGCAGTCTGGCAACTCCTGCAGAAAGGCCAGCAGAACCCCACTCACACCGGGCCACCCACAAAGCTGTGGCCCCTCACTCCCTCCCACCAGCACAGCCCCGAGACTGCTGACAGGGCAGAGAATATGGAGTCAGGCACAGCTTCAAGGGCTATTGCTGCCTGGAGCGCTGTTTATATTGACCTCAACGAGGCACACCTGGGGAGGGCGGGCCGGCAGGGTAAGGCTGCCCAGGTCAGCTAATCCACAACCCTCAGGGAATCACATTGTTGAAAATGGACCCCGCTAAGGCAGAAGAGAAGCCAAGGGAAAAAAGGACACAATGCCATTTGCAGCACCGTAGATGAGTCTAGAAGTAATCACGTGACTTGTAGTAAGTCAGAAAGTGAAAGACACATATCATATCATATCACTTATAGGTGTTACCTAAAAATGGATACCAGGGCAGATATTTCCACGGAGAAGGGCAATCACAGATTCATTAAACAAACTTATGGTTCACCAATGGAAAGGTGTGAGGATTGGTTTCATTACGATATCGGGGTTAACAGACATATACAAACACAGGTGACATATATAATCACCAAAGACCTACAGAATACCAAGAGAGGACTACTCAACATTCTGTCATAACGTACATGGGAAAAGGATCCCAGGAAGAACAGTCATCTGTATATGTGTAAAAGAACCACATCTTCCACACCTACAACAAGCCAAACATTGTAATCAAACTTGCTGTAATAAAAAATAAAAACTTAAATTAAAAACACGAACAAGAAGTAGTGAGACAAACGTGAGGGGCTTTCTCCTGGCACATTCCATTCTAAACTCCAATCTAGAACACCACTTCCACTGAGGCTCTCTTGCCCTAGTAACCAGATTTGGTAAGGGTGAACTGCTGCCACCTTGTGGCCGTTTCACACAACAGCAGCTTTAATCCCAGCGCTAATGGTCAGTTGATATTCAAAATCATTGCAGGCCTGTAAATGACACCTGCCCTGAAAACAAATCCTGGGGTCACATATCAACCAAAAAATTCAAAGGACGTCCATATTTCAAAATGACCGTTTCAAAAGGAATATTTTACGCACATTAGTGTTCTGCTTCTTTTCCTTTCTTTCCTTTTTTGTTAAAAATCACGGGAATGGAAAAAGGCATCCCTCAGAATGGGCAAAAATCGTTGCAGACGAATCAATGGACAGAGGTTTAATCTCCAATATATATAAACAGCTCATGCAGCTTAATATTAAAAAAACAAACAACCCCCCCAAAAATGGGCAGAAGATCTAAAGAGACGTTTCTTCAAAGGAGACACAGAGATGGCCAAGACACACATGAAAAGCTGCTCAACAGCACTAATTATTAGAGAAATGCAAATCAAAACTACAATGAGGTTTCACCTCACACCTGTTAGAATCGGCATCATCAGAAAATCTACAAACAACCAATTCTGGGGAGGGTGTGGACAAAAGGAGCCCTCTTCCACTATTGGTGGGAATGTAAATTGATACAGTCACTATGGAGAACAGTATGGAGTTTCCTTAAAAAAACTAGAAATAGAATTACCATCTGATCCAGCAATCCCACTTCTGGGCATATACCCAGAGAAAACCGTATTTCAAAAAGGCACATTCACCACAATGTTCGTTGCAGCACTATTTACAATAGCCAGGTAATGGAAGCAACCTAAATGCCCACAGACAGATGAATGGATAAAGATGTGGTACATATATAAAATGGAATATTACTCGGCCATAAAAAGGAATGAAACTGGGTCATTTGTAGAGACATCGATGGATCGAGAGACTGTCATACAGAATGAAGTAAGTCAGAAAGAGGAAAACAAATATTGTATATTAATGCATATATGTGGAGCCTAAAAATGGTACAGATGAACTGGTTTGCAGGGAAGAAATAGAGACACAGAGGTAGAGAACAAACGTATGGACACCAAGTGTGGGAAGCCATGGGGTGGTGGTGGTGGGATGAGTTGGGAGTTTGGGATTGACCTGTATACATGTATATGCATACAATACATAACTAATAATAAACTGCTGTATAAAAACATAAATAAAATTAAATTTCAATATTTTAAAAAATAAAATTTAAAAATAAAACAGAAAAAAATCTTCCCGTCACACAGATGTATTTATAGGAATGAATTATTTCCATGCTTATATTTATAAATACATAAAAGAGGAATAAAATCTAACTTGAACCATAAAAGAAAATAAAGTGAACCCACGAGTTACACAGAAGAAAACCCTATCACGGCACTTGCTCCAGCGGTAAACAATTCTGAAATTGGTCAGAGGTGGGGAACCATCTCCCATACAGCCATCAACCCACCCCCCACGCAAGGAGCGTCCTCATTGCCAAGCTGGGGGAACGTGCCGAGGCATCTGTGAGTAAACGTGAGCTGAGCCCCAGGCCAGCTGCTGCTGAACTGTTCCCACCCTTTCCAGGTAAAACACCTGAATATGTACAAGGGCTTGAAAGCCTAGAGGAAGGACCGTGGAGCCACACCAGCGACAGCACGCAGGCCAACTTGGTGCCTGCAGGCCAGCCAGGATGGTCCTGGCCCCGGGCGCTCTTCCAGAAGCTTTCCATTGCCCTGCCTGAGATACCCCTCCTGTCCCGGCCCCCACTGCTTTTTTCCTTCCTCACCTCTGTCCGGAGAGAAATTCCAGCGGAAGGTATGGGTGACACATCCTCTTCTTTACAGGCGGCAGCCTGGCAACTCCTGCAGAAAGGCCAGCTGAACCCCACTCACACAAGGCCACCCACAAAGCTGTGGCCCCTCACTCCCTCCCACCAGCACAGCCCCAAGACTGCTGACGGGGCAGAGAATATGGAGTCAGGCACAGCTTCAGGGGCTATTGCTGCCTGGAGCGCTCTTTATATTGACCTCAACGAGGCACACCTGGGGAGGGCGGGCCGGCAGGGTAAGGCTGCCCAGGTCAGCTAATCCACAACCCTCAGGGAATCACATTGTTGAAAATGGACCCCGCTAAGGCAGAAGAGAAGCCAAGGGAAAAAGGACACAATGCCATTTGCAGCACCGTAGATGAGTCTAGAAGTAATCACGTGACTTGTAGTAAGTCAGAAAGTGAAAGACACATATCATATCATATCACTTATAGGTGTTACCTAAAAATGGATACCAGGGCAGATATTTCCACGGAGAAGGACAATCACAGATTCATTAAACAAACTTATGGTTCACCAATGGAAAGGTGTGAAGATTGGTTGCATTACGATATCGGGGTTAACAGACATATACAAACACAGGTGACATATATAATCACCAAAGACCTACAGAATACCAAGAGAGGACGACTCAACATTCTGTCATAACGTACATGGGAAAAGGATCCCAGGAAGAACAGTCATCTGTATATGTGTAAAAGAACCACATCTTCCACACCTACAACAAGCCAAACATTGTAATCAAACTTGCTATAATAAAAAATAAAAAAATTAAATTAAAAACACGAACAAGAAGTAGTGAGACAAACGTGAGGGGCTTTCTCCTGGCACATTCCATTCTAAACTCCAATCTAGAACACCACTTCCACTGAGGCTCTCTTGCCCTAGTAACCAGATTTGGTAAGGGTGAACTGCTGCCACCTTGTGGCCCTTTCACACAACAGCAGCTTTAATCCCAGCGCTAATGGTCAGTTGATATTCAAAATCATTGCAGGCCTGTAAATGACACCTGCCCTGAAAACAAGTCCTGGGGTCACATATCGACCAAAAAATTCAAAGGACGTCCATATTTCAAAATGACCGTTTCAAAAGGAATATTTTACGCACATTAGTGTTCTGCTTCTTTTCCTTTCTTTCCTTTTTTGTTAAAAATCACGGGAATGGAAAAAGGCATCCCTCAGAATGGGCGAAAATTGTTGCAGATGAATCAATGGACAGAGGTTTAATCTCCAATATATATAAACAGCTCATGCAGCTTAATATTAAAAAAACAAACAACCCCCCAAAAAATGGGCAGAAGATCTAAAGAGACGTTTCTTCAAAGGAGACACAGAGATGGCCAAGACGCACATGAAAAGCTGCTCAACAGCACTAATTATTAGAGAAATGCAAATCAAAACTACAATGAGGTTTCACCTCACACCTGTTAGAATCAGCATCATCAGAAAATCTACAAACAACCAATTCTGGGGAGGGTGTGGACAAAAGGAGCCCTCTTCCACTATTGGTGGGAATGTAAATTGATACAGTCACTATGGAGAACAGTATGGAGTTTCCTTAAAAAAACTAGAAATAGAATTACCATCTGATCCAGCAATCCCACTTCTGGGCATATACCCAGAGAAAACCGTATTTCAAAAAGGCACATTCACCACAATGTTCGTTGCAGCACTATTTACAATAGCCAGGTAATGGAAGCAACCTAAATGCCCACAGACAGATGAATGGATAAAGATGTGGTACATATATAAAATGGAATATTACTCGGCCATAAAAAGGAATGAAACTGGGTCATTTGTAGAGACATCGATGGATCGAGAGACTGTCATACAGAATGAAGTAAGTCAGAAAGAGGAAAACAAATATTGTATATTAATGCATATATGTGGACCCTAAAAATGGTACAGATGAACTGGTTTGCAGGGAAGAAATAGAGACACAGAGGTAGAGAACAAATGTATGGACACCAAGTGTGGGAAGCCATGGGTTGGTGGTGGTGGGATGAGTTGGGAGTTTGGGATTGACCTGTATACATGTATATGGATAAAATACATAACTAATAATAACGTGCTGTATAAAAAAATAAATAAAATTAAATTTCAAAATTTTAAAAAATAAAATTTAAAAATAAAACAGAAAAAAGTTCTTCCCGTCACACAGATGTATTTATAGGAATGAATTATTTCCTTGCTTATATATATAAATACATAAAAGAGGAATAACATCTAACTTGAAACATAAAAGAAAAAAAAAGTGAACCCACGAGTTATAGAGAGGTAAACCCTATCACGGCACTTGCTCCAGCGGTAAACAATTCTGAAATTGGTCAGAGGTGGGGAACCATCTCCCATACAGCCAGCAACCCAACCCCCACGCAAGGAGCGTCCTCATTGCAAAGCTGGGGGACCGTGCCGAGGCATCTGTGAGTAAACGTGAGCTGAGCCCCAGGCCAGCTGCTGCTGAACTGTTCCCACCCTTTCCAGGTAAAACACCTGAATATGTACAAGGGCTTGAAAGCCTAGAGGAAGGGCCGTCAAGCCACACCAGCGACAGCACGCAGGCCAACTTGGTGCCTGCAGGCCAGCCAGCGTGGTCCTGGACCCTGGCGCTCTTCCAGAAGCTTTCCATTGCCCTGCCTGAGATACCCCTCCTGTCCCGGCCCCCACTGCTTTTTTCCGTCCTCACCTCTGTCCGGAGAGAAATTCCAGCGGAAGGTATGGGTGACACATCCTCTTCTTTACAGGCGGCAGTCTGGCAACTCCTGCAGAAAGGCCAGCAGAACCCCACTCACACCGGGCCACCCACAAAGCTGTGGCCCCTCACTCCCTCCCACCAGCACAGCCCCGAGACTGCTGACAGGGCAGAGAATATGGAGTCAGGCACAGCTTCAAGGGCTATTGCTGCCTGGAGCGCTGTTTATATTGACCTCAACGAGGCACACCTGGGGAGGGCGGGCCGGCAGGGTAAGGCTGCCCAGGTCAGCTAATCCACAACCCTCAGGGAATCACATTGTTGAAAATGGACCCCGCTAAGGCAGAAGAGAAGCCAAGGGAAAAAAGGACACAATGCCATTTGCAGCACCGTAGATGAGTCTAGAAGTAATCACGTGACTTGTAGTAAGTCAGAAAGTGAAAGACACATATCATATCATATCACTTATAGGTGTTACCTAAAAATGGATACCAGGGCAGATATTTCCACGGAGAAGGGCAATCACAGATTCATTAAACAAACTTATGGTTCACCAATGGAAAGGTGTGAGGATTGGTTTCATTACGATATCGGGGTTAACAGACATATACAAACACAGGTGACATATATAATCACCAAAGACCTACAGAATACCAAGAGAGGACTACTCAACATTCTGTCATAACGTACATGGGAAAAGGATCCCAGGAAGAACAGTCATCTGTATATGTGTAAAAGAACCACATCTTCCACACCTACAACAAGCCAAACATTGTAATCAAACTTGCTGTAATAAAAAATAAAAACTTAAATTAAAAACACGAACAAGAAGTAGTGAGACAAACGTGAGGGGCTTTCTCCTGGCACATTCCATTCTAAACTCCAATCTAGAACACCACTTCCACTGAGGCTCTCTTGCCCTAGTAACCAGATTTGGTAAGGGTGAACTGCTGCCACCTTGTGGCCGTTTCACACAACAGCAGCTTTAATCCCAGCGCTAATGGTCAGTTGATATTCAAAATCATTGCAGGCCTGTAAATGACACCTGCCCTGAAAACAAATCCTGGGGTCACATATCAACCAAAAAATTCAAAGGACGTCCATATTTCAAAATGACCGTTTCAAAAGGAATATTTTACGCACATTAGTGTTCTGCTTCTTTTCCTTTCTTTCCTTTTTTGTTAAAAATCACGGGAATGGAAAAAGGCATCCCTCAGAATGGGCGAAAATCGTTGCAGACGAATCAATGGACAGAGGTTTAATCTCCAATATATATAAACAGCTCATGCAGCTTAATATTAAAAAAACAAACAACCCCCCCAAAAATGGGCAGAAGATCTAAAGAGACGTTTCTTCAAAGGAGACACAGAGATGGCCAAGACACACATGAAAAGCTGCTCAACAGCACTAATTATTAGAGAAATGCAAATCAAAACTACAATGAGGTTTCACCTCACACCTGTTAGAATCGGCATCATCAGAAAATCTACAAACAACCAATTCTGGGGAGGGTGTGGACAAAAGGAGCCCTCTTCCACTATTGGTGGGAATGTAAATTGATACAGTCACTATGGAGAACAGTATGGAGTTTCCTTAAAAAAACTAGAAATAGAATTACCATCTGATCCAGCAATCCCACTTCTGGGCATATACCCAGAGAAAACCGTATTTCAAAAAGGCACATTCACCACAATGTTCGTTGCAGCACTATTTACAATAGCCAGGTAATGGAAGCAACCTAAATGCCCACAGACAGATGAATGGATAAAGATGTGGTACATATATAAAATGGAATATTACTCGGCCATAAAAAGGAATGAAACTGGGTCATTTGTAGAGACATCGATGGATCGAGAGACTGTCATACAGAATGAAGTAAGTCAGAAAGAGGAAAACAAATATTGTATATTAATGCATATATGTGGAGCCTAAAAATGGTACAGATGAACTGGTTTGCAGGGAAGAAATAGAGACACAGAGGTAGAGAACAAACGTATGGACACCAAGTGTGGGAAGCCATGGGGTGGTGGTGGTGGGATGAGTTGGGAGTTTGGGATTGACCTGTATACATGTATATGCATAAAATACATAACTAATAATAAACTGCTGTATAAAAACATAAATAAAATTAAATTTCAATATTTTAAAAAATAAAATTTAAAAATAAAACAGAAAAAAATCTTCCCGTCACACAGATGTATTTATAGGAATGAATTATTTCCATGCTTATATTTATAAATACATAAAAGAGGAATAAAATCTAACTTGAACCATAAAAGAAAATAAAGTGAACCCACGAGTTACACAGAAGAAAACCCTATCACGGCACTTGCTCCAGCGGTAAACAATTCTGAAATTGGTCAGAGGTGGGGAACCATCTCCCATACAGCCATCAACCCACCCCCCACGCAAGGAGCGTCCTCATTGCCAAGCTGGGGGAACGTGCCGAGGCATCTGTGAGTAAACGTGAGCTGAGCCCCAGGCCAGCTGCTGCTGAACTGTTCCCACCCTTTCCAGGTAAAACACCTGAATATGTACAAGGGCTTGAAAGCCTAGAGGAAGGACCGTGGAGCCACACCAGCAACAGCACGCAGGCCAACTTGGTGCCTGCAGGCCAGCCAGGATGGTCCTGTCCCCGGGCGCTCTTCCAGAAGCTTTCCATTGCCCTGCCTGAGATACCCCTCCTGTCCCGGCGCCCACTGCTTTTTTCCTTCCTCACCTCTGTCCGGAGAGAAATTCCAGCGGAAGGTATGGGTGACACATCCTCTTCTTTACAGGCGGCAGCCTGGCAACTCCTGCAGAAAGGCCAGCAGAACCCCACTCACACCAGGCCACCCACAAAGCTGTGGCCCCTCACTCCCTCCCACCAGCACAGCCCCAAGACTGCTGACGGGGCAGAGAATATGGAGTCAGGCACAGCTTCAGGGGCTATTGCTGCCTGGAGCGCTGTTTATATTGACCTCAACGAGGCACACCTGGGGAGGGCGGGCCGGCAGGGTAAGGCTGCCCAGGTCAGCTAATCCACAACCCTCAGGGAATCACATTGTTGAAAATGGACCCCGTTAAGGCAGAAGAGAAGCCAAGGGAAAAAGGACACAATGCCATTTGCAGCACCGTAGATGAGTCTAGAAGTAATCACGTGACTTGTAGTAAGTCAGAAAGTGAAAGACACATATCATATCATATCACTTATAGGTGTTACCTAAAAATGGATACCAGGGCAGATATTTCCACGGAGAAGGGCAATCACAGATTCATTAAACAAACTTATGGTTCACCAATGGAAAGGTGTGAGGATTGGTTTCATTACGATATCGGGGTTAACAGACATATACAAACACAGGTGACATATATAATCACCAAAGACCTACAGAATACCAAGAGAGGACGACTCAACATTCTGTCATAACGTACATGGGAAAAGGATCCCAGGAAGAACAGTCATCTGTATATGTGAAAAAGAACCACATCTTCCACACCTACAACAAGCCAAACATTGTAATCAAACTTGCTATAATAAAAAATAAAAAAATTAAATTAAAAACACGAACAAGAAGTAGTGAGACAAACGTGAGGGGCTTTCTCCTGGCACATTCCATTCTAAACTCCAATCTAGAACACCACTTCCACTGAGGCTCTCTTGCCCTAGTAACCAGATTTGGTAAGGGTGAACTGCTGCCACCTTGTGGCCCTTTCACACAACAGCAGCTTTAATCCCAGCGCTAATGGTCAGTTGATATTCAAAATCATTGCAGGCCTGTAAATGACACCTGCCCTGAAAACAAATCCTGGGGTCACATATCGACCAAAAAATTCAAAGGACGTCCATATTTCAAAATGACCGTTTCAAAAGGAATATTTTACGCACATTAGTGTTCTGCTTCTTTTCCTTTCTTTCCTTTTTTGTTAAAAATCACGGGAATGGAAAAAGGCATCCCTCAGAATGGGCGAAAATCGTTGCAGACGAATCAATGGACAGAGGTTTAATCTCCAATATATATAAACAGCTCATGCAGCTTAATATTAAAAAAACAAACAACCCCCCAAAAAATGGGCAGAAGATCTAAAGAGACGTTTCTTCAAAGGAGACACAGAGATGGCCAAGACGCACATGAAAAGCTGCTCAACAGCACTAATTATTAGAGAAATGCAAATCAAAACTACAATGAGGTTTCACCTCACACCTGTTAGAATCGGCATCATCAGAAAATCTACAAACAACCAATTCTGGGGAGGGTGTGGACAAAAGGAGCCCTCTTCCACTATTGGTGGGAATGTAAATTGATACAGTCACTATGGAGAACAGTATGGAGTTTCCTTAAAAAAACTAGAAATAGAATTACCATCTGATCCAGCAATCCCACTTCTGGGCATATACCCAGAGAAAACCGTATTTCAAAAAGGCACATTCACCACAATGTTCGTTGCAGCACTATTTACAATAGCCAGGTAATGGAAGCAACCTAAATGCCCACAGACAGATGAATGGATAAAGATGTGGTACATATATAAAATGGAATATTACTCGGCCATAAAAAGGAATGAAACTGGGTCATTTGTAGAGACATCGATGGATCGAGAGACTGTCATACAGAATGAAGTAAGTCAGAAAGAGGAAAACAAATATTGTATATTAATGCATATATGTGGAGCCTAAAAATGGTACAGATGAACTGGTTTGCAGGGAAGAAATAGAGACACAGAGGTAGAGAACAAACGTATGGACACCAAGTGTGGGAAGCCATGGGTTGGTGGTGGTGGGATGAGTTGGGAGTTTGGGATTGACCTGTATACATGTATATGGATAAAATACATAACTAATAATAACGTGCTGTATAAAAAAATAAATAAAATTAAATTTCAAAATTTTAAAAAATAAAATTTAAAAATAAAACAGAAAAAAGTTCTTCCCGTCACACAGATGTATTTATAGGAATGAATTATTTCCTTGCTTATATATATAAATACATAAAAGAGGAATAACATCTAACTTGAAACATAAAAGAAAAAAAAAGTGAACCCACGAGTTATACAGAGGAAAACCCTATCACGGCACTTGCTCCAGCGGTAAACAATTCTGAAATTGGTCAGAGGTGGGGAACCATCTCCCATACAGCCAGCAACCCAACCCCCACGCAAGGAGCGTCCTCATTGCAAAGCTGGGGGACCGTGCCGAGGCATCTGTGAGTAAACGTGAGCTGAGCCCCAGGCCAGCTGCTGCTGAACTGTTCCCACCCTTTCCAGGTAAAACACCTGAATATGTACAAGGGCTTGAAAGCCTAGAGGAAGGACCGTGGAGCCACACCAGCGACAGCACGCAGGCCAACTTGGTGCCTGCAGGCCAGCCAGCGTGGTCCTGGACCCTGGCGCTCTTCCAGAAGCTTTCCATTGCCCTGCCTGAGATACCCCTCCTGTCCCGGCCCCCACTGCTTTTTTCCGTCCTCACCTCTGTCCGGAGAGAAATTCCAGCGGAAGGTATGGGTGACACATCCTCTTCTTTACAGGCGGCAGTCTGGCAACTCCTGCAGAAAGGCCAGCAGAACCCCACTCACACCGGGCCACCCACAAAGCTGTGGCCCCTCACTCCCTCCCACCAGCACAGCCCCGAGACTGCTGACAAGGCAGAGAATATGGAGTCAGGCACAGCTTCAAGGGCTATTGCTGCCTGGAGCGCTGTTTATATTGACCTCAACGAGGCACACCTGGGGAGGGCGGGCCGGCAGGGTAAGGCTGCCCAGGTCAGCTAATCCACAACCCTCAGGGAATCACATTGTTGAAAATGGACCCCGCTAAGGCAGAAGAGAAGCCAAGGGAAAAAAGGACACAATGCCATTTGCAGCACCGTAGATGAGTCTAGAAGTAATCACGTGACTTGTAGTAAGTCAGAAAGTGAAAGACACATATCATATCATATCACTTATAGGTGTTACCTAAAAATGGATACCAGGGCAGATATTTCCACGGAGAAGGGCAATCACAGATTCATTAAACAAACTTATGGTTCACCAATGGAAAGGTGTGAGGATTGGTTTCATTACGATATCGGGGTTAACAGACATATACAAACACAGGTGACATATATAATCACCAAAGACCTACAGAATACCAAGAGAGGACTACTCAACATTCTGTCATAACGTACATGGGAAAAGGATCCCAAGAAGGAAAGTCATCTGTATATGTGTAAAAGAACCACATCTTCCACACCTACAACAAGCCAAACATTGTAATCAAACTTGCTGTAATAAAAAATAAAAACTTAAATTAAAAACACGAACAAGAAGTAGTGAGACAAACGTGAGGGGCTTTCTCCTGGCACATTCCATTCTAAACTCCAATCTAGAACACCACTTCCACTGAGGCTCTCTTGCCCTAGTAACCAGATTTGGTAAGGGTGAACTGCTGCCACCTTGTGGCCGTTTCACACAACAGCAGCTTTAATCCCAACGCTAATGGTCAGTTGATATTCAAAATCATTGCAGGCCTGTAAATGACACCTGCCCTGAAAACAAATCCTGGGGTCACATATCAACCAAAAAATTCAAAGGACGTCCATATTTCAAAATGACCGTTTCAAAAGGAATATTTTACGCACATTAGTGTTCTGCTTCTTTTCCTTTCTTTCCTTTTTTGTTAAAAATCACGGGAATGGAAAAAGGCATCCCTCAGAATGGGCGAAAATCGTTGCAGACGAATCAATGGACAGAGGTTTAATCTCCAATATATATAAACAGCTCATGCAGCTTAATATTAAAAAAACAAACAACCCCCCAAAAAATGGGCAGAAGATCTAAAGAGACGTTTCTTCAAAGGAGACACAGAGATGGCCAAGACGCACATGAAAAGCTGCTCAACAGCACTAATTATTAGAGAAATGCAAATCAAAACTACAATGAGGTTTCACCTCACACCTGTTAGAATCGGCATCATCAGAAAATCTACAAACAACCAATTCTGGGGAGGGTGTGGACAAAAGGAGCCCTCTTCCACTATTGGTGGGAATGTAAATTGATACAGTCACTATGGAGAACAGTATGGAGTTTCCTTAAAAAAACTAGAAATAGAATTACCATCTGATCCAGCAATCCCACTTCTGGGCATATACCCAGAGAAAACCGTATTTCAAAAAGGCACATTCACCACAATGTTCGTTGCAGCACTATTTACAATAGCCAGGTAATGGAAGCAACCTAAATGCCCACAGACAGATGAATGGATAAAGATGTGGTACATATATAAAATGGAATATTACTCGGCCATAAAAAGGAATGAAACTGGGTCATTTGTAGAGACATCGATGGATCGAGAGACTGTCATACAGAATGAAGTAAGTCAGAAAGAGGAAAACAAATATTGTATATTAATGCATATATGTGGAGCCTAAAAATGGTACAGATGAACTGGTTTGCAGGGAAGAAATAGAGACACAGAGGTAGAGAACAAACGTATGGACACCAAGTGTGGGAAGCCATGGGGTGGTGGTGGTGGGATGAGTTGGGAGTTTGGGATTGACCTGTATACATGTATATGCATAAAATACATAACTAATAATAAACTGCTGTATAAAAACATAAATAAAATTAAATTTCAATATTTTAAAAAATAAAATTTAAAAATAAAACAGAAAAAAATCTTCCCGTCACACAGATGTATTTATAGGAATGAATTATTTCCATGCTTATATTTATAAATACATAAAAGAGGAATAAAATCTAACTTGAACCATAAAAGAAAATAAAGTGAACCCACGAGTTACACAGAAGAAAACCCTATCACGGCACTTGCTCCAGCGGTAAACAATTCTGAAATTGGTCAGAGGTGGGGAACCATCTCCCATACAGCCATCAACCCACCCCCCACGCAAGGAGCGTCCTCATTGCCAAGCTGGGGGAACGTGCCGAGGCATCTGTGAGTAAACGTGAGCTGAGCCCCAGGCCAGCTGCTGCTGAACTGTTCCCACCCTTTCCAGGTAAAACACCTGAATATGTACAAGGGCTTGAAAGCCTAGAGGAAGGACCGTGGAGCCACACCAGCGACAGCACGCAGGCCAACTTGGTGCCTGCAGGCCAGCCAGGATGGTCCTGGCCCCGGGCGCTCTTCCAGAAGCTTTCCATTGCCCTGCCTGAGATACCCCTCCTGTCCCGGCCCCCACTGCTTTTTTCCTTCCTCACCTCTGTCCGGAGAGAAATTCCAGCGGAAGGTATGGGTGACACATCCTCTTCTTTACAGGCGGCAGCCTGGCAACTCCTGCAGAAAGGCCAGCAGAACCCCACTCACACCAGGCCACCCACAAAGCTGTGGCCCCTCACTCCCTCCCACCAGCACAGCCCCAAGACTGCTGATGGGGCAGAGAATATGGAGTCAGGCACAGCTTCAGGGGCTATTGCTGCCTGGAGCACTGTTTATATTGACCTCAACGAGGCACACCTGGGGAGGGCGGGCCGGCAGGGTAAGGCTGCCCAGGTCAGCTAATCCACAACCCTCAGGGAATCACATTGTTGAAAATGGACCCCGCTAAGGCAGAAGAGAAGCCAAGGGAAAAAGGACACAATGCCATTTGCAGCACCGTAGATGAGTCTAGAAGTAATCACGTGACTTGTAGTAAGTCAGAAAGTGAAAGACACATATCATATCATATCACTTATAGGTGTTACCTAAAAATGGATACCAGGGCAGATATTTCCACGGAGAAGGGCAATCACAGATTCATTAAACAAACTTATGGTTCACCAATGGAAAGGTGTGAGGATTGGTTTCATTACGATATCGGGGTTAACAGACATATACAAACACAGGTGACATATATAATCACCAAAGACCTACAGAATACCAAGAGAGGACGACTCAACATTCTGTCATAACGTACATGGGAAAAGGATCCCAGGAAGAACAGTCATCTGTATATGTGAAAAAGAACCACATCTTCCACACCTACAACAAGCCAAACATTGTAATCAAACTTGCTATAATAAAAAATAAAAAAATTAAATTAAAAACACGAACAAGAAGTAGTGAGACAAACGTGAGGGGCTTTCTCCTGGCACATTCCATTCTAAACTCCAATCTAGAACACCACTTCCACTGAGGCTCTCTTGCCCTAGTAACCAGATTTGGTAAGGGTGAACTGCTGCCACCTTGTGGCCCTTTCACACAACAGCAGCTTTAATCCCAGCGCTAATGGTCAGTTGATATTCAAAATCATTGCAGGCCTGTAAATGACACCTGCCCTGAAAACAAATCCTGGGGTCACATATCGACCAAAAAATTCAAAGGACGTCCATATTTCAAAATGACCGTTTCAAAAGGAATATTTTACGCACATTAGTGTTCTGCTTCTTTTCCTTTCTTTCCTTTTTTGTTAAAAATCACGGGAATGGAAAAAGGCATCCCTCAGAATGGGCGAAAATCGTTGCAGACGAATCAATGGACAGAGGTTTAATCTCCAATATATATAAACAGCTCATGCAGCTTAATATTAAAAAAACAAACAACCCCCCAAAAAATGGGCAGAAGATCTAAAGAGACGTTTCTTCAAAGGAGACACAGAGATGGCCAAGACGCACATGAAAAGCTGCTCAACAGCACTAATTATTAGAGAAATGCAAATCAAAACTACAATGAGGTTTCACCTCACACCTGTTAGAATCGGCATCATCAGAAAATCTACAAACAACCAATTCTGGGGAGGGTGTGGACAAAAGGAGCCCTCTTCCACTATTGGTGGGAATGTAAATTGATACAGTCACTATGGAGAACAGTATGGAGTTTCCTTAAAAAAACTAGAAATAGAATTACCATCTGATCCAGCAATCCCACTTCTGGGCATATACCCAGAGAAAACCGTATTTCAAAAAGGCACATTCACCACAATGTTCGTTGCAGCACTATTTACAATAGCCAGGTAATGGAAGCAACCTAAATGCCCACAGACAGATGAATGGATAAAGATGTGGTACATATATAAAATGGAATATTACTCGGCCATAAAAAGGAATGAAACTGGGTCATTTGTAGAGACATCGATGGATCGAGAGACTGTCATACAGAATGAAGTAAGTCAGAAAGAGGAAAACAAATATTGTATATTAATGCATATATGTGGAGCCTAAAAATGGTACAGATGAACTGGTTTGCAGGGAAGAAATAGAGACACAGAGGTAGAGAACAAACGTATGGACACCAAGTGTGGGAAGCCATGGGTTGGTGGTGGTGGGATGAGTTGGGAGTTTGGGATTGACCTGTATACATGTATATGGATAAAATACATAACTAATAATAACGTGCTGTATAAAAAAATAAATAAAATTAAATTTCAAAATTTTAAAAAATAAAATTTAAAAATAAAACAGAAAAAAGTTCTTCCCGTCACACAGATGTATTTATAGGAATGAATTATTTCCTTGCTTATATATATAAATACATAAAAGAGGAATAACATCTAACTTGAAACATAAAAGAAAAAAAAAGTGAACCCACGAGTTATACAGAGGAAAACCCTATCACGGCACTTGCTCCAGCGGTAAACAATTCTGAAATTGGTCAGAGGTGGGGAACCATCTCCCATACAGCCAGCAACCCAACCCCCACGCAAGGAGCGTCCTCATTGCAAAGCTGGGGGACCGTGCCGAGGCATCTGTGAGTAAACGTGAGCTGAGCCCCAGGCCAGCTGCTGCTGAACTGTTCCCACCCTTTCCAGGTAAAACACCTGAATATGTACAAGGGCTTGAAAGCCTAGAGGAAGGACCGTGGAGCCACACCAGCGACAGCACGCAGGCCAACTTGGTGCCTGCAGGCCAGCCAGCGTGGTCCTGGACCCTGGCGCTCTTCCAGAAGCTTTCCATTGCCCTGCCTGAGATACCCCTCCTGTCCCGGCCCCCACTGCTTTTTTCCGTCCTCACCTCTGTCCGGAGAGAAATTCCAGCGGAAGGTATGGGTGACACATCCTCTTCTTTACAGGCGGCAGTCTGGCAACTCCTGCAGAAAGGCCAGCAGAACCCCACTCACACCGGGCCACCCACAAAGCTGTGGCCCCTCACTCCCTCCCACCAGCACAGCCCCGAGACTGCTGACAAGGCAGAGAATATGGAGTCAGGCACAGCTTCAAGGGCTATTGCTGCCTGGAGCGCTGTTTATATTGACCTCAACGAGGCACACCTGGGGAGGGCGGGCCGGCAGGGTAAGGCTGCCCAGGTCAGCTAATCCACAACCCTCAGGGAATCACATTGTTGAAAATGGACCCCGCTAAGGCAGAAGAGAAGCCAAGGGTAAAAAGGACACAATGCCATTTGCAGCACCGTAGATGAGTCTAGAAGTAATCACGTGACTTGTAGTAAGTCAGAAAGTGAAAGACACATATCATATCATATCACTTATAGGTGTTACCTAAAAATGGATACCAGGGCAGATATTTCCACGGAGAAGGGCAATCACAGATTCATTAAACAAACTTATGGTTCACCAATGGAAAGGTGTGAGGATTGGTTTCATTACGATATCGGGGTTAACAGACATATACAAACACAGGTGACATATATAATCACCAAAGACCTACAGAATACCAAGAGAGGACTACTCAACATTCTGTCATAACGTACATGGGAAAAGGATCCCAAGAAGGAAAGTCATCTGTATATGTGTAAAAGAACCACATCTTCCACACCTACAACAAGCCAAACATTGTAATCAAACTTGCTGTAATAAAAAATAAAAACTTAAATTAAAAACACGAACAAGAAGTAGTGAGACAAACGTGAGGGGCTTTCTCCTGGCACATTCCATTCTAAACTCCAATCTAGAACACCACTTCCACTGAGGCTCTCTTGCCCTAGTAACCAGATTTGGTAAGGGTGAACTGCTGCCACCTTGTGGCCGTTTCACACAACAGCAGCTTTAATCCCAACGCTAATGGTCAGTTGATATTCAAAATCATTGCAGGCCTGTAAATGACACCTGCCCTGAAAACAAATCCTGGGGTCACATATCAACCAAAAAATTCAAAGGACGTCCATATTTCAAAATGACCGTTTCAAAAGGAATATTTTACGCACATTAGTGTTCTGCTTCTTTTTCTTTCTTTCCTTTTTTGTTAAAAATCACGGGAATGGAAAAAGGCATCCCTCAGAATGGGCGAAAATCGTTGCAGACGAATCAATGGACAGAGGTTTAATCTCCAATATATATAAACAGCTCATGCAGCTTAATATTAAAAAAACAAACAACCCCCCAAAAAATGGGCAGAAGATCTAAAGAGACGTTTCTTCAAAGGAGACACAGAGATGGCCAAGACGCACATGAAAAGCTGCTCAACAGCACTAATTATTAGAGAAATGCAAATCAAAACTACAATGAGGTTTCACCTCACACCTGTTAGAATCGGCATCATCAGAAAATCTACAAACAACCAATTCTGGGGAGGGTGTGGACAAAAGGAGCCCTCTTCCACTATTGGTGGGAATGTAAATTGATACAGTCACTATGGAGAACAGTATGGAGTTTCCTTAAAAAAACTAGAAATAGAATTACCATCTGATCCAGCAATCCCACTTCTGGGCATATACCCAGAGAAAACCGTATTTCAAAAAGGCACATTCACCACAATGTTCGTTGCAGCACTATTTACAATAGCCAGGTAATGGAAGCAACCTAAATGCCCACAGACAGATGAATGGATAAAGATGTGGTACATATATAAAATGGAATATTACTCGGCCATAAAAAGGAATGAAACTGGGTCATTTGTAGAGACATCGATGGATCGAGAGACTGTCATACAGAATGAAGTAAGTCAGAAAGAGGAAAACAAATATTGTATATTAATGCATATATGTGGACCCTAAAAATGGTACAGATGAACTGGTTTGCAGGGAAGAAATAGAGACACAGAGGTAGAGAACAAACGTATGGACACCAAGTGTGGGAAGCCATGGGGTGGTGGTGGTGGGATGAGTTGGGAGATTGGGATTGACCTGTATACCTGTATATGCATAAAATACATAACTAATAATAACGTGGTGTATAAAAAAAAATAAATAAAATTAAATTTCAAAATTATAAAAAATAAAATTTAAAAATAAAACAGAAAAAGATCTTCCCGTCACACAGATGTATTTATAGGAATGAATTATTTCCATGCTTATATTTATAAATACATAAAAGAGGAATAAAATCTAACTTGAACCATAAAAGAAAAAAAAGTGAACCCACGAGTTACACAGAGGAAAACCCTATCACGGCACTTGCTCCAGCGGTAAACAATTCTGAAATTGGTCAGAGGTGGGGAACCATCTCCCATACAGCCATCAACCCACCCCCCATGCAAGGAGCGTCCTCATTGCCAAGCTGGGGGACCGTGCCGAGGCATATGTGAGTAAACGTGAGCTGAGCCCCAGGCCAGCTGCTGCTGAACTGTTCCCACCCTTTCCAGGTAAAACACCTGAATATGTACAAGGGCTTGAAAGACTAGAAGAAGGACCGTGGAGCCACACCAGCGACAGCACGCAGGCCAACTTGGTGCCTGCAGGGCAGCCAGGGTGGTCCTGGCCCCGGGCGCTCTTCCAGAAGCTTTCCATTGCCCTGCCTGAGATACCCCTCCTGTCCCGGCCCCCACTGCTTTTTTCCTTCCTCACCTCTGTCCGGAGAGATATTCCAGCGGAAGGTATGGGTGACACATCCTCTTCTTTACAGGCGGCAGCTTCGCAACTCCTGCAGAAAGGCCAGCAGAACCCCACTCACACCGGGCCACCCACAAAGCTGTGGCCCCTCACTCCCTCCCACCAGCACAGCCCCGAGACTGCTGACGGGGCAGAGAATATGGAGTCAGGCACAGCTTCAGGGGCTATTGCTGCCTGGAGCGCTGTTTATATTGACCTCAACGAGGCACACCTGGGGAGGGCGGGCCGGCAGGGTAAGGCTGCCCAGGTCAGCTAATCCACAACCCTCAGGGAATCACATTGTTGAAAATGGACCCCGCTAAGGCAGAAGAGAAGCCAAGGGAAAAAAGGACACAATGCCATTTGCAGCACCGTAGATGAGTCTAGAAGTAATCACGTGACTTGTAGTAAGTCAGAAAGTGAAAGACACATATCATATCATATCACTTATAGGTGTTACCTAAAAATGGATACCAGGGCAGATATTTCCACGGAGAAGGGCAATCACAGATTCATTAAACAAACTTATGGTTCACCAATGGAAAGGTGTGAGGATTGGTTTCATTACGATATCGGGGTTAACAGACATATACAAACACAGGTGACATATATAATCACCAAAGACCTACAGAATACCAAGAGAGGACTACTCAACATTCTGTCATAACGTACATGGGAAAAGGATCCCAGGAAGTACAGTCATCTGTATATGTGTAAAAGAACCACATCTTCCACACCTACAACAAGCCAAACATTGTAATCAAAATTGCTGTAATAAAAAATAAAAAAATAAATTAAAAACACGAACAAGAAGTAGTGAGACAAATGTGAGGGTCTTTCTCCTGGCACATTCCATTCTAAACTCCAATCTAGAACACCACTTCCACTGAGGCTCTCTTGCCCTAGTAACCAGATTTGGTAAGGGTGAACTGCTGACACCTTGTGGCCGTTTCACACAACAGCAGCTTTAATCCCAACGCTAATGGTCAGTTGATATTCAAAATCATTGCAGGCCTGTAAATGACACCTGCCCTGAAAACAAATCCTGGTGTCACATATTGACCAAAAAATTCAAAGGACGTCCATATTTCAAAACGACCGTTTCAAAAGGCATATTTTACGCACATTAGTGTTTTGCTTCTTTTCCTTTCTTTCCTTTTTTGTTAAAAAACACGGGAATGGAAAAAGGCATCCCTCAGAATGGGCAAAAATCATTGCAGACGAATCAATGGACAGAGGTTTAATTTCCAATATATATAAACAGCTCATGCAGCTTAATATTAAAAAAACAAACAACCCAAAAAAAATGGGCAGAAGATCTAAAGAGACGTTTCTTCAAAGGAGACACAGAGATGGCCAAGACGCACATGAAAAGCTGCTCAACAGCACTAATTATTAGAGAAATGCAAATCAAAACTACAATGAGGTTTCACCTCACACCTGTTAGAATCGGCATCATCAGAAAATCTACAAACAACCAATTCTGGGGAGGGTGTGGACAAAAGGAGCCCTCTTCCACTATTGGTGGGAATGTAAATTGATACAGTCACTATGGGGAACACTATGGAGTTTCCTTAAAAAAACTAGAAATATAATTACCATCTGATCCAGCAATCCCACTTCTGGGCATATACCCAGAGAAAACCGTATTTCAAAAAGGCACATTCACCACAATGTTCGTTGCAGCACTATTTACAATAGCCAGGTAATGGAAGCAACCTAAATGCCCACAGACAGATGAATGGATAAAGATGTGGTACATATATAAAATGGAATATTACTCGGCCATAAAAAGGAATGAAACTGGGTCATTTGTAGAGACATCGATGGATCGAGAGACTGTCATACAGAATGAAGTAAGTCAGAAAGAGGAAAACAAATATTGTATATTAATGCATATATGTGGAGACTAAAAATGGTACAGATGAACTGGTTTGCAGGGAAGAAATAGAGACACAGAGGTAGAGAAAAAACGTATGGACACCAAGTGTGGGAAGCCATGGGGTGGTGGTGGTGGGATGAGTTGGGAGTTTGGGATTGACCTGTATACATGTATATGCATAAAATATATAACTAATAATAACGGGCTGAATAAAAAAAATAAATAAAATTAAATTTCAAAATTTTAAAAAATAAAATTTAAAAATAAAACAGAAAAAAGTTCTTCCCGTCACACAGATGTATTTATAGGAATGTATTATTTCCATGCTTATATTTATAAATACTTAAAAGAGGAATAAAATCTAACTTGAACCATAAAAGAAAAAAAAAATACATGAACACACGAGTTATACAGAGGAAAACCCTATCAGGGCACTTGCTCCAGTGGTAAACAATTCTGAAATTGATCAGAGGTGGGGAACCATCTCCCATACAGCCATCAACCCACACCCCACGCAAGGAGCGTCCTCATTGCAAAGCTGGGGGACCGTGCCGAAGCATCTGTGAGGAAACGTGAGCTGAGCCCCAGGCCAGCTGCTGCTGAACTGTTCCCACCCTTTCCAGGTAAAACACCTGAATATGTACAAGGGCTTGAAAGCCTAGAGGAAGGACCGTGGAGCCACACCAGCGACAGCACGCAGGGCAACTTGGTGCCTGCAGGCCAGCCAGTGTCGTCCTGGCACCGGGTGCTCTTCCAGAAGCTTTCCATTGCCCTGCCTGAGCTACCCCTCCTGTCCCGGCCCCCACTGCTTTTTTCCTTCCTCACCTCTGTCCGGAGAGAAATTCCAGCGGAAGGTGTGGGTGACACAACCTCTTCTTTACAGGCGGCAGCCTGGCAACACCTGCAGAAAGGCCAGCAGAACCCCACTCACACCGGGCCACCCACAAAGCTGTGGCCCCTCACTCCCTCCCACCAGCACAGCCCCGAGACTGCTGACGGGGCAGAGAATATGGAGTCAGGCACAGCTTCAGGGGCTATTGCTGCCTGGAGCGCTGTTTATATTGACCTCAACGAGGCACACCTGGGGAGGGCGGGCTGGCAGGGTAAGGCTGCCCAGGTCAGCTAATCCACAACCCTCAGGGAATCACATTGTTGAAAATGGACCCCGCTAAGGCAGAAGAGAAGCCAAGGGAAAAAAGGACACAATGCCATTTGCAGCACCGTAGATGAGTCTAGAAGTAATCACGTGACTTGTAGTAAGTCAGAAAGTGAAAGACACATATCATATCATATCACTTATAGGTGTTACCTAAAAATGGATACCAGGGCAGATATATCCACGGAGAAGGGCAATCACAGATTCATTAAACAAACTTATGGTTCACCAATGGAAAGGTGTGAGGATTGGTTTCATTACGATATCGGGGTTAACAGACATATACAAACACAGGTGACATATATAATCACCAAAGACCTACAGAATACCAAGAGAGGACTACTCAACATTCTGTCATAACGTACCTGGGAAAAGCATCCCAGGAAGAACAGACATGTGTACATGTGTAAAACAACCACATCTTCCACACCTACAACAAGCCAAACATTGTAATCAAACTTGCTGTAATAAAAAATAAAAAAATTAAATTAAAAACACGAAGAAGAATTAGTGAGACAAACGTGAGGGGCTTTCTCCTGGCACATTCCATTCTAAACTCCAATCTAGAACACCACTTCCACTGAGGCTCTCTTGCCCTAGAAACCAGATTTGGTAAGGGTGAACTGCTGCCACCTTGTGGCCGTTTCACACAACAGCAGCTTTAATCCCAACGCTAATGGTCAGTTGATATTCAAAAACATTGAAGGCCTGTAAATGACACCTGCCCTGAAAACAAATCCTGGTGTCACATATCGACCAAAAAATTCAAAGGACGTCCATATTTCAAAACGACCGTTTCAAAAGGCATATTTTACGCACATTAGTGTTCTGCTTCTTTTCCTTTCTTTCCTTTTTTGTTAAAAAAAACAGGAATGGAAAAAGGTATCCCTCAGAATGGGCGAACATCGTTGCAGACGAATCAATGGACAGAGGTTTTATCTCCAATATATATAAACAGCTCATGCAGCTTAATATTAAAAAAACAAACAACCCAAGAAAATGGGCAGAAGATCTAAAGAGACGTTTCTTCAAAGGAGACACAGAGATGGCCAAGACGCACATGAAAAGCTGCTCAACAGCACTAATTATTAGAGAAATGCAAATCAAAACTACAATGAGGTTTCACCTCACACCTGTTAGAATCGGCATCATCAGAAAATCTACAAACAACCAATTCTGGGGAGGGTGTGGACAAAAGGATCCCTCTTCCACTATTGGTGGGAATGTAAATTGATACAGTCACTATGGAGAACAGTATGGAGTTTCCTTAAAAAAACTAGAAATAGAATTACCATCTGATCCAGCAATCCCACTTCTGGGCATATACCCAGAGAAAACCGTAAATCAAAAAGGCACATTCACCACAATGTTCATTGCATCACTATTTACAATAGCCAGGTAATGGAAGCAACCTAAATGCCCACAGACAGATGAATGGATAAAGATGTGGTACATATATGAAATGGAATATTACTCGGCCATAAAAAGGAATGAAACTGGGTCATTTGTAGAGACATCGATGGATCGAGAGACTGTCATACAGAATGAAGTAAGTCAGAAAGAGGAAAACAAATATTGTATATTAATGCATATATGTGGTGCCTAAAAATGGTACAGATGAACTGGTTTGCAGGGAAGAAATAGAGACACAGAGGTAGAGAACAAACGTATGGACACCAAGTGTGGGAAGCCATGGGGTGGTGGTGGTGGGATGAGTTGGGAGTTAGGGATTGACCTGTGTACATGTATATGCATAAATACATAACTAATAATAACGTGCTGTATAAAAAAAAATAAATAATATTAAATTTCAAAATTTTAAAAAATAAAATTTAAAAATAAAACAGAAAAAATTTCTTCCCGTCACACAGATGTATTTATAGGAATGAATTATTTCCATGCTTATATCTATAAATACTTAAAAGAGGAATAAAATCTAACTTGAACCATAAAAGAAAAAAAAACCTGATCCCACGAGTTATACAGAGGAAAACCCTATCAGGGCACTTGCTCCAGTGGTAAACAATTCTGAAATTGATCAGATGTGTGGAACCATCTCCCATACAGCCATAAACCCACACCCCACGCAAGGAGCGTCCTAATTGCAAAGCTGGGGGACCATGCCGAGGCATCTGTGAGTAAACGTGAGCTGAGCCCCAGGCCAGCTGCTGCTGAACTGTTCCCACCTTTTCCAGGTAAAACACCTGAATATGTACAAGGGCTTGAAAGCCTAGAGGAAGGACCGTGGAGCCACACCAGCGACAGCACGCAGGCCCACTTGGTGCCTGCAGGCCAGCCAGGGTCGTCCTGGCCCCGGGCGCTCTTCCAGAAGCTTTCCATTCCCCTGCCTGAGATACCCCTCCTGTCCCGGCCCCCACTGCTTTTTTCCTTCCTCACCTCTGTCCGGAGAGAAATTCCAGCGGAAGGTATGGGTGACACAACCACTTCTTTACAGGCGGCAGCCTGGCAACTCCTGCAGAAAGGCCAGCAGAACCCCACTCACACCGGGCCACCCACAAAGCTGTGGCCCCTCACTCCCTCCCACCAGCACAGCCCCGAGACTGCTGACGGGGCAGAGAATATGGAGTCAGGCACAGCTTCAGGGGCTATTGCTGCCTGGAGCGCTGCTTATATTGACCTCAACGAGGCACACCTGGGGAGGGCGGGCCGGCAGGGTAAGGCTGCCCAGGTCAGCTAATCCACAACCCTCAGGGAATCACATTGTTGAAAATGGACCCCGCTAAGGCAGAAGAGAAGCCAAGGGAAAAAAGGACACAATGCCATTTGCAGCACCGTAGATGAGTCTAGAAGTAATCACGTGACTTGTAGTAAGTCAGAAAGTGAAAGACACATATCATATCATATCACTTATAGGTGTTACCTAAAAATGGATACCAGGGCAGATATTTCCACGGAGAAGGGCAATCACAGATTCATTAAACAAACTTATGGTTCACCAATGGAAAGGTGTGAGGATTGGTTTCATTACGATATCGGGGTTAACAGACATATACAAACACAGGTGACATATATAATCACCAAATACCTACAGAATACCAAGAGAGGACTACTCAACATTCTGTCATCACGTACATGGGAAAAGGATCCCAGGAAGAACAGACATGTGTATATGTGTAAAAGAACCACATCTTTCACACCTACAACAAGCCAAACATTGTAATCAAACTTGCTGTAATAAAAAATAAAAAATTAAATTAAAAACACGAACAAGAAGTAGTGAGACAAACGTGAGGGGCTTTCTCCTGGCACATTCCATTCTAAACTCCAATCTAGAACACCACTTCCACTGAGGCTCTCTTGCCCTAGTAACCAGATTTGGTAAGGGTGAACTGCTGCCACCTTGTGGCCGTTTCACACAACAGCAGCTTTAATCTCAACGCTAATGGTCAGTTGATATTCAAAATCATTGCAGGCCTGTAAATGACACCTGCCCTGAAAACAAATCCTGGGGTCACATATCGACCAAAAAATTCAAAGGACGTCCATATTTCAAAACGACCGTTTCAAAAGGCATATTTTACGCACATTAGTGTCTGCTTCTTTTCCTTTCTTTCCTTTTTTGTTAAAAAAACCGGAATGGAAAAAGGCATCCCTCAGAATGGGCGAACATCGTTGCAGACGAATCAATGGACAGAGGTTTAATATCCAATATATATAAACAGCTCATGCAGCTTAATATTAAAAAAACAAACAACCCCACAAAAAATGGGCAGAAGATCTAAAGAGACGTTTCTTCAAAGGAGACACAGAGATGGCCAAGACGCACATGAAAAGCTGCTCAACAGCACTAATTATTAGAGAAATGCAAATCAAAACTACAATGAGGTTTCACCTCACAACTGTTAGAATCGGCATCATCAGAAAATCTACAAACAACCAATTCTGGGGAGGGTGTGGACAAAAGGAGCCCTCTTCCACTATTGGTGGGAATGTAAATTGATACAGTCACTATGGAGAACAGTATGGAGTTTCCTTAAAAAAACTAGAAATAGAATTACCATCTGATCCAGCAATCCCACTTCTGGGCATATACCCAGAGAAAACCGTATTTCAAAAAGGCACATTCACCACAATGTTCGTTGCAGCACTATTTACAATAGCCAGGTAATGGAAGCAACCTAAATGCCCACAGACAGAAGAATGGATATAGATGTGGTACATATATAAAATGGAATATTACTCGGCCATAAAAAGGAATGAAACTGGGTCATTTGTAGAGACATCGATGGATCGAGAGACTGTCATACAGAATGAAGTAAGTCAGAAAGAGGAAAACAAATATTGTATATTAACGCATATATGTGGAGCCTAAAAATGGTACAGATGAACTGGTTTGCAGGGAAGAAATAGAGACACAGAGGTAGAGAACAAACGTATGGACACCAAGTGTGGGAAGCCATGGGGTGGTGGTGGTGGGATGAGTTGGGAGTTTCGGATTGACCTGTATACATGTATATGCATAAAATACATAACTAATAATTACGTGCTGTATAAAAAAAATAAATAAAATTAAATTTCAAAATTTTAAAAAATAAAATTTAAAAATAAAACAGAAAAAAGTTCTTCCCGTCACACAGATGTATTTATAGGAATGAATTATTTCCATGCTTATATCTATAAATATATAAAAGAGGAATAAAATCTAACTTGAAACATAAAAGAAAAAGATAACCTGAACCCACGAGTTATACAGAGGAAAACCCTATCAGGGCACTTGCTCCAGCGGTAAACAATTCTGAAATTGGTCAGAGGTGGGGAACCATCTCCCATACAGCCAGCAACCCACCACCCACGCAAGGAGCGTCCTCATTGCAAAGCTGTCGGAACTTGCCGAGGCATCTGTGAGTAAATGTGAGATGACCCCCAGGCCAGCTGCTGCTGAACTGTTCCCACCCTTCCCAGGTAAAACCCCTGAATATGTACAAGGGCTTGAAAGCCTAGAGGAAGGGCCGTGGAGCCACACCAGCCACAGCACGCAGGCCAACTTGGTGCCTGCAGGCCAGCCAGGGTGATCCTGGCTCCGGGCGCTCTTCCGGAGTTTTCCATTGCCCTGCCTGAGATACCCCTCCTGTCCCGGCCCCCACTGCGTTTTCCTTCCTCACCTCTGTCCGGAGAGAAATTCCAGTGGAAGGTATGGGTGACACATCCTCTTCTTTACAGGTGGGAGCCTGGCAAATCCTGCAGAAAGGCCAGCAGTGCCCCACTCAGACCGGGCCACCCACAAAGCTGTGGCCCATCAGTTCTTCCCACCAGCACAGCCCTGAGACTGCTGACGGGGCAGAGAATATGGAGTCAGGCACAGCTTCAGGGGCTATTGCTGCCTGGAGCGCTGTTTATATTGACCTCAACGAGGCACACCTGGGGAGGGTGGGCCGGCACGGTAAGGCTGCCCAGGTCAGCTAATCCACAACCCTCAGGGAATCACATTGTTGAAAATGGACCTCGCTAATGCAGAATAGAAGCCAAGGGAAAAAAGGACACAATGCCATCTGCAGCACCGTAGATGAGTCTAGAAGTAATCACGTGACTTGTAGTAAGTCAGAAAGTGAAAGACACATATCATATCATATCACTTATAGGTGTTACCTAAAAACGGATACCAGGGCAGATATTTCCACGGAGAAAGGCAATCACAGATTCATTAAACAAACTTATGGTTCACCAATGGAAAGGTGTGAGGATTGGTTTCATTACGATATCGGGGTTAACAGACATATACAAACACAGGTGACATATATAATCACCAAAGACCTACAGAATACCAAGAGAGGACTACTCAACATTCTGTCATAACGTACATGGGAAAAGGATCCCAGGAAGAACAGACATGTGTATATGTGTAAAAGAACCACATCTTCCACACCTACAACAAGTCAAACATTGTAATCAAACTTGCTGTAATAAAAAATAAAAAATTAAATTAAAAACACGAACAAGAAGTAGTGAGACAAACGTGAGGGGCTTTCTCCTGGCACATTCCATTCTAAACTCCAATCTAGAACACCACTTCCACTGAGGCTCTCTTGCCCTAGTAACCAGATTTGGTAAGGGTGAACTGCTGCCACCTTGTGGCCGTTTCACACAACAGCAGCTTTAATCCCAACGCTAATGGTCAGTTGATATTCAAAATCATTGCAGGCCTGTAAATGACACCTGCCCTGAAAACAAATCCTGGGGTCACATATCGACCAAAAAATTCAAAGGACGTCCATATTTCAAAACGACCGTTTCAAAAGGAATATTTTACGCACATTAGTGTTCTGCTTCTTTTCCTTTCTTTCCTTTTTTGTTAAAAAACATGGGAATGGAAAAAGGCATCCCTCAGAATGTGCGAAAATCGTTGCAGACGAATCAATGGACAGAGGTTTAGTCTCCAATATATATAAACAGCTCATGCAGCTTAATATGAAAAAAACAAACAACCCAATACAAAAATGGGCAGAAGATCTAAAGAGACGTTTCTTCAAAGAAGACACAGAGATGGCCAAGACGCACATGAAAAGCTGCTCAACTGCACTAATTATTAGAGAAATGCAAATCAAATCTACAATGAGGTATCACCTCACACCTGTTAGAATCGGCATCATCAGAAAATCTACAAACAACCAATTCTGGGGAGGGTGTGGACAAAAGGAGCCCTCTTCCACTATTGGTGGGAATGTAAATTGATACAGTCACTATGGAGAACAGTATGGAGTTTCCTTAAAAAAACTAGAAATAGAATTACCATCTGATCCAGCAATCCCACTTCTGGGCATATACCCAGATAAAACCGTATTTCAAAAAGGCACATTCACCACAATGTTCGTTGCAGCACTATTTACAATAGCCAGGTAATGGAAGCAACCTAAATGCCCACAGACAGATGAATGGATAAAGATGTGGTACATATATAAAATGGAATATTACTCGGCCATAAAAAGGAATGAAACTGGGTCATTTGTAGAGACATCGATGGATCGAGAGACTGTCATACAGAATGAAGTAAGTCAGAAAGAGGAAAACAAATATTTTATATTAATGCATATATGTGGAACCTAAAAAATGGTACAGATGAACTGGTTTGCAGGGAAGAAATAGAGACACAGAAGTAGAGAACAAACGTATGGACACCAAGTGTGGGAAGCCATGGGGTGGTAGTGGTGGGATGAGTTGGGAGATTGGGATTGACCTGTATACATGTATATGCATAAAATACATAACTAATAATAACCTGATGTATAAAAACATAAATAAAATTAAATTTCAAAATTTTAAAAAATAAAATTTAAAAATAAAACAGAAAAAAGTTCTTCGCGTCACACAGATGTATTTATAGGAATGAATTATTTCCATGCTTATATCTATAAATACATAAAAGTGGAATAAAAACCAACTTGATCCATAAAAGAAAAAAAAAAACACTTGAACCCACGAGTTATACAGAGGAAAACCCTATAAGGGCACTTGCTCCAGCGGTCAACAATTCTGAATTTGGTCAGAGGTGGGGATCCATCTCCCATACAGCCAGCAACCCACACCCCACGCAAGGAACGTCCTCACTGCAAAGCTGGGGGACCGTGCCGAGGCTTCTGTGAGTAAACGTGAGCTGAGCCCCAGACCAGATGCTGCTGAACTGTTCCCACCCTTCCCAGGTAAAACACCTGAATATTTACAAGGGCTTGAAAGCCTATAGGTAAGGCCGTGGAGCCACACAAGCGACATCACGCAGGCCAACTTGGTGCCTGCAGGCCAGCCAGGGTTATCCTAGCCCCGGGCGCTCTTCCGGAGCTTTGCATTGCCCTGCCTGAGATACCCCTCCTATCCCGGCCCCCACTGCGTTTTTCCTTCCTCACATCTGTCCGGAGGGAAATTCCAGTGGAAGGTATGGTTGACACATACTCTTCTTTACAGCTGGCAGCATGGCAACTCCTGCAGAAAGGCCAGCAGTGCCCCACTCAGACCGGGCCACCCACAAAGCTGTGGCCCCTCACTCCCTCCCACCAGCACAGCCCCGAGACTGCTGACGGGGCAGAGAATATGGAGTCAGGCACAGCTTCAGGGGCTATTGCTGACTGGAGCTCTGTTTATATTGACATCAAATAGGCACACCTGGGGAGGGCGGGCCGGCAGGGTAAGGCTGCCCAGGTCAGCTAATCCACAACCCTCAGGGAATCACATTGTTGAAAATGGACCTCGCTAAGGCAGAATAGAAGCCAAGGGAAAAAAGTACACCATGCCATTTGCAGCACCGTAGATGAGTCTAGAAGTAATCAGGTGACTTGTAGTAAGACAGAAAATGAAAGACAAATATCATATCATATCACTTATAGGTGTTACCTAAAAATGGATACCAGGGCAGATATTTCCACGGAGAAGGGCAGTAACAGATTCATTAAACAAACTTATGGTTCACCAATGGAAAGGTGTGAGGATTGGTTTCATTACGATATCGGGTGTAACAGACATATACAAACACAGGTGACATATATAATCACCAAAGACCTACAGAATACCAAGAGAGGACTACTCAACATTCTGTCATAACGTACATGGGAAAAGGATCCCAGGAAGAACAGACATCTGTATATGTGTAAAAGAACCACATCTTCCACACCTACAACAAGACAAACATTGTAATCAAACTTGCTGTAATAAAAAATAAAAAAAAAATAAATTAAAAACACGAAGAAGAAGTAGTGAGACGTACTTGAGGGGCTTTCTCCTGGCACATTCCATTCAAAATTCCAATCTAGAACACCACTTCCATTGAGGCTCTGTTGCCCTAGTAACCATATTTGCTAAGGGAGAACTGCTGCCACCTTGTGGCCGTTTCACACAACAGCAGGATTAATCCCAGCGCTAATGGTCCGTTGATATTCAAAATCATTGCAGGCCTGTAAATGACACCTGCCCTGATAACAAATCCTGGGGTCACATATCGACCAAGAAATTCAAAGGGCGTCCATATTTCAAAATGACCGTTTCAAAAGGCAAGACTGGCCCTGGCGAACAGGGAGCCTTGTTATGCTGATGGGCGGGATGTAAGTTGCCAACTGCCTCACTGGAGGAGTGCATTGTGTTCCCTAAAACAATTAAACAACAGAGCTCCAGAGCCAAGGGCACGTCCAGTCTAGGGAATATACCTTGGGAAAACTGAAAATCCATAAGACACAGCCACCCCCAAATTGAGGGCTGCACTGCTTACAGGAACCTCAACCTGGGTACACCTGAAATATCCCAGGAAATATAAAAATGGTTCCAAACATTGTGGAACTTACGTACGATGGAATATCCCTCAGCCACGAAATCAATGTCATAAGACCAGTAGCAGCAAAATGAGTGGATTCAGGTACGATGATTCTAAGTGAAAGATGTCACACAGAAAAAGAAACTTATCATAAGATATCACTTAGGAAGATCCTGTAAACATGGCTACACATGAACTGTGTTAGGAAAAAGAACAGAGTCTCACATTTAGAAAACACTCTTATGCCTGCTTAAGGGGGAAGGAGAGGTGGGGTGATGCATCAAACCAGAGTTTGATATAAGCACAGGTACCGTTCCAAAAACCAACTATGGAATAGACAAGACCTCCACCTCCCTCAGTGAAAGGGACTCAAAACCCCATATTTCCCGCAGAGGAATAGATCTGACTAGTAAGAATCTTAAAACCTATGTATTGATATGTCTCCGTAAGGGAATCAAGTGTGTCTAGACTGGCATAAACATGGCAGCGAGAATCAGCTCAAACCCACTCTAAAAAGGAATTTCAAAAACAGAACAAAGAAACAGGGAAATTCTTCACAATTCCTTCAGGGTCTCTGATGCAACCTGGAATGACCCTATCTACAATGACAGCTGGATGTGGCATAAGGCTGGACACTTTGGACTGAGGGGATTGGTGAGATTGGGTGAGCAAATGCAGACCCTTTAAAGCAATAATGCATGGCACCGATTCCATGGGTCGCAACTCTCCAGGTTGAAGGGAATATTACTATAGCTATAACATGTACGGGAAACCTAGAGAATGGACACACTGTGAATACGAAAGGTTTCTAAAACTCAACGAAGAGCCCCTCTCCTGGTGCTCCGGTTTGACTTTCCAACTGCTTTCCTATCAATCTCCCAACTTGGAGAGACAACCCCTTTAAGCTCCTGGTTCGCACAGGTTGCCAATTTGGCAGAGGATGAAAGGGAAGAGGGAGAACCAATGAGAGAGTAGCTGTTAGGCATTTGGATGGGCACATGTCACTCTACGTTCCCGGCAGGAAGAAGAATTAACCAAAGTCTCAGCCACCCACCGGGAACCAGTATAGGTCCTGAACCAAAAGTTTGGACTTGCGTTCAGCTCACAAAAAACGAGTTGAAAAATGGAGCTCAGGGGCACAGCAATTCACAAACTGGCAGAGTAATCAAGGCCAACTATCGTCCAAAAATCTGTTGAGGGAAGGCAACGAGGCGGACTTGAAAGCGAGGCAGAATAGCAGGAAACAGATTTCAAGAGGTACGTTGGAATCGCCTGTAAAGCACAGGAAGAGGGGCACAACTTCGACAATGATGCACTTGGCCAAAAAGGGCGTATGCGTTTTCTCCTGAATATATTCAGGAGAAAACGCATACGCCCGTTTTGGCCAAGCAAGCAAGCGGGCAATGCAAATCAGCACTACAAAGAAGTATCACTTCCCACCGGTCAAAAGGGACATCCACAAAATGTGTAAAAACCAGAAAGGCAAGACAGGCCCTGCAGAACAGGGAGCCTTGTTATGCTGATGGGCGGGATGTAAGTTGCCAACTGCCTCACTGGAGGAGTTCATTGTGTTCCCTAAAACAAGTAAACAACAGAGCTACAGAGCCAAGGGCACTTCCAGTCTAGGGAATATACCTTGGGAAAACTGAAAATCCATAAGACAGAGCCACCCCCAAATTGAGGGCTGCACTGCTTACAAGAACCTGAACCTGGATACACCTGAAATATCCCAGGAAATATAAAAATGGTTCCAAACATTGTGGAACTTACGTACGATGGAATAACCCTCAGCCATGAAATCAATGACATAAGACCAGTAGCAGCAAAATGAGTGGATTCAGGTACGATGATTCTAAGTGAAAGAAGTCACACAGGAAAAGAAACTTATCATAAGATATCACTTAGGAAGATCCTGTAAACATGGCTACACATGAACTGAGTTAGGCCAGAGAACAGAGTCTCACATTTAGAAAACACTCCTATGCCTGCTTAAGGGGGAAGGAGAGGTGGGGTGATGCATCAAACCAGAGTTTGATATAAGCACAGGTACCGTTCCAAAAACCAACTATGGTATAGACAAGACCTACACCTTCCTCAGTGAAAGGGACTCAAAACCCCATATTTCCCGCAGAGGAATAGATCTGACTAGTAAGAATCTTAAAACCTATGTATTGATATGTCTCCGTAAGGGAATCAAGTGTGTCTAGACTGGCATAAACATGGCAGCGAGAATCAGCTCAAACCCACTCTAAAAAGGAATTTCAAAAACAGAACAAAGAAACAGGGAAATTCTTTACAATTCCTTCAGGGTCTCTGATGCAACCTGGAATGACCCTATCTACAATGACAGCTGGATGTGGCATAAGGCTGGACACTTTGGACTGAGGGGATTGGTGAGATTGGGTGAGCAAATGCAGACCCTTTAAAGCAATAATGCATGGCACCGATTCCATGGGTCGCAACTCTCCAGGTTGAAGGGAATATTAATATAGCTATAACATGTACGGGAAACCTAGAGAATGGACACACTGTGATTACGAAAGGTTTCTAAAACTCAACGAAGAGCCCCTCTCCTGGTGCTCCGGTTTGACTTTCCAACTGCTTTCCTATCAATCTCCCAAATTGGAGAGACAGCCCCTTTAATCTCCTGGTTCACACAGGTTGCCAATTTGGCAGAGGATGAAAGGGAAGAGGGAGAACCAATGAGAGAGTAGCTGTTAGGCATTTGGATGGGCACATGTCACTCTAATTTCCCGGCAGGAAGAAGAATTAACCAAAGTCTCAGCCACCCACCGGGAACCAGTATAGGTCCTGAACCAAAAGTTTGGACTTGCGTTCAGCTCACAAGAAACGAGTTGAAAAATGGAGCTCAGGGGCACAGCAATTCACAAACTGGCAGAGTAATCAAGGCCAACTATCGTCCAAAAATCTGTTGAGGGAAGGCAACGAGGCGGACTTGAAAGCGAGGCAGAATAGCAGGAAACAGATTTCAAGAGGTACGTTGGAATCGCCTGTAAAGCACAGGAAGAGGGGCACAACTTCGACAATGATGCACTTGGCCAAAAAGGGCGTATGCGTTTTCTCCTGAATATATTCAGGAGAAAACGCATACGCCCTTTTTGGCCAAGCAAGCAAGCGGGCAATGCAAATCTGCACTACAAAGAAGTATCACTTCCCACCGGTCAAAAGGGACATCCACAAAATGTGTAAAAACCAGAAAGGCAAGACAGGCCCTGGAGAACAGGGAGCCTTGTTATGCTGATGGGCGGGATGTAAGTTGCCAACTGCCTCACTGGAGGAGTTCATTGTGTTCCCTAAAACAAGTAAACAACAGAGCTACAGAGCCAAGGGCACTTCCAGTCTAGGGAATATACCTTGGGAAAACTGAAAATCCATAAGACAGAGCCACCCCCAAATTGAGGGCTGCACTGCTTACAAGAACCTGAACCTGGATACACCTGAAATATCCCAGGAAATATAAAAATGGTTCCAAACATTGTGGAACTTACGTACGATGGAATAACCCTCAGCCATGAAATCAATGACATAAGACCAGTAGCAGCAAAATGAGTGGATTCAGGTACGATGATTCTAAGTGAAAGAAGTCACACAGGAAAAGAAACTTATCATAAGATATCACTTAGGAAGATCCTGTAAACATGGCTACACATGAACTGAGTTAGGCAAGAGAACAGAGTCTCACATTTAGAAAACACTCCTATGCCTGCTTAAGGGGGAAGGAGAGGTGGGGTGATGCATCAAACCAGAGTTTGATATAAGCACAGGTACCGTTCCAAAAACCAACTATGGAATAGACAAGACCTACACCTTCCTCAGTGAAAGGGACTCAAAACCCCATATTTCCCGCAGAGGAATAGATCTGACTAGTAAGAATCTTAAAACCTATGTATTGATATGTCTCCGTAAGGGAATCAAGTGTGTCTAGACTGGCATAAACAGGGCAGCGAGAATCAGCTCAAACCCACTCTAAAAGGAATTTCAAAAACAGAACAAAGAAACAGGGAAATTCTTTACAATTCCTTCAGGGTCTCTGATGCAACCTGGAATGACCCTATCTACAATGACAGCTGGATGTGGCATAAGGCTGGACACTTGGGACTGAGAGGATTGGATAGATTGGGTGAGCAACTGCAGACCCTTTAAAGCAATAATGCATGGCACCCATTCCATGGGTCGCAGCTCCCCAGGTTGAAGGGAATATTACTACAGCTATAACATGTACGGGAAACCTAGAGAATGGACACACTGTGAATACAAAAGGTTTCTAAAACTCAACGAAGAGCCCCTCTCCTGGTGCTCCTGTTTGACTTTCCAACTGCTTTCCTATCAATCTCCCAACTTGGAGAGACAGCCCCTTTAAGCTCCTGTTTCGCACAGGTTGCCAATTTGGCAGAGGATGAAAGGGAAGAGGGAGAACCAATGAGAGAGTAGCTGTTAGGCATTTGGATGGGCCCATGTCACTCTAATTTCCCGGCAGGAAGAAGAATTAACCAAAGTTTCAGCCACCCACCGGGAACCATTATAGGTCCTGAACCAAAAGTTTGGACTTGCGTTCAGCTCACAAAAAACGAGTTGAAAAATGGAGCTCAGGGGCACAGCAATTCACAAACTGGCAGAGTAATCAAGGCCAACTATCGTCCAAAAATCTGTTGAGGGAAGGCAACGAGGCGGACTTGAAAGCGAGGCAGAATAGCAGGAAACAGATTTCAAGAGGTATGTTGGAATCGCCTGTAAAGCACAGGAAGAGGGGCACAACTTCGGCAATGATGCACTTGGCCAAAAAGGGCGTATGCGTTTTCTCCTGAATATATTCAGGAGAAAACGCATACACCCTTTTTGGCCAAGCAAGCAAGCGGGCAATGCAAATCTGCACTACAAAGAAGTATCACTTCCCACCGGTCAAAAGGGACATCCACAAAATGTGTAAAAACCAGAAAGGCAAGACAGGCCCTGGAGAACAGGGAGCCTTGTTATGCTGATGGGCGGGATGTAAGTTGCCAACTGCCTCACTGGAGGAGTGCTTTGTGTTCCCTAAAACAAGTAAACAACAGAGCTACAGAGCCAAGGGCACTTCCAGTCTAGGGAATATAACTTGGGAAAACTGAAAATCCATAAGACAGAGCCACCCCCAAATTGAGGGCTGCACTGCTTACAAGAACCTCAACCTGGGTACACCTGAAATATCCCACGAAATATAAAAATGGTTCCAAACATTGTGGAACTTACGTACGATGGAATATCCCTCAGCCATGAAAACAATGTCATAAGACCAGTAGCAGCAAAATGAGTTTATTCAGGTACGATGATTCTAAGTGAAAGAAGTCACACAGAAAAAGAAACTTATCCTAAGATATCACTTAGGAAGATCCTGTAAACATGGCTACACATGAACTGAGTTAGGAAAGAGAACAGAGTCTCACATTTAGAAAACACTCTTATGCCTGCTTAAGGGGGAAGGAGAGGTGGGGTGATGCATCAAACCAGAGTTTGAGATAAGCACAGGTACCGTTCCAAAAACCAACTATGGAATAGACAAGACCTACACCTTCCTCAGTGAAAGGGACTCAAAACCCCATATTTCCCGCAGAGGAATAGATCTGACTAGTAAGAATCTTAAAACCTATGTATTCATATGTCTCCGTAAGGGAATCAAGTGTGTCTAGACTGGCATAAACATGGCAGCGAGAATCAGCTCAAACCCACTCTAAAAAGGAATTTCAAAAACAGAACAAAGAAACAGGGAAATTCTTTACAATTCCTTCAGGGTCTCTGATGCAACCTGGAATGACCCTATCTACAATGACACCTGGATGTGGCATGAGGCTGGTCACTTAGGACTGAGAGGATTGGTGAGATAGGGTGAGCAAATGCAGACCCTTTAAAGCAGTAGTGCATGGCACCCATTCCATGGGTCCCAACTCTCCAGGTTGAAGGGAATATTACTACAGCTATAACATGTACGGGAAACCTAGAGAATGGACACACTGTGAATACGAAAGGTTTCTAAAACTCAACGAAGAGCCCCTCTCCTGGTGCTCCGGTTTGACTTTCCAACTGCTTTCCTATCAATCTCCCAACTTGGAGAGACAGCCCCTTTAAGCTCCTGGTTCGCACAGGTTGCCAATTTGGCAGAGGATGAAAGGGAAGAGGGAGAACCAATGAGAGAGTAGCTGTTAGGCATTTGGATGGGCACATGTCACTCTAATTTCCCGGCAGGAAGAAGAATTAACCAAAGTCTCAGCCACCCACCGGGAACCAGTATAGGTCCTGAACCAAAAGTTTGGACTTGCGTTCAGCTCACAAAAAACGAGTTGAAAAATGGAGCTCAGGGGCACAGCAATTCACAAACTGGCAGAGTAATCAAGGCCAACTATCGTCCAAAAATCTGTTGAGGGAAGGCAACGAGGCGGACTTGAAAGCGAGGCAGAATAGCAGGAAACAGATTTCAAGAGGTACGTTGGAATCGCCTGTAAAGCACAGGAAGAGGGGCACAACTTCGACAATGATGCACTTGGCCAAAAAGGGCGTATGCGTTTTCTCCTGAATATATTCAGGAGAAAACGCATACGCCCATTTTGGCCAAGCAAGCAAGCGGGCAATGCAAATCTGCACTACAAAGAAGTATCACTTCCCACTGGTCAAAAGGGACATCCACAAAATGTGTAAAAACCAGAAAGGCAAGACAGGCCCTGGAGAACAGGGAGCCTTGTTATGCTGATGGGCGGGATGTAAGTTGCCAACTGCCTCACTGGAGGAGTGCATTGTGTTCCCTAAAACAAGTAAACAACAGAGCTACAGAGCCAAGGGCAATTCCAGTCTAGGGAATATACCTTGGGAAAACTGAAAATCCATAAGACAGAGCCACCCCCAACTTGAGGGCTGCACTGCTTACAGGAACCTCAACCTGGGTACACCTGAAATATCCCAGGAAATATAAAAATGGTTCCAAACATTGTGGAACTTACGTACGATGGAATATCCCTCAGCCACGAAATCAATGTCATAAGACCAGTAGCAGCAAAATGAGTGGATTCAGGTACGATGATTCTAAGTGAAAGAAGTCACACAGAAAAAGAAACTTATCCTAAGATATCACTTAGGAAGATCCTGTAAACATGGCTACACATGAACTGAGTTAGGAAAGAGAACAGAGTCTCACATTTAGAAAACACTCTTATGCCTGCTTAAGGGGGAAGGAGAGGTGGGGTGATGCATCAAACCAGAGTTTGATATAAGCACAGGTACCGTTCCAAAAACCAACTATGGAATAGACAAGACCTACACCTTCCTCAGTGAAAGGGACTCAAAACCCCATATTTCCCGCAGAGGAATAGATCTGACTAGTAAGAATCTTAAAACCTATGTATTGATATGTCTCCGTAAGGGAATCAAGTGTGTCTAGACTGGCATAAACATGGCAGCGAGAATCAGCTCAAACCCACTCTAAAAAGGAATTTCAAAAACAGAACAAAGAAACAGGGAAATTCTTCACAATTCCTTCAAGGTCTCTGATGCAACCTGGAATGACCCTATCTACAATGACAGCTGGATGTGGCATAAGGCTGGACACTTGGGACTGAGAGGATTGGTGAGATTGGGTGAGCAAATTCAGACCCTTTAAAGCAATAATGCATGGCACCCATTCCATGGGTCCCAACTCTCCAGGTTGAAGGGAATATTACTACAGCTATAACATGTACGGGAAACCTAGAGAATGGACACTCTGTGAATACGAAAGGTTTCTAAAACTCAAAGAAGAGCCCCTCTCCTGGTGCTCCGGTTTGACTTTCCAACTGCTTTCCTATCAATCTCCCAACTTGGAGAGACAGCCCCTTTAAGCTCATGGTTCGCACAGGTTGCCAATTTGGCAGAGGATGAAAGGGAAGAGGGAGAACCAATGAGAGAGTAGATGTTAGGCATTTGGATGGGCACATGTCACTCTAATTTCCCGGCAGGAAGAAGAATTAACCAAAGTCTCAGCCACCCACCGGGAACCAGTATAGTTCCTGAACCAAAAGTTTGCACTTGCGTTCAGCTCACAAAAAACGAGTTGAACAATGGAGCTCAGGGGCACAGCAATTCACAAACTGGCAGAGTAATCAAGGCCAACTATCGTCCAAAAATCTGTTGAGGGAAGGCAACGAGGCGGACTTGAAAGCGAGGCAGAATAGCAGGAAACAGATTTCAAGAGGTACGTTGGAATCGCCTGTAAAGCACAGGAAGAGGGGCACAACTTCGACAATGATGCACTTGGCCAAAAAGGGCGTATGCGTTTTCTCCTGAATATATTCAGGAGAAAACGCATACGCCCTTTTTGGCCAAGCAAGCAAGCGGGCAATGCAAATCTGCACTACAAAGAAGTATCACTTCCCACCGGTCAAAAGGGACATCCACAAAATGTGTAAAAACCAGAAAGGCAAGACAGGCCCTGGAGAACAGGGAGCCTTGTTATGCTGATGGGCGGGATGTAAGTTGCCAACTGCCTCACTGGAGGAGTGCTTTGTGTTCCCTAAAACAAGTAAACAACAGAGCTACAGAGCCAAGGGCACTTCCAGTCTAGGGAATATAACTTGGGAAAACTGAAACTCCATAAGACAGAGCCACCCCCAAATTGAGGGCTGCACTGCTTACAAGAACCTCAACCTGGGTACACCTGAAATATCCCAGGAAATATAAAAATGGTTCAAAACATTGTGGAACTTACGTACGATGGAATATCCCTCACCATGAAAACAATGTCATAAGACCAGTAGCAGCAAAATGAGTGGATTCAGGTACGATGATTCTAAGTGAAAGAAGTCACACAGAAAAAGAAACTTATCCTAAAATATCACTTAGGAAGATCCTGTAAACATGGCTACACATGAACTGAGTTAGGCAAGAGAACAGAGTCTCACATTTAGAAAACACTCTTATGCCTGCTTAAGGGGGAAGGAGAGGTGGGGTGAGGCATCAAACCAGAGTTTGATATAAGCACAGGTACCGTTCCAAAAACCAACTATGGAATAGACAAGACCTCCACCTTCCTCAGTGAAAGGGACTCAAAACCCCATATTTCCCGCAGAGGAATAGATCTGACTAGTAAGAATCTTAAAACCTATGTATTGATATGTCTCCGTAAGGGAATCAAGTGTGTCTAGACTGGCATAAACATGGCAGCGAGAATCAGCTCAAACCCACTCTAAAAAGGAATTTCAAAAACAGAACAAAGAAACAGGGAAATTCTTCACAATTCCTTCAGGGTCTCTGATGCAACCTGGAATGACCCTATCTACAATGACAGCTGGATGTGGCATAAGGCTGGACACTTGGGACTGAGAGGATTGGTGAGATTGGGTGAGGAAATGCAGACCCTTTAAAGCAATAATGCATGGCACCCATTCCTTGGGTCCCAGCTCTCCAGGTAGAAGGGAATATTACTACAGCTATAACATGTACGGGAAACCTAGATAATGGACACACTGTGAATAGAAAAGGTTTCTAAAACTCAACGAAGAGCCCCTCTCCTGGTGCTCCGGTTTGACTTTCCAACTGCTTTCCTATCAATCTCCCAACTTGGAGAGACAGCCCCTTTAAGCTCCTGGTTCGCACAGGTTGCCAATTTGGCAGAGGATGAAAGGGAAGAGGGAGAACCAATGAGAGAGTGGCTGTTAGGCATTTGGATGGGCACATGTCACTCTAATTTCCCGGCAGGAAGAAGTATTAACCAAAGTCTCAGCCACCCACCGGGAACCAGTATAGGTCCTGAACCAAAAGTTTGGACTTGCGTTCAGCTCACAAAAAACGAGTTGAAAAATGGAGCTCAGGGCCACAGCAATTCACAAACTGGCAGAGTAATCAAGGCCAACTATCGTCCAAAAATCTGTTGAGGGAAGGCAACGAGGTGGACTTGAAAGCCAGGCAGAATAGCAGGAAACAGATTTCAAGAGGTACGTTGGAATCGCCTGTAAAGCACAGGAAGAGGGGCACAACTTCGACAATGATGCACTTGGCCAAAAAGGGCGTATGCGTTTTCTCCTGAATATATTCAGGAGAAAACGCATACGCCCTTTTTGGCCAAGCAAGCAAGCGGGCAATGCAAATCTGCACTACAAAGAAGTATCACTTCCCACCGGTCAAAAGGGACATCCACAAAATGTGTAAAAACCAGAAAGGCAAGACAGGCCCTGGAGAACAGGGAGCCTTGTTATGCTGATGGGAGGGATGTAAGTTGCCAACTGCCTCACTGGAGGAGTGCATTGTGTTCCCTAAAACAAGTAAACAACAGAGCTACAGAGCCAAGGGCACTTCCAGTCTAGGGAATATAACTTGGGAAAACTGAAAATCCATAAGACAGAGCCACCCCCAAATTGAGGGCTGCACTGCTTACAGGAACCTCAACCTGGGTACACCTGAAATATCCCAGGAAATATAAAAATGGTTCCAAACATTGTGGAACTTACGTACGATGGAATATCCCTCAGGCACGAAATCAATGTCATAAGACCAGTAGCAGCAAAATGAGTGGATTCAGGTACGATGATTCTAAGTGAAAGAAGTCACACAGAAAAAGAAACTTATCCTAAGATATCACTTAGGAAGATCCTGTAAACATGGCTACACATGAACTGAGTTAGGAAAGAGAACAGAGTCTCACATTTAGAAAACACTCTTATGCCTGCTTAAGGGGGAAGGAGAGGTGGGGTGATGCATCAAACCAGAGTTTGATATAAGCACAGGTACCGTTCCAAAAACCAACTATGGAATAGACAAGACCTCCACCTTCCTCAGTGAAAGGGACTCAAAACCCCATATTTCCCACAGAGGAATAGATCTGACTAGTAAGAATCTTAAAACCTATGTATTGATATGTCTCCGTAAGGGAATCAAGTGTGTCTAGACTGGCATAAACATGGCAGCGAGAATCAGCTCAAACCCACTCTAAAAAGGAATTTCAAAAACAGAACAAAGAAACAGGGAAATTCTTCACAATTCCTTCAGGGTCTCTGATGCAACCTGGAATGACCCTATCTACAATGACAGCTGGATGTGGCATGAGGCTGGACACTTGGGACTGAGAGGATTGGTGAGATTGGGTGAGCAAATTCAGACCCTTTAAAGCAATAATGCATGGCACCCATTCCATGGGTCCCAGCTCTCCAGGATGAAGGGAATATTACTACAGCTATAACATGTACGGGAAACCTAGAGAATGGACACACTGTGAATACGAAAGGTTTCTAAAACTCAACGAAGAGCCCCTCTCCTGGTGCTCCGGTTTGACTTTCCAACTGCTTTCCTATCAATCTCCCTACTTGGAGAGACAGCCCCTTTAAGCTCCTGGTTCGCACAGGTTGCCAATTTGGCAGAGGATGAAAGTGAAGAGGGAGAACCAATGAGAGAGTAGCTGTTAGGCATTTGGATGGGCACATGTCACTCTAATTTCCCGGCAGGAAGAAGAATTAACCAAAGTCTCAGCCACCCACCGGGAACCAGTATAGGTCCTGAACCAAAAGTTTGGACTTGCGTTCAGCTCACAAAAACGAGTTGAAAAATGGAGCTCAGGGGCACAGCAATTCACAAACTGGCAGAGTAATCAAGGCCAACTATCGTCCAAAAATCTGTTGAGGGAAGGCAACGAGGCGGACTTGAAAGCGAGGCAGAATAGCAGGAAACAGATTTCAAGAGGTACGTTGGAATCGCCTGTAAAGCACAGGAAGAGGGGCACAACTTCGACAATGATGCACTTGGCCAAAAAGGGCCTATGCGTTTTCTCCTGAATATATTCAGGAGAAAACGCATAAGCCCTTTTTGGCCAAGCAAGCAAGCGGGCAATGCAAATCTGCACTACAAAGAAGTATCACTTCCCACCGGTCAAAAGGGACATCCACAAAATGTGTAAAAACCAGAAAGGCAAGACAGGCCCTGGAGAACAGGGAGCCTTGTTATGCTGATGGGCGGGATGTAAGTTGCCAACTGCCTCACTGGAGGAGTGCATTGTGTTCCCTAAAACAAGTAAACAACAGAGCTACAGAGCCAAGGGCACTTCCAGTCTAGGAAATATACCTTGGGAAAACTGAAAATCCATAAGACAGAGCCACCCCCAAATTGAGGGCTGCACTGCTTACAAGAACCTCAACCTGGGTACACCTGAAATATCCCAGGAAATATAAAAATGGTTCCAAACGTTGTGGAACTTACATATGATGGAATATCCCTCAGCCACGAAATCAATGTCATAAGACCAGTAGCAGCAAAATGAGTGGATTCAGGTACGATGATTCTAAGTGAAAGAAGTCACACAGAAAAAGAAACTTATCATAAGATATCACTTAGGAAGATCCTGTAAACATGGCTACACATGAACTGAGTTAGGAAAGAGAACAGAGTCTCACATTTAGAAAGCACTCTTATGCCTGCTTAAGGGGGAAGGAGAGGTGGGGTGATGCATCAAACCAGAGTTTGATATAAGCACAGGTACCGTTCCAAAAACCAACTATGGAATAGACAAGACCTACACCTTCCTCAGTGAAAGGGACTCAAAACCCCATATTTCCCGCAGAGGAATAGATCTGACTAGTAAGAATCTTAAAACCTTTGTATTGATATGTCTCCGTAAGGGAATCAAGTGTGTCTAGACTGGCATAAACATGGCAGCGAGAATCAGCTCAAACCCACTCTAGAAAGGAATTTCAAAAACAGAACAAAGAAACAGGGAAATTCTTCACAATTCCTTCAGGGTCTCTGATGCAACCTGGAATGACCCTATCTACAATGACAGCTGGATGTGGCATAAGGCTGGACACTTGGGACTGAGAGGATTGGTGAGATTGGGTGAGCAAATGCAGACCCTTTAAAGCAATAATGCATGGCACCCATTCCATGGGTCCCAACTCTCCAGGTTGAAGGGAATATTACTACAGCTATAACATGTACGGGAAACCTAGAGAATGGACACTCTGTGAATATGAAAGGTTTCTAAAACTCAAAGAAGAGCCCATCTCCTGGTGCTCCGGTTTGACTTTCCAGCTGCTTTCCTATCAATCTCCCAACTTGGAGAGACAGCCCCTTTAAGCTCCTGGTTCACACAGGTTGCCAATTTGGCAGAGGATGAAAGGGAAGAGGGAGAACCAATGAGAGAGTAGCTGTTAGGCATTTGGATGGGCACATGTCACTCTAATTTCCCGGCAGGAAGAAGAATTAACCAAAGTCTCAGCCACCCACCCGGAACCAGTATAGGTCCTGAACCAAAAGTTTGGACTTGCGTTCAGCTCACAAAAAACGAGTTGAAAAATGGAGCTCAGGGGCACAGCAATTCACAAACTGGCAGAGTAATCAAGGCCAACTATCGTCCAAAAATCTGTTGAGGGAAGGCAACGAGGCGGACTTGAAAGCGAGGCAGAATAGCAGGAAACAGATTTCAAGAGGTACGTTGGAATCGCCTGTAAAGCACAGGAAGAGGGGCACAACTTCGACAATGATGCACTTGGCCAAAAAGGGCGTATGCGTTTTCTCCTGAATATATTCAGGAGAAAACGCATATGCCCTTTTTGGCCAAGCAAGCAAGCGGGCAATGCAAATCTGCACTACAAAGAAGTATCACTTCCCACTGGTCAAAAGGGACATCCACAAAATGTGTAAAAACCAGAAAGGCAAGACAGGCCCTGGAGAACAGGGAGCCTTGTTATGCTGATGGGCGGGATGTAAGTTGCCAACTGCCTCACTGGAGGAGTGCATTGTGTTCCCTAAAACAAGTAAACAACAGAGCTACAGAGCCAAGGGCAATTCCAGTCTAGGAAATATACCTTGGGAAAACTGAAAATCCATAAGACAGAGCCACCCCCAACTTGAGGGCTGCACTGCTTACAGGAACCTCAACCTGGGTACACCTGAAATATCCCAGGAAATATAAAAATGGTTCCAAACATTGTGGAACTTACGTACGATGGAATATCCCTCAGCCACGAAATCAATGTCATAAGACCAGTAGCAGCAAAATGAGTGGATTCAGGTACGATGATTCTAAGTGAAAGAAGTCACACAGAAAAAGAAACTTATCCTAAGATATCACTTAGGAAGATCCTGTAAACATGGCTACACATGAACTGAGTTAGGAAAGAGAACAGAGTCTCACATTTAGAAAACACTCTTATGCCTGCTTAAGGGGGAAGGAGAGGTGGGGTGATGCATCAAACCAGAGTTTGATATAAGCACAGGTACCGTTCCAAAAACCAACTATGGAATAGACAAGACCTACACCTTCCTCAGTGAAAGGGACTCAAAACCCCATATTTCCCGCAGAGGAATAGATCTGACTAGTAAGAATCTTAAAACCTTTGTATTGATATGTCTCCGTAAGGGAATCAAGTGTGTCTAGACTGGCATAAACATGGCAGCGAGAATCAGCTCAAACCCACTCTAGAAAGGAATTTCAAAAACAGAACAAAGAAACAGGGAAATTCTTCACAATTCCTTCAGGGTCTCTGATGCAACCTGGAATGACCCTATCTACAATGACAGCTGGATGTGGCATAAGGCTGGACACTTGGGACTGAGAGGATTGGTGAGATTGGGTGAGCAAATGCAGACCCTTTAAAGCAATAATGCATGGCACCCATTCCATGGGTCCCAACTCTCCAGGTTGAAGGGAATATTACTACAGCTATAACATGTACGGGAAACCTAGAGAATGGACACTCTGTGAATATGAAAGGTTTCTAAAACTCAAAGAAGAGCCCATCTCCTGGTGCTCCGGTTTGACTTTCCAGCTGCTTTCCTATCAATCTCCCAACTTGGAGAGACAGCCCCTTTAAGCTCCTGGTTCACACAGGTTGCCAATTTGGCAGAGGATGAAAGGGAAGAGGGAGAACCAATGAGAGAGTAGCTGTTAGGCATTTGGATGGGCACATGTCACTCTAATTTCCCGGCAGGAAGAAGAATTAACCAAAGTCTCAGCCACCCACCCGGAACCAGTATAGGTCCTGAACCAAAAGTTTGGACTTGCGTTCAGCTCACAAAAAACGAGTTGAAAAATGGAGCTCAGGGGCACAGCAATTCACAAACTGGCAGAGTAATCAAGGCCAACTATCGTCCAAAAATCTGTTGAGGGAAGGCAACGAGGCGGACTTGAAAGCGAGGCAGAATAGCAGGAAACAGATTTCAAGAGGTACGTTGGAATCGCCTGTAAAGCACAGGAAGAGGGGCACAACTTCGACAATGATGCACTTGGCCAAAAAGGGCGTATGCGTTTTCTCCTGAATATATTCAGGAGAAAACGCATATGCCCTTTTTGGCCAAGCAAGCAAGCGGGCAATGCAAATCTGCACTACAAAGAAGTATCACTTCCCACTGGTCAAAAGGGACATCCACAAAATGTGTAAAAACCAGAAAGGCAAGACAGGCCCTGGAGAACAGGGAGCCTTGTTATGCTGATGGGCGGGATGTAAGTTGCCAACTGCCTCACTGGAGGAGTGCATTGTGTTCCCTAAAACAAGTAAACAACAGAGCTACAGAGCCAAGGGCAATTCCAGTCTAGGAAATATACCTTGGGAAAACTGAAAATCCATAAGACAGAGCCACCCCCAACTTGAGGGCTGCACTGCTTACAGGAACCTCAACCTGGGTACACCTGAAATATCCCAGGAAATATAAAAATGGTTCCAAACATTGTGGAACTTACGTACGATGGAATATCCCTCAGCCACGAAATCAATGTCATAAGACCAGTAGCAGCAAAATGAGTGGATTCAGGTACGATGATTCTAAGTGAAAGAAGTCACACAGAAAAAGAAACTTATCCTAAGATATCACTTAGGAAGATCCTGTAAACATGGCTACACATGAACTGAGTTAGGAAAGAGAACAGAGTCTCACATTTAGAAAACACTCTTATGCCTGCTTAAGGGGGAAGGAGAGGTGGGGTGATGCATCAAACCAGAGTTTGATATAAGCACAGGTACCGTTCCAAAAACCAACTATGGAATAGACAAGACCTACACCTTCCTCAGTGAAAGGGACTCAAAACCCCATATTTCCCGCAGAGGAATAGATCTGACTAGTAAGAATCTTAAAACCTTTGTATTGATATGTCTCCGTAAGGGAATCAAGTGTGTCTAGACTGGCATAAACATGGCAGCGAGAATCAGCTCAAACCCACTCTAGAAAGGAATTTCAAAAACAGAACAAAGAAACAGGGAAATTCTTCACAATTCCTTCAGGGTCTCTGATGCAACCTGGAATGACCCTATCTACAATGACAGCTGGATGTGGCATAAGGCTGGACACTTGGGACTGAGAGGATTGGTGAGATTGGGTGAGCAAATGCAGACCCTTTAAAGCAATAATGCATGGCACCCATTCCATGGGTCCCAACTCTCCAGGTTGAAGGGAATATTACTACAGCTATAACATGTACGGGAAACCTAGAGAATGGACACTCTGTGAATATGAAAGGTTTCTAAAACTCAAAGAAGAGCCCATCTCCTGGTGCTCCGGTTTGACTTTCCAGCTGCTTTCCTATCAATCTCCCAACTTGGAGAGACAGCCCCTTTAAGCTCCTGGTTCACACAGGTTGCCAATTTGGCAGAGGATGAAAGGGAAGAGGGAGAACCAATGAGAGAGTAGCTGTTAGGCATTTGGATGGGCACATGTCACTCTAATTTCCCGGCAGGAAGAAGAATTAACCAAAGTCTCAGCCACCCACCCGGAACCAGTATAGGTCCTGAACCAAAAGTTTGGACTTGCGTTCAGCTCACAAAAAACGAGTTGAAAAATGGAGCTCAGGGGCACAGCAATTCACAAACTGGCAGAGTAATCAAGGCCAACTATCGTCCAAAAATCTGTTGAGGGAAGGCAACGAGGCGGACTTGAAAGCGAGGCAGAATAGCAGGAAACAGATTTCAAGAGGTACGTTGGAATCGCCTGTAAAGCACAGGAAGAGGGGCACAACTTCGACAATGATGCACTTGGCCAAAAAGGGCGTATGCGTTTTCTCCTGAATATATTCAGGAGAAAACGCATATGCCCTTTTTGGCCAAGCAAGCAAGCGGGCAATGCAAATCTGCACTACAAAGAAGTATCACTTCCCACTGGTCAAAAGGGACATCCACAAAATGTGTAAAAACCAGAAAGGCAAGACAGGCCCTGGAGAACAGGGAGCCTTGTTATGCTGATGGGCGGGATGTAAGTTGCCAACTGCCTCACTGGAGGAGTGCATTGTGTTCCCTAAAACAAGTAAACAACAGAGCTACAGAGCCAAGGGCAATTCCAGTCTAGGAAATATACCTTGGGAAAACTGAAAATCCATAAGACAGAGCCACCCCCAACTTGAGGGCTGCACTGCTTACAGGAACCTCAACCTGGGTACACCTGAAATATCCCAGGAAATATAAAAATGGTTCCAAACATTGTGGAACTTACGTACGATGGAATATCCCTCAGCCACGAAATCAATGTCATAAGACCAGTAGCAGCAAAATGAGTGGATTCAGGTACGATGATTCTAAGTGAAAGAAGTCACACAGAAAAAGAAACTTATCCTAAGATATCACTTAGGAAGATCCTGTAAACATGGCTACACATGAACTGAGTTAGGAAAGAGAACAGAGTCTCACATTTAGAAAACACTCTTATGCCTGCTTAAGGGGGAAGGAGAGGTGGGGTGATGCATCAAACCAGAGTTTGATATAAGCACAGGTACCGTTCCAAAAACCAACTATGGAATAGACAAGACCTACACCTTCCTCAGTGAAAGGGACTCAAAACCCCATATTTCCCGCAGAGGAATAGATCTGACTAGTAAGAATCTTAAAACCTTTGTATTGATATGTCTCCGTAAGGGAATCAAGTGTGTCTAGACTGGCATAAACATGGCAGCGAGAATCAGCTCAAACCCACTCTAGAAAGGAATTTCAAAAACAGAACAAAGAAACAGGGAAATTCTTCACAATTCCTTCAGGGTCTCTGATGCAACCTGGAATGACCCTATCTACAATGACAGCTGGATGTGGCATAAGGCTGGACACTTGGGACTGAGAGGATTGGTGAGATTGGGTGAGCAAATGCAGACCCTTTAAAGCAATAATGCATGGCACCCATTCCATGGGTCCCAACTCTCCAGGTTGAAGGGAATATTACTACAGCTATAACATGTACGGGAAACCTAGAGAATGGACACTCTGTGAATATGAAAGGTTTCTAAAACTCAAAGAAGATCCCCTCTCCTGGTGCTCCGGTTTGAATTTCCAACTGCTTTCCTATCAATCTCCCAACTTGGAGAGACAGCCCCTTTAAGCTCCTGGTTCACACAGGTTGCCAATTTGGCAGAGGATGAAAGGGAAGAGGGAGAACCAATGAGAGAGTAGCTGTTAGGCATTTGGATGGGCACATGTCACTCTAATTTCCCGGCAGGAAGAAGAATTAACCAAAGTCTCAGCCACCCACCGGGAACCAGTATAGTTCCTGAACCAAAAGTTTGGACTTGCGTTCAGCTCACAAAAAACGAGTTGAACAATGGAGCTCAGGGGCACAGCAATTCACAAACTGGCAGAGTAATCAAGGCCAACTATCGTCCAAAAATCTGTTGAGGGAAGGCAATGAGGCGGACTTGAAAGCGAGGCAGAATAGCAGGAAACAGATTTCAAGAGGTACGTTGGAATCGCCTGTAAAGCACAGGAAGAGGGGCACAACTTCGACAATGATGCACTTGGCCAAAAAGGGCGTATGCGTTTTCTCCTGAATATATTCAGGAGAAAACGCATACGCCCTTTTTGGCCAAGCAAGCAAGCGGGCAATGCAAATCTGCACTACAAAGAAGTATCACTTCCCACCGGTCAAAAGGGACATCCACAAAATGTGTAAAAACCAGAAAGGCAAGACAGGCCCTGGAGAACAGGGAGCCTTGTTATGCTGATGGGCGGGATGTAAGTTGCCAACTGCCTCACTGGAGGAGTGCTTTGTGTTCCCTAAAACAAGTAAACAACAGAGCTACAGAGCCAAGGGCACTTCCAGTCTAGGGAATATAACTTGGGAAAACTGAAAATCCATAAGACAGAGCCACCCCCAAATTGAGGGCTGCACTGCATACAAGAACCTCAACCTGGGTACACCTGAAATATCCCAGGAAATATAAAAATGGTTCAAAACATTGTGGAACTTACGTACGTTGGAATATCCCTCAGCCATGAAAACAATGTCATAAGACCAGTAGCAGCAAAATGAGTGGATTCAGGTACGATGATTCTAAGTGAAAGAAGTCACACAGAAAAAGAAACTTATCCTAAGATATCACTTAGGAAGATCCTGTAAACATGGCTACACATGAACTGAGTTAGGCAAGAGAACAGAGTCTCACATTTAGAAAACACTCTTATGCCTGCTTAAGGGGGAAGGAGAGGTGGGGTGATGCATCAAACCAGAGTTTGATATAAGCACAGGTACCGTTCCAAAAACCAACTATGGAATAGACAAGACCTACACCTTCCTCAGTGAAAGGGACTCAAAACCCCATATTTCCCGCAGAGGAATAGATCTGACTAGTAAGAATCTTAAAACCTTTGTATTGATATGTCTCCGTAAGGGAATCAAGTGTGTCTAGACTGGCATAAACATGGCAGCGAGAATCAGCTCAAACCCACTCTAGAAAGGAATTTCAAAAACAGAACAAAGAAACAGGGAAATTCTTCACAATTCCTTCAGGGTCTCTGATGCAACCTGGAATGTCCCTATGTACAATGACAGCTGGATGTGGCATAAGGCTGGACACTTGGGACTGAGAGGATTGGTGAGATTGGGTGAGCAAATGCAGACCCTTTAAAGCAATAATGCATGGCACCCATTCCATGGGTCCCAACTCTCCAGGTTGAAGGGAATATTACTACAGCTATAACATGTACGGGAAACCTAGAGAATGGACACTCTGTGAATATGAAAGGTTTCTAAAACTCAAAGAAGAGCCCCTCTCCTGGTGCTCCGGTTTGACTTTCCAGCTGCTTTCCTATCAATCTCCCAACTTGGAGAGACAGCCCCTTTAAGCTCCTGGTTCACACAGGTTGCCAATTTGGCAGAGGATGAAAGGGAAGAGGGAGAACCAATGAGAGAGTAGCTGTTAGGCATTTGGATGGGCACATGTCACTCTAATTTCCCGGCAGGAAGAAGAATTAACCAAAGTCTCAGCCACCCACCCAGAACCAGTATAGGTCCTGAACCAAAAGTTTGGACTTGCGTTCAGCTCACAAAAAACGAGTTGAAAAATGGAGCTCAGGGGCACAGCAATTCACAAACTGGCAGAGTAATCAAGGCCAACTATCGTCCAAAAATCTGTTGAGGGAAGGCAACGAGGCGGACTTGAAAGCGAGGCAGAATAGCAGGAAACAGATTTCAAGAGGTACGTTGGAATCGCCTGTAAAGCACAGGAAGAGGGGCACAACTTCGACAATGATGCACTTGGCCAAAAAGGGCGTATGCGTTTTCTCCTGAATATATTCAGGAGAAAACGCATATGCCCTTTTTGGCCAAGCAAGCAAGCGGGCAATGCAAATCTGCACTACAAAGAAGTATCACTTCCCACTGGTCAAAAGGGACATCCACAAAATGTGTAAAAACCAGAAAGGCAAGACAGGCCCTGGAGAACAGGGAGCCTTGTTATGCTGATGGGCGGGATGTAAGTTGCCAACTGCCTCACTGGAGGAGTGCATTGTGTTCCCTAAAACAAGTAAACAACAGAGCTACAGAGCCAAGGGCAATTCCAGTCTAGGGAATATACCTTGGGAAAACTGAAAATCCATAAGACAGAGCCACCCCCAACTTGAGGGCTGCACTGCTTACAGGAACCTCAACCTGGGTACACCTGAAATATCCCAGGAAATATAAAAATGGTTCCAAACATTGTGGAACTTACGTACGATGGAATATCCCTCAGCCACGAAATCAATGTCATAAGACCAGTAGCAGCAAAATGAGTGGATTCAGGTACGATGATTCTAAGTGAAAGAAGTCACACAGAAAAAGAAACTTATCCTAAGATATCACTTAGGAAGATCCTGTAAACATGGCTACACATGAACTGAGTTAGGCAAGAGAACAGAGTCTCCCATTTAGAAAACACTCTTATGCCTGCTTAAGGGGGAAGGAGAGGTGGGGTGATGCATCAAACCAGAGTTTGATATAAGCACAGGTACCGTTCCAAAAACCAACTATGGAATAGACAAGACCTACACCATCCTCAGTGAAAGGGACTCAAAACCCCATATTTCCCGCAGAGGAATAGATCTGACTAGTAAGAATCTTAAAACCTATGTATTGATATGTCTCCGTAAGGGAATCAAGTGTGTCTAGACTGGCATAAACATGGCAGCGAGAATCAGCTCAAACCCACTCTAAAAAGGAATTTCAAAAACAGAACAAAGAAACAGGGAAATTCTTCACAATTCCTTCAAGGTCTCTGATGCAACCTGGAATGACCCTATCTACAATGACAGCTGGATGTGGCATAAGGCTGGACACTTGGGACTGAGAGGATTGGTGAGATTGGGTGAGCAAATTCAGACCCTTTAAAGCAATAATGCATGGCACCCATTCCATGGGTCCCAACTCTCCAGGTTGAAGGGAATATTACTACAGCTATAACATGTACGGGAAACCTAGAGAATGGACACTCTGTGAATACGAAAGGTTTCTAAAACTCAAAGAAGAGCCCCTCTCCTGGTGCTCCGGTTTGACTTTCCAACTGCTTTCCTATCAATCTCCCAACTTGGAGAGACAGCCCCTTTAAGCTCATGGTTCGCACAGGTTGCCAATTTGGCAGAGGATGAAAGGGAAGAGGGAGAACCAATGAGAGAGTAGATGTTAGGCATTTGGATGGGCACATGTCACTCTAATTTCCCGGCAGGAAGAAGAATTAACCAAAGTCTCAGCCACCCACCGGGAACCAGTATAGTTCCTGAACCAAAAGTTTGGACTTGCGTTCAGCTCACAAAAAACGAGTTGAACAATGGAGCTCAGGGGCACAGCAATTCACAAACTGGCAGAGTAATCAAGGCCAACTATCGTCCAAAAATCTGTTGAGGGAAGGCAATGAGGCGGACTTGAAAGCGAGGCAGAATAGCAGGAAACAGATTTCAAGAGGTACGTTGGAATCGCCTGTAAAGCACAGGAAGAGGGGCACAACTTCGACAATGATGCACTTGGCCAAAAAGGGCGTATGCGTTTTCTCCTGAATATATTCAGGAGAAAACGCATACGCCCTTTTTGGCCAAGCAAGCAAGCGGGCAATGCAAATCTGCACTACAAAGAAGTATCACTTCCCACCGGTCAAAAGGGACATCCACAAAATGTGTAAAAACCAGAAAGGCAAGACAGGCCCTGGAGAACAGGGAGCCTTGTTATGCTGATGGGCGGGATGTAAGTTGCCAACTGCCTCACTGGAGGAGTGCTTTGTGTTCCCTAAAACAAGTAAACAACAGAGCTACAGAGCCAAGGGCACTTCCAGTCTAGGGAATATAACTTGGGAAAACTGAAAATCCATAAGACAGAGCCACCCCCAAATTGAGGGCTGCACTGCATACAAGAACCTCAACCTGGGTACACCTGAAATATCCCAGGAAATATAAAAATGGTTCAAAACATTGTGGAACTTACGTACGTTGGAATATCCCTCAGCCATGAAAACAATGTCATAAGACCAGTAGCAGCAAAATGAGTGGATTCAGGTACGATGATTCTAAGTGAAAGAAGTCACACAGAAAAAGAAACTTATCCTAAGATATCACTTAGGAAGATCCTGTAAACATGGCTACACATGAACTGAGTTAGGCAAGAGAACAGAGTCTCACATTTAGAAAACACTCTTATGCCTGCTTAAGGGGGAAGGAGAGGTGGGGTGATGCATCAAACCAGAGTTTGATATAAGCACAGGTACCGTTCCAAAAACCAACTATGGAATAGACAAGACCTACACCTTCCTCAGTGAAAGGGACTCAAAACCCCATATTTCCCGCAGAGGAATAGATCTGACTAGTAAGAATCTTAAAACCTTTGTATTGATATGTCTCCGTAAGGGAATCAAGTGTGTCTAGACTGGCATAAACATGGCAGCGAGAATCAGCTCAAACCCACTCTAGAAAGGAATTTCAAAAACAGAACAAAGAAACAGGGAAATTCTTCACAATTCCTTCAGGGTCTCTGATGCAACCTGGAATGTCCCTATGTACAATGACAGCTGGATGTGGCATAAGGCTGGACACTTGGGACTGAGAGGATTGGTGAGATTGGGTGAGCAAATGCAGACCCTTTAAAGCAATAATGCATGGCACCCATTCCATGGGTCCCAACTCTCCAGGTTGAAGGGAATATTACTACAGCTATAACATGTACGGGAAACCTAGAGAATGGACACTCTGTGAATATGAAAGGTTTCTAAAACTCAAAGAAGAGCCCCTCTCCTGGTGCTCCGGTTTGACTTTCCAGCTGCTTTCCTATCAATCTCCCAACTTGGAGAGACAGCCCCTTTAAGCTCCTGGTTCACACAGGTTGCCAATTTGGCAGAGGATGAAAGGGAAGAGGGAGAACCAATGAGAGAGTAGCTGTTAGGCATTTGGATGGGCACATGTCACTCTAATTTCCCGGCAGGAAGAAGAATTAACCAAAGTCTCAGCCACCCACCCAGAACCAGTATAGGTCCTGAACCAAAAGTTTGGACTTGCGTTCAGCTCACAAAAAACGAGTTGAAAAATGGAGCTCAGGGGCACAGCAATTCACAAACTGGCAGAGTAATCAAGGCCAACTATCGTCCAAAAATCTGTTGAGGGAAGGCAACGAGGCGGACTTGAAAGCGAGGCAGAATAGCAGGAAACAGATTTCAAGAGGTACGTTGGAATCGCCTGTAAAGCACAGGAAGAGGGGCACAACTTCGACAATGATGCACTTGGCCAAAAAGGGCGTATGCGTTTTCTCCTGAATATATTCAGGAGAAAACGCATATGCCCTTTTTGGCCAAGCAAGCAAGCGGGCAATGCAAATCTGCACTACAAAGAAGTATCACTTCCCACTGGTCAAAAGGGACATCCACAAAATGTGTAAAAACCAGAAAGGCAAGACAGGCCCTGGAGAACAGGGAGCCTTGTTATGCTGATGGGCAGGATGTAAGTTGCCAACTGCCTCACTGGAGGAGTGCATTGTGTTCCCTAAAACAAGTAAACAACAGAGCTACAGAGCCAAGGGCAATTCCAGTCTAGGGAATATACCTTGGGAAAACTGAAAATCCATAAGACAGAGCCACCCCCAACTTGAGGGCTGCACTGCTTACAGGAACCTCAACCTGGGTACACCTGAAATATCCCAGGAAATATAAAAATGGTTCCAAACATTGTGGAACTTACGTACGATGGAATATCCCTCAGCCACGAAATCAATGTCATAAGACCAATAGCAGCAAAATGAGTGGATTCAGGTACGATGATTCTAAGTGAAAGAAGTCACACAGAAAAAGAATCTTATCCTAAGATATCACTTAGGAAGATCCTGTAAACATGGCTACACATGAACTGAGTTAGGCAAGAGAACAGAGTCTCCCATTTAGAAAACACTCTTATGCCTGCTTAAGGGGGAAGGAGAGGTGGGGTGATGCATCAAACCAGAGTTTGATATAAGCACAGGTACCGTTCCAAAAACCAACTATGGAATAGACAAGACCTACACCATCCTCAGTGAAAGGGACTCAAAACCCCATATTTCCCGCAGAGGAATAGATCTGACTAGTAAGAATCTTAAAACCTATGTATTGATATGTCTCCGTAAGGGAATCAAGTGTGTCTAGACTGGCATAAACATGGCAGCGAGAATCAGCTCAAACCCACTCTAAAAAGGAATTTCAAAAACAGAACAAAGAAACAGGGAAATTCTTCACAATTCCTTCAAGGTCTCTGATGCAACCTGGAATGACCCTATCTACAATGACAGCTGGATGTGGCATAAGGCTGGACACTTGGGACTGAGAGGATTGGTGAGATTGGGTGAGCAAATTCAGACCCTTTAAAGCAATAATGCATGGCACCCATTCCATGGGTCCCAACTCTCCAGGTTGAAGGGAATATTACTACAGCTATAACATGTACGGGAAACCTAGAGAATGGACACTCTGTGAATACGAAAGGTTTCTAAAACTCAAAGAAGAGCCCCTCTCCTGGTGCTCCGGTTTGACTTTCCAACTGCTTTCCTATCAATCTCCCAACTTGGAGAGACAGCCCCTTTAAGCTCATGGTTCGCACAGGTTGCCAATTTGGCAGAGGATGAAAGGGAAGAGGGAGAACCAATGAGAGAGTAGATGTTAGGCATTTGGATGGGCACATGTCACTCTAATTTCCCGGCAGGAAGAAGAATTAACCAAAGTCTCAGCCACCCACCGGGAACCAGTATAGTTCCTGAACCAAAAGTTTGGACTTGCGTTCAGCTCACAAAAAACGAGTTGAACAATGGAGCTCAGGGGCACAGCAATTCACAAACTGGCAGAGTAATCAAGGCCAACTATCGTCCAAAAATCTGTTGAGGGAAGGCAATGAGGCGGACTTGAAAGCGAGGCAGAATAGCAGGAAACAGATTTCAAGAGGTACGTTGGAATCGCCTGTAAAGCACAGGAAGAGGGGCACAACTTCGACAATGATGCACTTTGCCAAAAAGGGCGTATGCGTTTTCTCCTGAATATATTCAGGAGAAAACGCATACGCCCTTTTTGGCCAAGCAAGCAAGCGGGCAATGCAAATCTGCACTACAAAGAAGTATCACTTCCCACCGGTCAAAAGGGACATCCACAAAATGTGTAAAAACCAGAAAGGCAAGACAGGCCCTGGAGAACAGGGAGCCTTGTTATGCTGATGGGCGGGATGTAAGTTGCCAACTGCCTCACTGGAGGAGTGCTTTGTGTTCCCTAAAACAAGTAAACAACAGAGCTACAGAGCCAAGGGCACTTCCAGTCTAGGGAATATAACTTGGGAAAACTGAAAATCCATAAGACAGAGCCACCCCCAAATTGAGGGCTGCACTGCATACAAGAACCTCAACCTGGGTACACCTGAAATATCCCAGGAAATATAAAAATGGTTCAAAACATTGTGGAACTTACGTACGTTGGAATATCCCTCAGCCATGAAAACAATGTCATAAGACCAGTAGCAGCAAAATGAGTGGATTCAGGTACGATGATTCTAAGTGAAAGAAGTCACACAGAAAAAGAAACTTATCCTAAGATATCACTTAGGAAGATCCTGTAAACATGGCTACACATGAACTGAGTTAGGCAAGAGAACAGAGTCTCACATTTAGAAAACACTCTTATGCCTGCTTAAGGGGGAAGGAGAGGTGGGGTGATGCATCAAACCAGAGTTTGATATAAGCACAGGTACCGTTCCAAAAACCAACTATGGAATAGACAAGACCTACACCTTCCTCAGTGAAAGGGACTCAAAACCCCATATTTCCCGCAGAGGAATAGATCTGACTAGTAAGAATCTTAAAACCTTTGTATTGATATGTCTCCGTAAGGGAATCAAGTGTGTCTAGACTGGCATAAACATGGCAGCGAGAATCAGCTCAAACCCACTCTAGAAAGGAATTTCAAAAACAGAACAAAGAAACAGGGAAATTCTTCACAATTCCTTCAGGGTCTCTGATGCAACCTGGAATGTCCCTATGTACAATGACAGCTGGATGTGGCATAAGGCTGGACACTTGGGACTGAGAGGATTGGTGAGATTGGGTGAGCAAATGCAGACCCTTTAAAGCAATAATGCATGGCACCCATTCCATGGGTCCCAACTCTCCAGGTTGAAGGGAATATTACTACAGCTATAACATGTACGGGAAACCTAGAGAATGGACACTCTGTGAATATGAAAGGTTTCTAAAACTCAAAGAAGAGCCCCTCTCCTGGTGCTCCGGTTTGACTTTCCAGCTGCTTTCCTATCAATCTCCCAACTTGGAGAGACAGCCCCTTTAAGCTCCTGGTTCACACAGGTTGCCAATTTGGCAGAGGATGAAAGGGAAGAGGGAGAACCAATGAGAGAGTAGCTGTTAGGCATTTGGATGGGCACATGTCACTCTAATTTCCCGGCAGGAAGAAGAATTAACCAAAGTCTCAGCCACCCACCCGGAACCAGTATAGGTCCTGAACCAAAAGTTTGGACTTGCGTTCAGCTCACAAAAAACGAGTTGAAAAATGGAGCTCAGGGGCACAGCAATTCACAAACTGGCAGAGTAATGAAGGCCAACTATCGTCCAAAAATCTGTTGAGGGAAGGCAACGAGGCGGACTTGAAAGCGAGGCAGAATAGCAGGAAACAGATTTCAAGAGGTACGTTGGAATCGCCTGTAAAGCACAGGAAGAGGGGCACAACTTCGACAATGATGCACTTGGCCAAAAAGGGCGTATGCGTTTTCTCCTGAATATATTCAGGAGAAAACGCATATGCCCTTTTTGGCCAAGCAAGCAAGCGGGCAATGCAAATCTGCACTACAAAGAAGTATCACTTCCCACTGGTCAAAAGGGACATCCACAAAATGTGTAAAAACCAGAAAGGCAAGACAGGCCCTGGAGAACAGGGAGCCTTGTTATGCTGATGGGCGGGATGTAAGTTGCCAACTGCCTCACTGGAGGAGTGCATTGTGTTCCCTAAAACAAGTAAACAACAGAGCTACAGAGCCAAGGGCAATTCCAGTCTAGGGAATATACCTTGGGAAAACTGAAAATCCATAAGACAGAGCCACCCCCAACTTGAGGGCTGCACTGCTTACAGCAACCTCAACCTGGGTACACCTGAAATATCCCAGGAAATATAAAAATGGTTCCAAACATTGTGGAACTTACGTACGATGGAATATCCCTCAGCCACGAAATCAATGTCATAAGACCAATAGCAGCAAAATGAGTGGATTCAGGTACGATGATTCTAAGTGAAAGAAGTCACACAGAAAAAGAAACTTATCCTAAGATATCACTTAGGAAGATCCTGTAAACATGGCTACACATGAACTGAGTTAGGCAAGAGAACAGAGTCTCCCATTTAGAAAACACTCTTATGCCTGCTTAAGGGGGAAGGAGAGGTGGGGTGATGCATCAAACCAGAGTTTGATATAAGCACAGGTACCGTTCCAAAAACCAACTATGGAATAGACAAGACCTACACCATCCTCAGTGAAAGGGACTCAAAACCCCATATTTCCCGCAGAGGAATAGATCTGACTAGTAAGAATCTTAAAACCTATGTATTGATATGTCTCCGTAAGGGAATCAAGTGTGTCTAGACTGGCATAAACATGGCAGCGAGAATCAGCTCAAACCCACTCTAAAAAGGAATTTCAAAAACAGAACAAAGAAACAGGGAAATTCTTCACAATTCCTTCAAGGTCTCTGATGCAACCTGGAATGACCCTATCTACAATGACAGCTGGATGTGGCATAAGGCTGGACACTTGGGACTGAGAGGATTGGTGAGATTGGGTGAGCAAATTCAGACCCTTTAAAGCAATAATGCATGGCACCCATTCCATGGGTCCCAACTCTCCAGGTTGAAGGGAATATTACTACAGCTATAACATGTACGGGAAACCTAGAGAATGGACACTCTGTGAATACGAAAGGTTTCTAAAACTCAAAGAAGAGCCCCTCTCCTGGTGCTCCGGTTTGACTTTCCAACTGCTTTCCTATCAATCTCCCAACTTGGAGAGACAGCCCCTTTAAGCTCATGGTTCGCACTGGTTGCCAATTTGGCAGAGGATGAAAGGGAAGAGGGAGAACCAATGAGAGAGTAGATGTTAGGCATTTGGATGGGCACATGTCACTCTAATTTCCCGGCAGGAAGAAGAATTAACCAAAGTCTCAGCCACCCACCGGGAACCAGTATAGGTCCTGAACCAAAAGTTTGGACTTGCGTTCAGCTCACAAAAAACGAGTTGAAAAATGGAGCTCAGGGGCACAGCAATTCACAAACTGGCAGAGTAATCATGGCCAACTATCGTCCAAAAATCTGTTGAGGGAAGGCAACGAGGCGGACTTGAAAGCGAGGCAGAATAGCAGGAAACAGATTTCAAGAGGTACGTTGGAATCGCCTGTAAAGCACAGGAAGAGGGGCACAACTTTGACAATGATGCACTTGGCCAAAAAGGGCGTATGCGTTTTCTCCTGAATATATTCAGGAGAAAACGCATACGCCCTTTTTGGCCAAGCAAGCAAGCGGGCAATGCAAATCTGCACTACAAAGAAGTATCACTTCCCACCGGTCAAAAGGGACATCCACAAAATGTGTAAAAACCAGAAAGGCAAGACAGGCCCTGGAGAACAGGGAGCCTTGTTATGCTGATGGGAGGGATGTAAGTTGCCAACTGCCTCACTGGAGGAGTGCTTTGTGTTCCCTAAAACAAGTAAACAACAGAGCTACAGAGCCAAGGGCACTTCCAGTCTAGGGAATATAACTTGGGAAAACTGAAACTCCATAAGACAGAGCCACCCCCAAATTGAGGGCTGCACTGCTTACAAGAACCTCAACCTGGGTACACCTGAAATATCCCAGGAAATATAAAAATGGTTCAAAACATTGTGGAACTTACGTACGATGGAATATCCCTCACCATGAAAACAATGTCATAAGACCAGTAGCAGCAAAATGAGTGGATTCAGGTACGATGATTCTAAGTGAAAGAAGTCACACAGAAAAAGAAACTTATCCTAAAATATCACTTAGGAAGATCCTGTAAACATGGCTACACATGAACTGAGTTAGGCAAGAGAACAGAGTCTCACATTTAGAAAACACTCTTATGCCTGCTTAAGGGGGAAGGAGAGGTGGGGTGAGGCATCAAACCAGAGTTTGATATAAGCACAGGTACCGTTCCAAAAACCAACTATGGAATAGACAAGACCTACACCTTCCTCAGTGAAAGGGACTCAAAACCCCATATTTCCCGCAGAGGAATAGATCTGACTAGTAAGAATCTTAAAACCTATGTATTGATATGTCTCCGTAAGGGAATCAAGTGTGTCTAGACTGGCATAAACATGGCAGCGAGAATCAGCTCAAACCCACTCTAAAAAGGAATTTCAAAAACAGAACAAAGAAACAGGGAAATTCTTCACAATTCCTTCAGGGTCTCTGATGCAACCTGGAATGACCCTATCTACAATGACAGCTGGATGTGGCATAAGGCTGGACACTTGGGACTGAGAGGATTGGTGAGATTGGGTGAGCAAATGCAGACCCTTTAAAGCAATAATGCATGGCACCCATTCCTTGGGTCCCAGCTCTCCAGGTAGAAGGGAATATTACTACAGCTATAACATGTACGGGAAACGTAGATAATGGACACACTGTGAATACAAAAGGTTTCTAAAACTCAACGAAGAGCCCCTCTCCTGGTGCTCCGGTTTGACTTTCCAACTGCTTTCCTATCAATCTCCCAACATGGAGAGACAGCCCCTTTAAGCTCCTGGTTCGCACAGGTTGCCAATTTGGCAGAGGATGAAAGGGAAGAGGGAGAACCAATGAGAGAGTGGCTGTTAGGCATTTGGATGGGCACATGTCACTCTAATTTCCCGGCTGGAAGAAGTATTAACCAAAGTCTCAGCCACCCACCGGGAACCAGTATAGGTCCTGAACCAAAAGTTTGGACTTGCGTTCAGCTCACAAAAAGCGAGTTGAAAAATGGAGCTCAGGGGCACAGCAATTCACAAACTGGCAGAGTAATCAAGGCCAACTATCGTCCAAAAATCTGTTGAGGGAAGGCAACGAGGCGGACTTGAAAGCCACGCAGAATAGCAGGAAACAGATTTCAAGAGGTACGTTGGAATCGCCTGTAAAGCACAGGAAGAGGGGCACAACTTCGACAATGATGCACTTGGCCAAAAAGGTCGTATTCGTTTTCTCCTGAATATATTCAGGAGAAAACGCATACGCCCTTTTTGGCCAAGCAAGCAAGCGGGCAATGCAAATCTGCACTACAAAGAAGTATCACTTCCCACCGGTCAAAAGGGACATCCACAAAATGTGTAAAAACCAGAAAGGCAAGACAGGCCCTGGAGAACAGGGAGCCTTGTTATGCTGATGGGAGGGATGTAAGTTGCCAACTGCCTCACTGGAGGAGTGCATTGTGTTCCCTAAAACAAGTAAACAACAGAGCTACAGAGCCAAGGGCACTTCCAGTCTAGGGAATATAACTTGGGAAAACTGAAAATCCATAAGACAGAGCCACCCCCAAATTGAGGGCTGCACTGTTTACAGGAACCTCAACCTGGGTACACCTGAAATATCCCAGGAAATATAAAAATGGTTCCAAACATTGTGGAACTTACGTACGATGGAATATCCCTCAGCCACGAAATCAATGTCATAAGACCAGTAGCAGCAAAATGAGTGGATTCAGGTACGATGATTCTAAGTGAAAGAAGTCACACAGAAAAAGAAACTTATCCTAAGATATCACTTAGGAAGATCCTGTAAACATGGCTACACATGAACTGAGTTAGGAAAGAGAACAGAGTCTCACATTTAGAAAACACTCTTATGCCTGCTTAAGGGGGAAGGAGAGGTGGGGTGATGCATCAAACCAGAGTTTGATATAAGCACAGGTACCGTTCCAAAAACCAACTATGGAATAGACAAGACCTCCACCTTCCTCAGGGAAAGGGACTCAAAACCCCATATTTCCCACAGAGGAATAGATCTGACTAGTAACAATCTTAAAACCTAGGTATTGATATGTCTCCGTAAGGGAATCAAGTGTGTCTAGACTGGCATAAACATGGCAGCGAGAATCAGCTCAAACCCACTCTAAAAAGGAATTTCAAAAACAGAACAAAGAAACAGGGAAATTCTTCACAATTCCTTCAGGGTCTCTGATGCAACCTGGAATGACCCTATCTACAATGACAGCTGGATGTGGCATGAGGCTGGACACTTGGGACTGAGAGGATTGGTGAGATTGGGTGAGCAAATTCAGACCCTTTAAAGCAGTAATGCATGGCACCCATTCCATGGGTCCCAGCTCTCCAGGATGAAGGGAATATTACTACAGCTATAACATGTACGGGAAACCTAGAGAATGGACACACTGTGAATACGAAAGGTTTCTAAAACTCAACAAAGAGCCCCTCTCCTGGTGCTCCGGTTTGACTTTCCAACTGCTTTCCTATCAATCTCCCTACTTGGAGAGACAGCCCCTTTAAGCTCCTGGTTCGCACAGGTTGCCAATTTGGCAGAGGATGAAAGTGAAGAGGGAGAACCAATGAGAGAGTAGCTGTTAGGCATTTGGATGGGCACATGTCACTCTAATTTCCCGGCAGGAAGAAGAATTAACCAAAGTCTCAGCCACCCACCGGGAACCAGTATAGGTCCTGAACCAAAAGTTTGGACTTGCGTTCAGCTCACAAGAAACGAGTTGAAAAATGGAGCTCAGGGGCACAGCAATTCACAAACTGGCAGAGTAATCAAGGCCAACTATCGTCCAAAAATCTGTTGAGGGAAGGCAACGAGGCGGACTTGAAAGCGAGGCAGAATAGCAGGAAACAGATTTCAAGAGGTACGTTGGAATCGCCTGTAAAGCACAGGAAGAGGGGCACAACTTCGACAATGATGCACTTGGCCAAAAAGGGCCTATGCGTTTTCTCCTGAATATATTCAGGAGAAAACGCATACGCCCTTTTTGGCCAAGCAAGCAAGCGGGCAATGCAAATCTGCACTACAAAGAAGTATCACTTCCCACCGGTCAAAAGGGACATCCACAAAATGTGTAAAAACCAGAAAGGCAAGACAGGCCCTGGAGAACAGGGAGCCTTGTTATGCTGATGGGCGGGATGTAAGTTGCCAACTGCCTCACTGGAGGAGTGCATTGTGTTCCTTAAAACAAGTAAACAACAGAGCTACAGAGCCAAGGGCACTTCCAGTCTAGGAAATATACCTTGGGAAAACTGAAAATCCATAAGACAGAGCCACCCCCAAATTGAGGGCTGCACTGCTTACAAGAACCTCAACCTGGGTACACCTGAAATATCCCAGGAAATATAAAAATGGTTCCAAACGTTGTGGAACTTACATATGATGGAATATCCCTCAGCCACGAAATCAATGTCATAAGACCAGTAGCAGCAAAATGAGTGGATTCAGGTACGATGATTCTAAGTGAAAGAAGTCACACAGAAAAAGAAACTTATCATAAGATATCACTTAGGAAGATCCTGTAAACATGGCTACACATGAACTGAGTTAGGAAAGAGAACAGAGTCTCACATTTAGAAAACACTCTTATGCCTGCTTAAGGGGGAAGGAGAGGTGGGGTGATGCATCAAACCAGAGTTTGATATAAGCACAGGTACCGTTCCAAAAACCAACTATGGAATAGACAAGACCTACACCTTCCTCAGTGAAAGGGACTCAAAACCCCATATTTCCCACAGAGGAATAGATCTGACTAGTAAGAATCTTAAAACCTTTGTATTGATATGTCTCCGTAAGGGAATCAAGTGTGTCTAGACTGGCATAAACATGGCAGCGAGAATCAGCTCAAACCCACTCTAGAAAGGAATTTCAAAAACAGAACAAAGAAACAGGGAAATTCTTCACAATTCCTTCAGGATCTCTGATGCAACCTGGAATGACCCTATCTACAATGACAGCTGGATGTGGCATAAGGCTGGACACTAGGGACTGAGAGGATTGGTGAGATTGGGTGAGCAAATGCAGACCCTTTAAAGCAATAATGCATGGCACCCATTCCATGGGTCCCAACTCTCCAGGTTGAAGGGAATATTACTACAGCTATAACATGTACGGGAAACCTAGAGAATGGACACTCTGTGAATATGAAAGGTTTCTAAAACTCAAAGAAGATCCCCTCTCCTGGTGCTCCGGTTTGAATTTCCAACTGCTTTCCTATCAATCTCCCAACTTGGAGAGACAGCCCCTTTAAGCTCCTGGTTCACACAGGTTGCCAATTTGGCAGAGGATGAAAGGGAAGAGGGAGAACCAATGAGAGAGTAGCTGTTAGGCATTTGGATGGGCACATGTCACTCTAATTTCCCGGCAGGAAGAAGAATTAACCAAAGTCTCAGCCACCCACCGGGAACCAGTATAGTTCCTGAACCAAAAGTTTGGACTTGCGTTCAGCTCACAAAAAACGAGTTGAACAATGGAGCTCAGGGGCACAGCAATTCACAAACTGGCAGAGTAATCAAGGCCAACTATCGTCCAAAAATCTGTTGAGGGAAGGCAATGAGGCGGACTTGAAAGCGAGGCAGAATAGCAGGAAACAGATTTCAAGAGGTACGTTGGAATCGCCTGTAAAGCACAGGAAGAGGGGCACAACTTCGACAATGATGCACTTGGCCAAAAAGGGCGTATGCGTTTTCTCCTGAATATATTCAGGAGAAAACGCATACGCCCTTTTTGGCCAAGCAAGCAAGCGGGCAATGCAAATCTGCACTACAAAGAAGTATCACTTCCCACCGGTCAAAAGGGACATCCACAAATGTGTAAAAACCAGAAAGGCAAGACAGGCCCTGGAGAACAGGGAGCCTTGTTATGCTGATGGGCGGGATGTAAGTTGCCAACTGCCTCACTGGAGGAGTGCTTTGTGTTCCCTAAAACAAGTAAACAACAGAGCTACAGAGCCAAGGGCACTTCCAGTCTAGGGAATATAACTTTGGAAAACTGAAAATCCATAAGACAGAGCCACCCCCAAATTGAGGGCTGCACTGCATACAAGAACCTCAACCTGGGTACACCTGAAATATCCCAGGAAATATAAAAATGGTTCAAAACATTGTGGAACTTACGTACGATGGAATATCCCTCAGCCATGAAAACAATGTCATAAGACCAGTAGCAGCAAAATGAGTGGATTCAGGTACGATGATTCTAAGTGAAAGAAGTCACACAGAAAAAGAAACTTATCCTAAGATATCACTTAGGAAGATCCTGTAAACATGGCTACACATGAACTGAGTTAGGCAAGAGAACAGAGTCTCACATTTAGAAAACACTCTTATGCCTGCTTAAGGGGGAAGGAGAGGTGGGGTGATGCATCAAACCAGAGTTTGATATAAGCACAGGTACCGTTCCAAAAACCAACTATGGAATAGACAAGACCTACACCTTCCTCAGTGAAAGGGACTCAAAACCCCATATTTCCCGCAGAGGAATAGATCTGACTAGTAAGAATCTTAAAACCTATGTATTGATATGTCTCCGTAAGGGAATCAAGTGTGTCTAGACTGGCATAAACATGGCAGCGAGAATCAGCTCAAACCCACTCTAAACAGGAATTTCAAAAACAGAACAAAGAAACAGGGAAATTCTTTACAATTCCTTCAGGGTCTCTGATGCAACCTGGAATGACCCTATCTACAATGACAGCTGGATGTGGCATAAGGCTGGACACTTCGGACTGAGAGGATTGGTGAGATAGGGTGAGCAAATGCAGACCCTTTAAAGCAGTAATGCATGGCACCCATTCCATGGGTCCCAACTCTCCAGGTTGAAGGGAATATTACTACAGCTATAACATGTACAGGAAACCTAGAGAATGGACACACTGTGAATACGAAAAGTTTCTAAAACTCAACGAAGAGCCCCTCTCCTGGTGCTCCGTTTTGACATTCCAACTGCTTTCCTATCAATCTCCCTACTTGGAGAGACAGCCCCTTTAAGCTCCTGGTTCACACAGGTTGCCAATTTGGCAGAGGATGAAAGTGAAGAGGGAGAACCAATGAGAGAGTAGCTGTTAGGCATTTGGATGGGCACATGTCACTCTAATTTCCCGGCAGGAAGAAGAATTAACCAAAGTCTCAGCCACCCACCGGGAACCATTATAGTTCCTGAAGCAAAAGTTTGGACTTGCGTTCAGCTCACAAAAAACGAGTTGAAAAATGGAGCTCAGGGGCACAGCAATTCACAAACTGGCAGAGTAATCAAGGCCAACTATCGTCCAAAAATCTGTTGAGGGAAGGCAACGAGGCGGACTTGAAAGCGAGGCAGAATAGCAGGAAACAGATTTCAAGAGGTACGTTGGAATCGCCTGTAAAGCACAGGAAGAGGGGCAGAACTTCGACAATGATGCACTTGGCCAAAAAGGGCGTATGCGTTTTCTCCTGAATATATTCAGGAGAAAACGCATACGCCCTTTTTGGCCAAGCAAGCAAGCGGGCAATGCAAATCTGCACTACAAAGAAGTATCACTTCCCACCGGTCAAAAGGGACATCCACAAAATGTGTAAAAACCAGAAAGGCAAGACAGGCCCTGGAGAACAGGGAGCCTTGTTATGCTGATGGGCGGGATGTAAGTTGCCAACTGCCTCACTGGAGGAGTGCTTTGTGTTCCCTAAAACAAGTAAACAACAGAGCTACAGAGCCAAGGGCACTTCCAGTCTAGGGAATATAACTTGGGAAAACTGAAAATCCATAAGACAGAGCCACCCCCAAATTGAGGGCTGCACTGCTTACAAGAACCTCAACCTGGGTACACCTGAAATATCCCAGGAAATATAAAAATGGTTCAAAACCTTGTGGAACTTACGTACGATGGAATATCCCTCAGCCATGAAAACAATGTCATAAGACCAGTAGCAGCAAAATGAGTGGATTCACGTACGATGATTTTAAGTGAAAGAAGTCACACAGAAAAAGAAACTTATCCTAAGATATCACTTAGGAAGATCCTGTAAACATGGCTACACATGAACTGAGTTAGGCAAGAGAACAGAGTCTCACATTTAGAAAACACTCTTATGCCTGCTTAAGGGGGAAGGAGAGGTGGGGTGATGCATCAAACCAGAGTTTGATATAAGCACAGGTACCGTTCCAAAAACCAACTATGGAATAGACAAGACCTACACCTTCCTCAGTGAAAGGGACTCAAAACCCCATATTTCCCGCAGAGGAATAGATCTGACTAGTAAGAATCTTAAAACCTATGTATTTATATGTCTCCGTAAGGGAATCAAGTGTGTCTAGACTGGCATAAACATGGCAGCGAGAATCAGCTCAAACCCACTCTAAAAAGGAATTTCAAAAACAGAACAAAGAAACAGGGAAATTCTTTTCAATTCCTTCAGGGTCTCTGATGCAACCTGGAATGACCCTATCTACAATGACAACTGGATGTGGCATGAGGCTGGTCACTTAGGACTGAGAGGATTGGTGAGATAGGGTGAGCAAATGCAGACCCTTTAAAGCAGTAATGCATGGCACCCATTCCATGGGTCCCAACTCTCCAGGTTGAAGGGAATATTACTACAGCTATAACATGTACGGGAAACCTAGAGAATGGACACACTGTGAATACGAAAGGTTTCTAAAACTCAACGAAGAGCCCCTCTCCTGGTGCTCCGGTTTGACTTTCCAACTGCTTTCCTATCAATCTCCCAATTGGAGAGACAGCCCCTTTAAGCTCCTGTTTCGCACAGGTTGCCAATTTGGCAGAGGATGAAAGGGAAGAGGGAGAACCAATGAGAGAGTAGCTGTTAGGCATTTGGATGGGCACATGTCGCTCTAATTTCCCGGCAGAAAGAAGAATTAACCAAAGTCTCAGCCACCCACAGGGAACCAGTATAGGTCCTGAACCAAAAGTTTGGACTTGCGTTCAGCTCACAAAAAACGAGTTGAAAAATGGAGCTCAGGGGCACAGCAATTCACAAACTGGCAGAGTAATCAAGGCCAACTATCGTCCAAAAATCTGTTGAGGGAAGGCAACGAGGCGGACTTGAAAGCGAGGCAGAATAGCAGGAAACAGATTTCAAGAGTTACGTTGGAATCGCCTGTAAAGCTCAGGAAGAGGGGCACAACTTCGACAATGATGCACTTGGCCAAAAAGGGCGTATGCGTTTTCTCCTGAATATATTCAGGAGAAAACGCATACGCCCTTTTTGGCCAAGCAAGCAAGCGGGCAATGCAAATCTGCACTACAAAGAAGTATCACTTCCCACCGGTCAAAAGGGACATCCACAAAATGTGTAAAAACCAGAAAGGCAAGACAGGCCCTGGAGAACAGGGAGCCTTGTTATGCTGATGGGAGGGATGTAAGTTGCCAACTGCCTCACTGGAGGAGTGCATTGTGTTCCCTAAAACAAGTAAACAACAGAGCTACAGAGCCAAGGGCACTTCCAGTCTAGGGAATATAACTTGGGAAAACTGAAAATCCATAAGACAGAGCCACCCCCAAATTGAGGGCTGCACTGCTTACAGGAACCTCAACCTGGGTACACCTGAAATATCCCAGGAAATATAAAAATGGTTCCAAACATTGTGGAACTTACGTACGATGGAATATCCCTCAGCCACGAAATCAATGTCATAAGACCAGTAGCAGCAAAATGAGTGGATTCAGGTACGATGATTCTAAGTGAAAGAAGTCACACAGAAAAAGAAACTTATCCTAAGATATCACTTAGGAAGATCCTGTACACATGGCTACACATGAACTGAGTTAGGAAAGAGAACAGAGTCTCACATTTAGAAAACACTCTTATGCCTGCTTAAGGGGGAAGGAGAGGTGGGGTGATGCATCAAACCAGAGTTTGATATAAGCACAGGTACCGTTCCAAAAACCAACTATGGAATAGACAAGACCTACACCTTCCTCAGTGAAAGGGACTCAAAACCCCATATTTCCCACAGAGGAATAGATCTGACTAGTAAGAATCTTAAAAGCTATGTATTGATATGTCTCCGTAAGGGAATCAAGTGTGTCTAGACTGGCATAAACATGGCAGCGAGAATCAGCTCAAACCCACTCTAAAAAGGAATTTCAAAAACAGAACAAAGAAACAGGGAAATTCTTCACAATTCCTTCAGGGTCTCTGATGCAACCTGGAATGACCCTATCTACAATGACAGCTGGATGTGGCATGAGGCTGGACACTTGGGACTGAGAGGATTGGTGAGATTGGGTGAGCAAATTCAGACCCTTTAAAGCAGTAATGCATGGCACCCATTCCATGGGTCCCAGCTCTCCAGGGTGAAGGGAATATTACTACAGCTATAACATGTACGGGAAACCTAGAGAATGGACACACTGTGAATACGAAAGGTTTCTAAAACTCAACGAAGAGCCCCTCTCCTGGTGCTCCGGTTTGACTTTCCAACTGCTTTCCTATCAATCTCCCAACTTGGAGAGACAGCCCCTTTAAGCTCCTGGTTCGCACAGGTTGCCAATTTGGCAGAGGATGAAAGTGAAGAGGGAGAACCAATGAGAGAGTAGCTGTTAGGCATTTGGATGGGCACATGTCACTCTAATTTCCCGGCAGGAAGAAGAATTAACCAAAGTCTCAGCCACCCACCGGGAACCAGTATAGGTCCTGAACCAAAAGTTTGGACTTGCGTTCAGCTCACAAAAAACGAGTTGAAAAATGGAGCTCAGGGGCACAGCAATTCACAAACTGGCAGAGTAATCAAGGCCAACTATCGTCCAAAAATCTGTTGAGGGAAGGCAACGAGGCGGACTTGAAAGCGAGGCAGAATAGCAGGAAACAGATTTCAAGAGGTACGTTGGAATCGCCTGTAAAGCACAGGAAGAGGGGCACAACTTCGACAATGATACACTTGGCCAAAAAGGGCCTATGCGTTTTCTCCTGAATATATTCAGGAGAAAATGCATACGCCCTTTTTGGCCAAGCAAGCAAGCGGGCAATGCAAATCTGCACTACAAAGAAGTATCACTTTCCACCGGTCAAAAGGGACATCCACAAAATGTGTAAAAACCAGAAAGGCAAGACAGGCCCTGGAGAACAGGGAGCCTTGTTATGCTGATGGGAGGGATGTAAGTTGCCAACTGCCTCACTGGAGGAGTGCATTGTGTTCCCTAAAACAAGTAAACAACAGAGCTACAGAGCCAAGGGCACTTCCAGTCTAGGGAATATAACTTGGGAAAACTGAAAATCCATAAGACAGAGCCACCCCCAAATTGAGGGCTGCACTGCTTACAGGAACCTCAACCTGGGTACACCTGAAATATCCCAGGAAATATAAAAATGGTTCCAAACATTGTGGAACTTACGTACGATGGAATATCCCTCAGCCACGAAATCAATGTCATAAGACCAGTAGCAGCAAAATGAGTGGATTCAGGTACGATGATTCTAAGTGAAAGAAGTCACACAGAAAAAGAAACTTATCATAAGATATCACTTAGGAAGATCCTGTAAACATGGCTACACATGAACTGAGTTAGGAAAGAGAACAGAGTCTCACATTTAGAAAACACTCTTATGCCTGCTTAAGGGGGAAGGAGAGGTGGGGTGATGCATCAAACCAGAGTTTGATATAAGCACAGGTACCGTTCCAAAAACCAACTATGGAATAGACAAGACCTCCACCTTCCTCAGTGAAAGGGACTCAAAACCCCATATTTCCCACAGAGGAATAGATCTGACTAGTAAGAATCTTAAAACCTATGTATTGATATGTCTCCGTAAGGGAATCAAGTGTGTCTAGACTGGCATAAACATGGCAGCGAGAATCAGCTCAAACCCACTCTAAAAAGGAATTTCAAAAACAGAACAAAGAAACAGGGAAATTCTTTACAATTCCTTCAGGGTCTCTGATGCAACCTGGAATGACCCTATCTACAATGACAGCTGGATGTGGCATGAGGCTGGACACTTGGGACTGAGAGGATTGGTGAGATTGGGTGAGCAAATTCAGACCCTTTAAAGCAGTAATGCATGACACCCATTCCATGGGTCCCAGCTCTCCAGGTTGAAGGGAATATTACTACAGCTATAACATGTACGGGAAACCTAGAGAATGGACACACTGTGAATACGAAAGGTTTCTAAAACTCAACGAAGAGCCCCTCTCCTGGTGCTCCGGTTTGACTTTCCAACTGCTTTCCTATCAATCTCCCAACTTGGAGAGACAGCCCCTTTAAGCTCCTGGTTCGCACAGGTTGCCAATTTGGCAGAGGATGAAAGTGAAGAGGGAGAACCAATGAGAGAGTAGCTGTTAGGCATTTGGATGGGCACATGTCACTCTAATTTCCCGGCAGGAAAAAGAATTAACCAAAGTCTCAGCCACCCACCGGGAACCAGTATAGGTCCTGAACCAAAAGTTTGGACTTGCGTTCAGCTCACAAAAAACGAGTTGAAAAATGGAGCTCAGGGGCACAGCAATTCACAAACTGGCAGAGTAATCAAGGCCAACTATCGTCCAAAAATCTGTTGAGGGAAGGCTACGAGGCAGACTTGAAAGCGAGGCAGAATAGCAGGAAACAGATTTCAAGAGGTACGTTGGAATCGCCTGTAAAGCACAGGAAGAGGGGCACAACTTCGACAATGATGCACTTGGCCAAAAAGGGCCTATGCGTTTTCTCCTGAATATATTCAGGAGAAAACGCATACGCCCTTTTTGGCCAAGCAAGCAAGCGGGCAATGCAAATCTGCACTACAAAGAAGTATCACTTCCCACCGGTCAAAAGGGACATCCACAAAATGTGTAAAAACCAGAAAGGCAAGACAGGCCCTGGAGAACAGGGAGCCTTGTTATGCTGATGGGCGGGATGTAAGTTGCCAACTGCCTCACTGGAGGAGTGCATTGTGTTCCCTAAAACAAGTAAACAACAGAGCTACAGAGCCAAAGGCACTTCCAGTCTAGGGAATATACCTTGGGAAAACTGAAAATCCATAAGACAGAGCCACCCCCAAATTGAGGGCTGCACTGCTTACAAGAACCTCAACCTGGGTACACCTGAAATATCCCAGGAAATATAAAAATGGTTCCAAACATTGTGGAACTTACATATGATGGAATATCCCTCAGCCACGAAATCAATGTCATAAGACCAGTAGCAGCAAAATGAGTGGATTCAGGTACGATGATTCTAAGTGAAAGAAGTCACACAGGAAAAGAAACTTATCATAAGATATCACTTAGGAAGATCCTGTAAACATGGCTACACATGAACTGAGTTAGGAAAGAGAACAGAGTCTCACATTTAGAAAGCACTCTTATGCCTGCTTAAGGGGGAAGGAGAGGTGGGGTGATGCATCAAACCAGAGTTTGATATAAGCACAGGTACCGTTCCAAAAACCAACTATGGAATAGACAAGACCTACACCTTCCTCAGTGAAAGGGACTCAAAACCCCATATTTCCCACAGAGGAATAGATCTGACTAGTAAGAATCTTAAAAGCTATGTATTGATATGTCTCCGTAAGGGAATCAAGTGTGTCTAGACTGGCATAAACATGGCAGCGAGAATCAGCTCAAACCCACTCTAAAAAGGAATTTCAAAAACAGAACAAAGAAACAGGGAAATTCTTCACAATTCCTTCAGGGTCTCTGATGCAACCTGGAATGACCCTATCTACAATGACAGCTGGATGTGGCATGAGGCTGGACACTTGGGACTGAGAGGATTGGTGAGATTGGGTGAGCAAATTCAGACCCTTTAAAGCAGTAATGCATGGCACCCATTCCATGGGTCCCAGCTCTCCAGGGTGAAGGGAATATTACTACAGCTATAACATGTACGGGAAACCTAGAGAATGGACACACTGTGAATACGAAAGGTTTCTAAAACTCAACGAAGAGCCCCTCTCCTGGTGCTCCGGTTTGACTTTCCAACTGCTTTCCTATCAATCTCCCAACTTGGAGAGACAGCCCCTTTAAGCTCCTGGTTCGCACAGGTTGCCAATTTGGCAGAGGATGAAAGTGAAGAGGGAGAACCAATGAGAGAGTAGCTGTTAGGCATTTGGATGGGCACATGTCACTCTAATTTCCCGGCAGGAAGAAGAATTAACCAAAGTCTCAGCCACCCACCGGGAACCAGTATAGGTCCTGAACCAAAAGTTTGGACTTGCGTTCAGCTCACAAAAAACGAGTTGAAAAATGGAGCTCAGGGGCACAGCAATTCACAAACTGGCAGAGTAATCAAGGCCAACTATCGTCCAAAAATCTGTTGAGGGAAGGCAACGAGGCGGACTTGAAAGCGAGGCAGAATAGCAGGAAACAGATTTCAAGAGGTACGTTGGAATCGCCTGTAAAGCACAGGAAGAGGGGCACAACTTCGACAATGATACACTTGGCCAAAAAGGGCCTATGCGTTTTCTCCTGAATATATTCAGGAGAAAATGCATACGCCCTTTTTGGCCAAGCAAGCAAGCGGGCAATGCAAATCTGCACTACAAAGAAGTATCACTTTCCACCGGTCAAAAGGGACATCCACAAAATGTGTAAAAACCAGAAAGGCAAGACAGGCCCTGGAGAACAGGGAGCCTTGTTATGCTGATGGGAGGGATGTAAGTTGCCAACTGCCTCACTGGAGGAGTGCATTGTGTTCCCTAAAACAAGTAAACAACAGAGCTACAGAGCCAAGGGCACTTCCAGTCTAGGGAATATAACTTGGGAAAACTGAAAATCCATAAGACAGAGCCACCCCCAAATTGAGGGCTGCACTGCTTACAGGAACCTCAACCTGGGTACACCTGAAATATCCCAGGAAATATAAAAATGGTTCCAAACATTGTGGAACTTACGTACGATGGAATATCCCTCAGCCACGAAATCAATGTCATAAGACCAGTAGCAGCAAAATGAGTGGATTCAGGTACGATGATTCTAAGTGAAAGAAGTCACACAGAAAAAGAAACTTATCATAAGATATCACTTAGGAAGATCCTGTAAACATGGCTACACATGAACTGAGTTAGGAAAGAGAACAGAGTCTCACATTTAGAAAACACTCTTATGCCTGCTTAAGGGGGAAGGAGAGGTGGGGTGATGCATCAAACCAGAGTTTGATATAAGCACAGGTACCGTTCCAAAAACCAACTATGGAATAGACAAGACCTCCACCTTCCTCAGTGAAAGGGACTCAAAACCCCATATTTCCCACAGAGGAATAGATCTGACTAGTAAGAATCTTAAAACCTATGTATTGATATGTCTCCGTAAGGGAATCAAGTGTGTCTAGACTGGCATAAACATGGCAGCGAGAATCAGCTCAAACCCACTCTAAAAAGGAATTTCAAAAACAGAACAAAGAAACAGGGAAATTCTTTACAATTCCTTCAGGGTCTCTGATGCAACCTGGAATGACCCTATCTACAATGACAGCTGGATGTGGCATGAGGCTGGACACTTGGGACTGAGAGGATTGGTGAGATTGGGTGAGCAAATTCAGACCCTTTAAAGCAGTAATGCATGACACCCATTCCATGGGTCCCAGCTCTCCAGGTTGAAGGGAATATTACTACAGCTATAACATGTACGGGAAACCTAGAGAATGGACACACTGTGAATACGAAAGGTTTCTAAAACTCAACGAAGAGCCCCTCTCCTGGTGCTCCGGTTTGACTTTCCAACTGCTTTCCTATCAATCTCCCAACTTGGAGAGACAGCCCCTTTAAGCTCCTGGTTCGCACAGGTTGCCAATTTGGCAGAGGATGAAAGTGAAGAGGGAGAACCAATGAGAGAGTAGCTGTTAGGCATTTGGATGGGCACATGTCACTCTAATTTCCCGGCAGGAAAAAGAATTAACCAAAGTCTCAGCCACCCACCGGGAACCAGTATAGGTCCTGAACCAAAAGTTTGGACTTGCGTTCAGCTGACAAAAAACGAGTTGAAAAATGGAGCTCAGGGGCACAGCAATTCACAAACTGGCAGAGTAATCAAGGCCAACTATCGTCCAAAAATCTGTTGAGGGAAGGCTACGAGGCGGACTTGAAAGCGAGGCAGAATAGCAGGAAACAGATTTCAAGAGGTACGTTGGAATCGCCTGTAAAGCACAGGAAGAGGGGCACAACTTCGACAATGATGCACTTGGCCAAAAAGGGCCTATGCGTTTTCTCCTGAATATACTCAGGAGAAAACGCATACGCCCTTTTTGGCCAAGCAAGCAAGCGGGCAATGCAAATCTGCACTACAAAGAAGTATCACTTCCCACCGGTCAAAAGGGACATCCACAAAATGTGTAAAAACCAGAAAGGCAAGACAGGCCCTGGAGAACAGGGAGCCTTGTTATGCTGATGGGCGGGATGTAAGTTGCCAACTGCCTCACTGGAGGAGTGCATTGTGTTCCCTAAAACAAGTAAACAACAGAGCTACAGAGCCAAAGGCACTTCCAGTCTAGGGAATATACCTTGGGAAAACTGAAAATCCATAAGACAGAGCCACCCCCAAATTGAGGGCTGCACTGCTTACAAGAACCTCAACCTGGGTACACCTGAAATATCCCAGGAAATATAAAAATGGTTCCAAACATTGTGGAACTTACATATGATGGAATATCCCTCAGCCACGAAATCAATGTCATAAGACCAGTAGCAGCAAAATGAGTGGATTCAGGTACGATGATTCTAAGTGAAAGAAGTCACACAGAAAAAGAAACTTATCATAAGATATCACTTAGGAAGATCCTGTAAACATGGCTACACATGAACTGAGTTAGGAAAGAGAACAGAGTCTCACATTTAGAAAGCACTCTTATGCCTGCTTAAGGGGGAAGGAGAGGTGGGGTGATGCATCAAACCAGAGTTTGATATAAGCACAGGTACCGTTCCAAAAACCAACTATGGAATAGACAAGACCTACACCTTCCTCAGTGAAAGGGACTCAAAACCTCATATTTCCCGCAGAGGAATAGATCTGACTAGTAAGAATCTTAAAACCTATGTATTGATATGTCTCCGTAAGGGAATCAAGTGTGTCTAGACTGGCATAAACATGGCAGCGAGAATCAGCTCAAACCCACTCTAGAAAGGAATTTCAAAAACAGAACAAAGAAACAGGGAAATTCTTCACAATTCCTTCAGGGTCTCTGATGCAACCTGGAATGACCCTATCTACAATGACAGCTGGATGTGGCATAAGGCTGGACACTTGGGACTGAGAGGATTGGTGAGATTGGGTGAGCAAATGCAGACCCTTTAAAGCAATAATGCATGGCACCCATTCCATGGGTCCCAACTCTCCAGGTTGAAGGGAATATTACTACAGCTATAACATGTACGGGAAACCTAGAGAATGGACACTCTGTGAATATGAAAGGTTTCTAAAACTCAAAGAAGAGCCCCTCTCCTGGTGCTCCGGTTTGAATTTCCAACTGCTTTCCTATCAATCTCCCAACTTGGAGAGACAGCCCCTTTAAGCTCCTGGTTCACACAGGTTGCCAATTTGGCAGAGGATGAAAGGGAAGAGGGAGAACCAATGAGAGAGTAGCTGTTAGGCATTTGGATGGGCACATGTCACTCTAATTTCCCGGCAGGAAGAAGAATTAACCAAAGTCTCAGCCACCCACCGGGAACCAGTATAGGTCCTGAACCAAAAGTTTGGACTTGCGTTCAGCTCACAAAAAACGAGTTGAAAAATGGAGCTCAGGGGCACAGCAATTCACAAACTGGCAGAGTAATCAAGGCCAACTATCGTCCAAAAATCTGTTGAGGGAAGGCAACGAGGCGGATTTGAAAGCGAGGCAGAATAGCAGGAAACAGATTTCAAGAGGTACGTTGGAATCGCCTGTAAAGCACAGGAAGAGGGGCACAACTTCGACAATGATGCACTTGGCCAAAAAGGGCGTATGCGTTTTCTCCTGAATATATTCAGGAGAAAACGCATACGCCCTTTTTGGCCAAGCAAGCAAGCGGGCAATGCAAATCTGCGCTACAAAGAAGTATCACTTCCCACCGGTCAAAAGGGACATCCACTAAATGTGTAAAAACAAGAAAGGCAAGACAGGCCCTGGAGAACAGGGAGCCTTGTTATGCTGATGGGCGGGATGTAAGTTGCCAACTGCCTCACTGGAGGAGTGCTTTGTGTTCCATAAAACAAGTAAACAACAGAGCTACAGAGCCAAGGGCACTTCCAGTCTAGGGAATATAACTTAGGAAAACTGAAACTCCATAAGACAGAGCCACCCCCAAATTGAGGGCTGCACTGCTTACAAGAACCTCAACCTGGGTACACCTGAAATATCCCAGGAAATATAAAAATGGTTTAAATCATTGTGGAACTTACGTACGATGGAATATCCCTCACCATGGAAACAATGTCATAAGACCAGTAGCAGCAAAATGAGTGGATTCAGGTACGATGATTCTAAGTGAAAGAAGTCACACAGGAAAAGAAACTTATCATAAGATATCACTTAGGAAGATCCTGTAAACATGGCTACACATGAACTGAGTTAGGCAAGAGAACAGAGTCTCACATTTAGAAAACACTCTTATGCCTGCTTAAGGGGGAAGGAGAGGTGGGGTGATGCATCAAACCAGAGTTTGATATAAGCACAGGTACCGTTCCAAAAACCAACTATGGAATAGACAAGACCTACACCTTCCTCAGTGAAAGGGACTCAAAACCCCATATTTCCCGCAGAGGAATAGATCTGACTAGTAAGAATCTTAAAACCTATGTATTGATATGTCTCCGTAAGGGAATCAAGTGTGTCTAGACTGGCATAAACATGGCAGCGAGAATCAGCTCAAACCCACTCTAAAAAGGAATTTCAAAAACAGAACAAAGAAACAGGGAAATTCTTCACAATTCCTTCAGGGTCTCTGATGCAACCTGGAATGACCCTATCTACAATGAAAACTGGATGTGGCATGAGGCTGGACACTTAGGACTGAGAGGATTGGTGAGATTGGGTGAGCAAATGCAGACCCTTTAAAGCAGTAATGCATGGCACCCATTCCATGGGTCCTAACTCTCCAGGTTGAAGGGAATATTACTACAGCTATAACGTGTACGGGAAACCTAGAGAATGGACACACTGTGAATACGAAAGGTTTCTAAAACTCAACGAAGAGCCCCTCTCCTGGTGCTCCGGTTTGACTTTCCAACTGCTTTCCTATCAATCTCCCAATTGGAGAGACAGCCCCTTTAAGCTCCTGTTTCGCACAGGTTGCCAATTTGGCAGAGGGTGAAAGGGAAGAGGGAGAACCAATGAGAGAGTAGCTGTTAGGCATTTGGATGGGCACATGTCACTCTAATTTCCCGGCAGGAAGAAGAATTAACCAAAGTCTCAGCCACCCACCGGGAACCAGTATAGGTCCTGAACCAAAAGTTTGGACTTGCGTTCAGCTCACAAAAAACGAGTTGAAAAATGGAGCTCAGGGGCACAGCAATTCACAAACTGGCAGAGTATTCAAGGCCAACTATCGTCCAAAAATCTGTTGAGGGAAGGCAACGAGGCGGACTTGAAAGCGAGGCAGAATAGCAGGAAGCAGATTTCAAGAGGTACGTTGGAATCGCCTGTAAAGCACAGGAAGAGGGTCACAACTTCGACAATGATGCACTTGGCCAAAAAGGGCGTATGCGTTTTCTCCTGAATATATTCAGGAGAAAACGCATACGCCCTTTTTGGCCAAGCAAGCAAGCGGGCAATGCAAATCTGCTCTACAAAGAAGTATCACTTCCCACCGGTCAAAAGGTACATCCACAAAATGTGTAAAAACCAGAAAGGCAAGACAGGCCCTGGAGAACAGGGAGCCTTGTTATGCTGATGGGCGGGATGTAATTTGCCAACTGCCTCACTGGAGGAGTGCTTTGTGTTCCCTAAAACAAGTAAACAACAGAGCTACAGAGCCAAGGGCACTTGCAGTCTAGGGAATATAACTTGGGAAAACTGAAAATCCATAAGACAGAGCCACCCCCAAATTGAGGGCTGCACTGCTTACAAGAACCTCAACCTGGGTACACCTGAAATATCCCAGGAAATATAAAAATGGTTCAAAACCTTGTGGAACTTACGTACGATGGAATATCCCTCAGCCATGAAAACAATGTCATAAGACCAGTAGCAGCAAAATGAGTGGATTCAGGTACGATGATTCTAAGTGAAAGAAGTCACACAGGAAAAGAAACTTATCATAAGATATCACTTAGGAAGATCCTGTAAACATGGCTACACATGAACTGAGTTAGGAAAGAGAACAGAGTCTCACTTTTAGAAAACACTCTTATGCCTGCTTAAGGGGGAAGGAGAGGTGGGGTGATGCATCAAACCAGAGTTTGATATAAGCACAGGTACCGTTCCAAAAACCAACTATGGAATAGACAAGACCTACACCTTCCTCAGTGAAAGGGACTCAAAACCCCATATTTCCCGCAGAGGAATAGATCTGACTAGTAAGAATCTTAAAACCTATGTATTGATATGTCTCCGTAAGGGAATCAAGTGTGTCTAGACTGGCATAAACATGGCAGCGAGAATCAGCTCAAACCCACTCTAAAAAGGAATTTCAAAAACAGAACAAAGAAACAGGGAAATTGTTTACAATTCCTTCAGGGTCTCTGATGCAACCTGGAATGACCCTATCTACAATGACAGCTGGATGTGGCATGAGGCTGGACACTTGGGACAGAGAGGATTGGTGAGATTGCGTGAGCAAATGCAGACCCTTTAAAGCAGTAATGCATGGCACCCATTCCATGGGTCCCAGCTCTCCAGGTTGAAGGGAATATTACTACAGCTATAACATGTACGGGAAACCTAGAGAATGGACACACTGTGAATACGAAAGGTTTCTAAAACTCAACGAAGAGCCCCTCTCCTGGTGCTCCGGTTTGACTTTCCAACTGCTTTCCTATCAATCTCCCAACTTGCAGAGACAGCCCCTTTAAGCTCCTGGTTCGCACAGGTTGCCAATTTGGCAGAGGATGTAAGGGAAGAGGGAGAACCAATGAGAGAGTAGCTGTTAGTCATTTGGATGGGCACATGTCACTCTAATTTCCCGGCAGGAAGAAGAATTAACCAAAGTCTCAGCCACCCACCGGGAACCAGTATAGGTGCTGAACCAAAAGTTTGGACTTGCGTTCAGCTCACAAAAAACGAGTTGAAAAATGGAGCTCAGGGGCACAGCAATTCACAAACTGGCAGAGTAATCAAGGCCAACTATCGTCCAAAAATCTGTTGAGGGAAGGCAACGAAGCGGACTTGAAAGCGAGGCAGAATAGCAGGAAACAGATTTCAAGAGGTACGTTGGAATCGCCTGTAAAGCACAGGAAGAGGGGCACAACTTTGACAATGATGCACTTGGCCAAAAAGGGCGTATGCGTTTTCTCCTGAATATATTCAGGAGAAAACGCATACGCCCTTTTTGGCCAAGCAAGCAAGCGGGCAATGCAAATCTGCACTACAAAGAAGTATCACTTCCCACCGGTCAAAAGGGACATCCACAAAATGTGTAAAAACCAGAAAGGCAAGACAGGCCCTGGAGAACAGGGAGCCTTGTTATGCTGATGGGCGGGATGTAAGTTGCCAACTGCCTCACTGGAGGAGTGCATTGTGTTCCCTAAAGCAAGTAAACAACAGAGCTACAGAGCCAAGGGCACTTCCAGTCTAGGGAATATACCTTGGGAAAACTGAAAATCCATAAGACAGAGCCACCCCCAAATTGAGGGCTGCACTGCTTACAAGAACCTCAACCTGGGTACACCTGAAATATCCCAGGAAATATAAAAATGGTTCCAAACATTGTGGAACTTACGTACGATGGAATATCCCTCAGCCACGAAATCAATGTCATAAGACCAGTAGCAGAAAAATGAGTGGATTCAGGTACGATGATTCTAAGTGAAAGAAGTCACACAGAAAAAGAAACTTATCCTAAGATATCACTTAGGAAGATCCTGTAAACATGGCTACACATGAACTGAGTTAGGCAAGAGAACAGAGTCTCACATTTAGAAAACAATCTTATGCCTGCTTAAGGGGGAAGGAGAGGTGGGGTGATGCATCAAACCAGAGTTTGATATAAGCACAGGTACCGTTCCAAAAACCAACTATGGAATAGACAAGACCTACACCTTCCTCAGTGAAAGGGACTCAAAACCCCATATTTCCCGCAGAGGAATAGATCTGACTAGTAAGAATCTTAAAACCTATGTATTGATATGTCTCCGTAAGGGAATCAAGTGTGTCTAGACTGGCATAAACACGGCAGCGAGAATCAGCTCAAACCCACTCTAAAAAGGAATTTCAAAAACAGAACAAAGAAACAGGGAAATTCTTCACAATTCCTACAGGGTCTCTGATGCAACCTGGAATGACCATATCTACAATGACAGCTGGATGTGGCATACGGCTGGACACTTGGGACAGAGAGGATTGGTGAGATTGGGTGAGCAAATGCAGACCCTTTAAAGCAATAATGCATGGCACCCATTCCTTGGGTCCCAGCTCTCAAGGTAGAAGGGAATATTACTACAGCTATAACATGTATGGGATACCTAGAGAATGGACACACTGTGAATACGAAAGGTTTCTAAAACTCAACGAAGAGCCCCTCTCCTGGTGCTCCGGTTTGACTTTCCAACTGCTTTCCTATCAATCTCCCAACTTGGAGAGACAGCCCCTTTAAGCTCCTGGTTCGCACATGTTGCCAATTTGGCAGAGGATGAAAGTGAAGAGGGAGAACCAATGAGAGAGTAGCTGTTAGGCATTTGGATGGGCACATGTCACTCTAATTTCCCGGCAGGAAGAAGAATTAACCAAAGTCTCAGCCACCCACCGGGAACCAGTATAGGTCCTGAACCAAAAGTTTGGACTTGCGTTCAGCTCACAAGAAACGAGTTGAAAAATGGAGCTCAGGGGCACAGCAATTCACAAACTGGCAGAGTAATCAAGGCCAACTATTGTCCAAAAATCTGTTGAGGGAAGGCAACGAGGCGGACTTGAAAGCGAGGCAGAATAGCAGGAAACAGATTTCAAGAGGTACGTTGGAATCGCCTGTAAAGCACAGGAAGAGGGCCACAACTTCGACAATGTTGCACTTGGCCAAAAAGGGCGTAAGCGTTTTCTCCTGAATATATTCAGGAGAAAATGCATACGCCCTTTTTGGCCAAGCAAGCAAGCGGGCAATGCAAATCTGCACTACAAAGAAGTATCACTTCCCTCCGGTCAAAAGGGACATCCACAAAATGTGTAAAAACCAGAAAGGCAAGACAGGCCCTGGAGAACAGGGAGCCTTGTTATGCTGATGGGCGGGATGTAAGTTGCCAACTGCCTCACTGGAGGAGTGCTTTGTGTTCCCTAAAACAAGTAAACAACAGAGCTACAGAGCCAAGGGCACTTGCAGTCTAGGGAATATAACTTGGGAAAACTGAAAATCCATAAGACAGAGCCACCCCCAAATTGAGGGCTGCACTGCTTACAAGAACCTCAACTTGGGTACACCTGAAATATCCCAGGAAATATAAAAATGGTTCAAAACATTGGGGAACTTACGTACGATGGAATATCCCTCAGCCATGAAAACAATGTCATAAGACCAGTAGCAGCAAAATGAGTGGATTCAGGTACGATGATTCTAAGTGAAAGAAGTCACACAGGAAAAGAAACTTATCCTAAGATATCACTTAGGAAGATCCTGTAAACATGGCTACACATGAACTGAGTTAGGAAAGAGAACAGAGTCTCACATTTAGAAAACACTCTTATGCCTGCTTAAGGGGGAAGGAGAGGTGGGGTGATGCATCAAACCAGAGTTTGATATAAGCACAGGTACCGTTCCAAAAACCAACTATGGAATAGACAAGACCTACACCTTCCTCAGTGAAAGGGACTCAAAACCCCATATTTCCCGCAGAGGAATAGATCTGACTAGTAAGAATCTTAAAACCTATGTATTGATATGTCTCCGTAAGGGAATCAAGTGTGTCTAGACTGGCATAAACATGGCAGCGAGAATCAGCACAAACCCACTCTAAAAAGGAATTTCAAAAACAGAACAAAGAAACAGGGAAATTCTTTACAATTCCTTCAGGGTCTCTGATGCAACCTGGAATGACCCTATCTACAATGACAGCTGGATGTGGCATGAGGCTGGACACTTGGGACAGAGAGGATTGGTGAGATTGGGTGAGCAAATGCAGACGCTTTAAAGCAGTAATGCATGGCACCCATTCCATGGGTCCCAGCTCTCCAGGTTGAAGGGAATATTACTACAGCTATAACATGTACGGGAAACCTAGAGAATGGACACACTGTGAATACGAAAGGTTTCTAAAACTCAACGAAGAGCCCCTCTCCTGGTGCTCCGGTTTGACTTTCCAACTGCTTTCCTATCAATCTCCCAACTTGGAGAGACAGCCCCTTTAAGCTCCTGGTTCGCACAGGTTGCCAATTTGGCAGAGGATGAAAGTGAAGAGGGAGAACCAATGAGAGAGTAGCTGTTAGTCATTTGGATGGGCACATGTCACTCTAATTTCCCGGCAGGAAGAAGAATTAACCAAAGTCTCAGCCACCCACCGGGAACCAGTATAGGTCCTGAACCAAAAGTTTGGACTTGCGTTCAGCTCACAAAAAACGAGTTGAACAATGGAGCTCAGGGGCACAGCAATTCACAAACTGGCAGAGTAATCAAGGCCAACTATCGTCCAAAAATCTGTTGAGGGAAGGCAACGAGGCGGACTTGAAAGCGAGGCAGAATAGCAGGAAACAGATTTCAAGAGGTACGTTGGAATCGCCTGTAAAGCACAGGAAGAGGGGCACAACTTTGTCAATGATGCACTTGGCCAAAAAGGGCGTATGCGTTTCCTCCTGAATATATTCAGGAGAAAACGCATACGCCCTTTTTGGCCAAGCAAGCAAGCGGGCAATGCAAATCTGCACTACAAAGAAGTATCACTTCCCACCTGTCAAAAGGGACATCCACAAAATGTGTAAAAACCAGAAAGGCAAGACAGGCCCTGGAGAACAGGGAGCCTTGTTATGCTGATGGGCGGGATGTAAGTTGCCAACTGCCTCACTGGATGAGTGCTTTGTGTTCCCAAAAACAAGTAAACAACAGAGCTACAGAGCCAAGGGCACTTCCCGTCTAGGGAATATAACTTGGGAAAACTGAAAATCCATAAGACAGAGCCACCCCCAAATTGAGGGCTGCACTGCTTACAAGAACCTCAACCTGGGTACACCTGAAATATCCCAGGAAATATAAAAATGGTTCCAAACATTGTGGAACTTACGTACGATGGAATATCCCTCAGCCACGAAATCAATGTCATAAGACCAGTAGCAGCAAAATGAGTGGATTCAGGTACAATGATTCTAAGTGAAAGAAGTCACACAGGAAAAGAAACTTATCCTAAGATATCACTTAGGAAGATCCTGTAAACATGGCTACACATGAACTGAGTTAGGAAAGAGAACAGAGTCTCACTTTTAGAAAACACTCTTATGCCTGCTTAAGGGGGAAGGAGAGGTGGGGTGATGCATCAAACCAGAGTTTGATATAAGCACAGGTACCGTTCCAAAAACCAACTATGGAATAGACAAGACCTACACCTTCCTCAGTGAAAGGGACTCAAAACCCCATATTTCCCACAGAGGAATAGATCTGACTAGTAAGAATCTTAAAACCTATGTATTGATATGTCTCCGTAAGGGAATCAAGTGTGTCTAGACTGGCATAAACATGGCAGCGAGAATCAGCTCAAACCCACTCTAAAAAGGAATTTCAAAAACAGAACAAAGAAACAGGGAAATTCTTTACAATTCCGTCAGGGTCTCTGATGCAACCTGGAATGACCCTATCTACAATGACAGCTGGATGTGGCATGAGGCTGGACACTTGGGACAGAGAGGATTGGTGAGATTGGGTGAGCAAATGCAGACCCTTTAAAGCAGTAATGCATGGCACCCATTCCATGGGTCCCAGCTCTCCAGGTTGAAGGGAATATTACTACAGCTGTAACATGTACGGGAAACCTAGAGAATGGACACACTGTGAATACGAAAGGTTTCTAAAACTCAACGAAGAGCCCCTCTCCTGGTGTTCCGGTTTGACTTTCCAACTGCTTTCCTATCAATCTCCCAACTTGCAGAGACAGCCCCTTTAAGCTACGGGTTCGCACAGGTTGCCAATTTGGCAGAGGATGTAAGGGAAGAGGGAGAACCAATGAGAGAGTAGCTGTTAGTCATTTGGATGGGCACATGTCACTCTAATTTCCCGGCAGGAAGAAGAATTAACCAAAGTCTCAGCCACCCACCGGGAACCAGTATAGGTGCTGAACCAAAAGTTTGGACTTGCGTTCAGCTCACAAAAAACGAGTTGAAAAATGGAGCTCAGGGGCACAGCAATTCACAAACTGGCAGAGTAATCAAGGCCAACTATCGTCCAAAAATCTGTTGAGGGAAGGCAACGAAGCGGACTTGAAAGCGAGGCAGAATAGCAGGAAACAGATTTCAAGAGGTACGTTGGAATCGCCTGTAAAGCACAGGAAGAGGGGCACAACTTTGACAATGATGCACTTGGCCAAAATGGGCGAATGCGTTTTCTCCTGAATATATTCAGGAGAAAACGCATACGCCCTTTTTGGCCAAGCAAGCAAGCGGGCAATGCAAATCTGCACTACAAAGAAGTATCACTTCCCACCGGTCAAAAGGGACATCCACAAAATGTGTAAAAACCAGAAAGGCAAGACAGGCCCTGGAGAACAGGGAGCCTTGTTATGCTGATGGGCGGGATGTAAGTTGCCAACTGCCTCACTGGAGGAGTGCATTGTGTTCCCTAAAGCAAGTAAACAACAGAGCTACAGAGCCAAGGGCACTTCCAGTCTAGGGAATATACCTTGGGAAAACTGAAAATCCATAAGACAGAGCCACCCCCAAATTGAGGGCTGCACTGCTTACAAGAACCTCAACCTGGGTACACCTGAAATATCCCAGGAAATATAAAAATGGTTCCAAACATTGTGGAACTTACGTACGATGGAATATCCCTCAGCCACGAAATCAATGTCATAAGACCAGTAGCAGCAAAATGAGTGGATTCAGGTACGATGATTCTAAGTGAAAGAAGTCACACAGAAAAAGAAACTTATCCTAAGATATCACTTAGGAAGATCCTGTAAACATGGCTACACATGAACTGAGTTAGGAAAGAGAACAGAGTCTCACATTTAGAAAACACTCTTATGCCTGATTAAGGGGGAAGGAGAGGTGGGGTGATGCATCAAACCAGAGTTTGATATAAGCACAGGTACCGTTCCAAAAACCAACTATGGAATAGACAAGACCTACACCTTCCTCAGTGAAAGGGACTCAAAACCCCATATTTCCCGCAGAGGAATAGATCTGACTAGTAAGAATCTTAAAACCTCTGTATTGATATGTCTCCGTAAGGGAATCAAGTGTGTCTAGACTGGCATAAACAGGGCAGCGAGAATCAGCTCAAACCCACTCTAAAAAGGAATTTCAAAAACAGAACAAAGAAACAGGGAAATTCTTCACAATTCCTACAGGGTCTCTGATGCAACCTGGAATGACCTTATCTTCAATGACAGCTGGATGTGGCATAAGGCTGGACACTTGGGACAGAGAGGATTGGTGAGATTGGGTGAGCAAATGCAGACCCTTTAAAGCAATAATGCATGGCACCCATTCCTTGGGTCCCAGCTCTCAAGGTAGAAGGGAATATTACTACAGCTATAACATGTACGGGAAACCTAGAGAATGGACACACTGTGAATATGAAAGGTTTCTAAAACTCAACGAAGAGCCCCTCTCCTGGTGCTCCGGTTTGACTTTCCAACTGCTTTCCTATCAATTTCCCAACTTGGAGAGACAGCCCCTTTAAGCTCCTGGTTCGCACAGGTTGCCAACTTGGCAGAGGATGAAAGGGAAGAGGGAGAACCAATGAGAGAGTAGCTGTTAGGCATTTGGATGGGCACATGTCACTCTAATTTCCCGGCAGGAAGAAGAATTAACCAAAGTCTCAGCCACCCACCGGGAACCAGTATAGGTCCTGAACCAAAAGTTTGGACTTGCGTTCAGCTCACAAAAAACGAGTTGAAAAATGGAGCTCAGGGGCACAGCAATTCACAAAATGGAAGAGTAATCAAGGCCAACTATCGTCCAAAAATCTGTTGAGGGAAGGCAACGAGGCGGACTTGAAAGCGAGGCAGAATAGCAGGAAACAGATTTCAAGAGGTGCGTTGGAATCGCCTGTAAAGCACAGGAAGAGGGGCACAACTTCGACAATGATGCACTTGGCCAAAAAGGGCGTATGCTTTTTCTCCTGAATATATTCAGGAGAAAACGCATACGCCCTTTTTGGCCAAGCAAGCAAGCGGGCAATGCAAATCTGCACTACAAAGAACTATCACTTCCCACCGGTCAAAAGAGACATCCACAAAATGTGTAAAAACCAGAAAGGCAAGACAGGCCCTGGAGAACAGGGAGCCTTGTTATGCTGATGGGCGGGATGTAAGTTGCCAACTGCCTCACTGGAGGAGTGCATTGTGTTCCCTAAAACAAGTAAACAACAGATCTAGAGAGCCGAGGGCACTTCAAGTCAAGGAAATATACCTTGGGAAATCTGAAAATCCATAAGACAGAGCCACCCCCAAATTGAGGGCTGCACTGCTTACAAGAACCTCAACCTGGGTATATCTGAAATATCTCAGGAAATATAAAAATGGTTCCAAACATTGTGGAACTTACGTACGATGAAATATCCCTCAGCCACGGAATCAATGTCATAAGACCAGTAGCAGCAAAACGAGTGGATTCAGGTACGATGATTCTAAGTGAAAGAAGTCACACAGAAAAAGAAACTTATCCTAAGATATCACTTAGGAAGATCCTATAAACATGGCTACACATGAACTGAGTTAGGAAAGAGAACAGAGTCTCACTTTTAGAAAAAATTCTTATGCCTGCTTAAGGGGGAAGGAGAGGTGGGGTGATGCATCAAACCAGAGTTTGATATAAGGACAGGTACCGTTCCAAAAACCAACTATGGAATAGACAAGACCTACACCTTCCTCAGTGAAAGGGACTCAAAACCCCATATTTCCCGCAGAGGAATAGATCTGACTAGTAAGAATCTTAAAACCTCTGTATTGATATGTCTCCGTAAGGGAATCAAGTGTGTCTAGACTGGCATAAACATGGCAGCGAGAATCAGCTCAAACCCACTCTAAAAAGGAATTTCAAAAACAGAACAAAGAAACAGGGAAATTCTTCACAATTCCTTCAGGGTCTCTGATGCAACCTGGAATGACCCTATCTACAATGACAGCTGGATGTGGCATGAGGCTGGACACTTAGGACTGAGAGGATTCGTGAGATTAGGTGAGCAAATGCAGACCCTTTAAAGCAATAATGCATGGCACCCATTCCATGGGTCCCAGCTCTCCAGGTTGAAGGGAATATTACTACAGCTATAACATGTATGGGAAACCTAGAGAATGGACACACTGTGAATACGAAAGGTTTCTAAAACTCAACGAAGAGTCCCTCTCCTGGTGCTCCGGTTTGACTTTCCAACTGCTTTCCTATCAATCTCCCAAATTGGAGAGACAGCCCCTTTAAGCTCCTGGTTCGCACAGGTTGCCAATTTGGTAGAGGATGAAAGGGAAGTGGGAGAACCAATGAGAGAGTAGCTGTTAGGCATTTGGATGGGCACATTTCACTCTAATTTCCCGGCAGGAAGAAGAATTAACCAAAGTCTCAGCCACCCACCGGGAACCAGTATAGGTCCTGAACCAAAAGTTTGGACTTGCGTTCAGCTCACAAAAAACGAGTTGAACAATGGAGCTCAGGGGCACAGCAATTCACAAACTGGCAGAGTAATCAAGGCCAACTATCGTCCAAAAATCTGTTGAGGGAAGGCAACGAGGCGGACTTGAAAGCGAGGCAGAATAGCAGGAAACAGATTTCAAGAGGTACGTTGGAATCGCCTGTAAAGCACAGGAAGAGGGGCACAACTTCGACAATGATGCACTTGGCCAAAAAGGGTGTATGCGTTTTCTCCTGAATATATTCAGGAGTAAACGCATACGCCCTTTTTGGCCAAGCAAGCAAGCGGGCAATGCAAATCTGCACTACAAAGAAGTATCACTTCCCACCGGTCAAAAGGGACATCCACAAAATGTGTAAAAACCAGAAAGGCAAGACAGGCCCTGGAGAACAGGGAGCCTTGTTATGCTGATGGGCGGGATGTAAGTTGCCAACTGCCTCACTGGAGGAGTGCATTGTGTTCCCTAAAACAAGTAAACAACAGAGCTACAGAGCCAAGGGCACTTGCAGTCTAGGGAATATAACTTGGGAAAACTGAAAATCCATAAGACAGAGCCACCCCCAAATTGAGGGCTGCACTGCTTACAAGAACCTCAACCTGGGTACACCTGAAATATCCCAGGAAATATAAAAATGGTTCCAAACATTGTGGAACTTACGTACGATGGAATATCCCTCAGCCACGAAATCAATGTCATAAGACCAGTAGCAGCAAAATGAGTGGATTCAGGTACGATGATTCTAAGTGAAAGAAGTCACACAGGAAAAGAAACTTATCATAAGATATCACTTAGGAAGATCCTGTAAACATGGCTACACATGAACTGAGTTAGGAAAGAGAACAGAGTCTCACTTTTAGAAAACACTCTTATGCCTGCTTAAGGGGGAAGGAGAGGTGGGGTGATGCATCAAACCAGAGTTTGATATAAGCACAGGTACCGTTCCAAAAACCAACTATGGAATAGACAAGACCTACACCTTCCTCAGTGAAAGGGACTCAAAACCCCATATTTCCCGCAGAGGAATAGATCTGACTAGTAAGAATCTTAAAACCTATGTATTGATATGTCTCCGTAAGGGAATCAAGTGTGTCTAGACTGGCATAAACATGGCAGCGAGAATCAGCTCAAACCCACTCTAAAAAGGAATTTCAAAAACAGAACAAAGAAACAGGGAAATTCTTTACAATTCCTTCAGGTTCTCTGATGCAACCTGGAATGACCCTATCTACAATGACAGCTGGATGTGGCATGAGGCTGGACACTTGGGACAGAGAGGATTGGTGAGATTGGGTGAGCAAATGCAGACCATTAAAAGCAGGAATGCATGGCACCCATTCCATGGGTCCCAGCTCTCCAGGTTGAAGGGAATATTACTACAGCTATAACATGTACGGGAAACCTAGAGAATGGACACACTGTGAATATGAAAGGTTTCTAAAACTCAACGAAGAGCCCCTCTCCTGGTGCTCCGGTTTGACTTTCCAACTGCTTTCCTATCAATTTCCCAACTTGGAGAGACAGCCCCTTTAAGCTCCTGGTTCGCACAGGTTGCCAACTTGGCAGAGGATGAAAGGGAAGAGGGAGAACCAATGAGAGAGTAGCTGTTAGGCATTTGGATGGGCACATGTCACTCTAATTTCCCGGCAGGAAGAAGAATTAACCAAAGTCTCAGCCACCCACCGGGAACCAGTATAGGTCCTGAACCAAAAGTTTGGACTTGCGTTCAGCTCACAAAAAACGAGTTGAAAAATGGAGCTCAGGGGCACAGCAATTCACAAACTGGCAGAGTAATCAAGGCCAACTATCGTCCAAAAATCTGTTGAGGGAAGGCAACGAGGCGGACTTGAAAGCGAGGCAGAATAGCAGGAAACAGATTTCAAGAGGTGCGTTGGAATCGCCTGTAAAGCACAGGAAGAGGGGCACAACTTCGACAATGATGCACTTGGCCAAAAAGGGCCTATGCGTTTTCTCCTGAATATATTCAGGAGAAAACGCATACGCCCTTTTTGGCCAAGCAAGCAAGCGGGCAATGCAAATCTGCACTACAAAGAAGTATCACTTCCCACCGGTCAAAAGAGACATCCACAAAATGTGTAAAAACCAGAAAGGCAAGACAGGCCCTGGAGAACAGGGAGCCTTGTTATGCTGATGGGCGGGATGTAAGTTGCCAACTGCCTCACTGGAGGAGTGCATTGTGTTCCCTAAAACAAGTAAACAACAGATCTAGAGAGCCGAGGGCAGTTCATGTCAAGGAAATATACCTTGGGAAATCTGAAAATCCATAAGACAGAGCCACCCCCAAATTGAGGGCTGCACTGCTTACAAGAACCTCAACCTGGGTATATCTGAAATATCTCAGGAAATATAAAAATGGTTCAAAACATTGTGGAACTTACGTACGATGAAATATCCCTCAGCCACGGAATCAATGTCATAAGACCAGTAGCAGCAAAACGAGTGGATTCAGGTACGATGATTCTAAGTGAAAGAAGTCACACAGAAAAAGAAACTTATCCTAAGATATCACTTAGGAAGATCCTATAAACATGGCTACACATGAACTGAGTTAGGAAAGAGAACAGAGTCTCACTTTTAGAAAAAACTCTTATGCCTGCTTAAGGGGGAAGGAGAGGTGGGGTGATGCATCAAATCAGAGTTTGATATAAACACAGGTACCGTTCCAAAAACCAACTATGGAATAGACAAGACCTACACCTTCCTCAGTGAAAGGGACTCAAAACCCCATATTTCCCGCAGAGGAATAGATCTGACTAGTAAGAATCTTAAAACCTCTGTATTGATATGTCTCCGTAAGGGAATCAAGTGTGTCTAGACTGGCATAAACATGGCAGCGAGAATCAGCTCAAACCCACTCTAAAAAGGAATTTCAAAAACAGAACAAAGAAACAGGGAAATTCTTCACAATTCCTTCAGGGTCTCTGATGCAACCTGGAATGACCCTATCTACAATGACAGCTGGATGTGGCATGAGGCTGGACACTTAGGACTGAGAGGATTCGTGAGATTGGGTGAGCAAATGCAGACCCTTTAAAGCAATAATGCATGGCACCCATTCCATGGGTCCCAGCTCTCCAGGTTGAAGGGAATATTACTACAGCTATAACATGTACGGGAAACCTAGAGAATGGACACACTGTGAATACGAAAGGTTTCTAAAACTCAACGAAGATCCCCTCTCCTGGTGCTCCGGTTTGACTTTCCAACTGATTTCCTCTCAATCTCCCAACTTGGAG